>NC_057348.1:117942991-118266741 GCF_016509475.1 Prionailurus bengalensis
TTTGTTCAGCTGATCACTGTCTCTTTGACGTGGCTGCAAATGTTACCTTTCTTTTTCAATCAAAAACACAGCAGGGGGTACCATCTGTTTGGCACAGGCCTTAGCTCACTTCCCCAATGCCTTTTTGTGCAGATCATTTTACGTGGCAATTTGCTAAAATCTTTCATTCCTTGGTTTTGCTAAATATAACTTTCCAAAATGGGCTGTTTTCTCAGAATGTCAGCAAGACTCACAAATGAATGCAGTTTTTCCTCGAACGGCCAATATCAGATCAAATGGAGCATTTTTCAGGTTTTTTTTTTTTTTCTTAATGAACAAATACCTCACTGTCATCTCATTGTTTACTTAAAAGCGACATGTTTACTGAGGATGGGGAAGTCACATTTACCCTGCTGAATTTCATTCCGCTTTCTTTGTTTGGCTTTTTACGGAGGTGCACTGTCACCAACAGAATAAGCGTGGCAATTTTTAAGACCCTCGGAGAGAACAGGTAAAGCAAATGCAGATACAGAGCAACCATATTAAATAGTCATTAGGAAACAACAGCTCGCAGGAAAGTGGTTAACTATCTTCCCCAGCTCAGATGCTGTTCAAAGCAATGAATCCCACCCCCTCCCCGGGAGGAACAGACGATCAGCACCACGCACTGAAGCCACAGGGATGTGCGTGGATTTCCGAGCGCTTTGTAGAATACAAATGAATTATCCTCATTCTTCTCCTAGCAGAGCATATAGGCCAGACCTCATTAGAATTCAATATCACTCTGCTTTTCTAATGTTAATGTACCAGTTATATAAGAAATACGGGGTGGGGGGGGGTTCTTCCACAATTATGTTCAACATGATATCATAATTCTGAAAACTGGACGTAATCTTTGTTAAAGGAAATTATTGCATTTTACCATTTTATCTTGTGCTTCTAATGTAACTTAAGTTCCCATTCTAATAGTGGAATATAAGAGGCCTTAATTCTTTGTGTCTCTCTTAAAGCGGCAGCGACCACAATACCAGCTTTATGGCTTTTTTTTTTTTTTTTTTAAATGCCGTGACTAAAGATCAGATTGTGAAGCCGCTGAGGCCGTGTCCCTGTGAAAGGAAACACAGCACATTACGTTAATAAACAACTGTAGGAGTGTTCTCCATCCAGGAATAACTCAGGGCATTAAGGTTTGCGGTCTTTTGTCTACAGTGCAGCAAGAAGTGTAATGAAAACAAAAACACCAACACATAAAAAATACAATTTATGCCCTTTTATCAAGCGAAGAAAAAGTTGGTTAACGTTTGAAAAGGGAGCAGTAATGTAAATTTATTGACAATTTTATTGTAATAATTAGATGTTTACACAGTCTGGACATTGTGGCTAAATCACTTCGAGCATGTTTATTTGCAGGGAGCTGTTTTCTGGGTACTGCTGCAGGTTCATTAAGAAGACAGACTGTATTCAGATTCAAAGAAACAACCACCTCCCCTTCTCCCCTTCTCTGTTTTATATTTACCAAAAAAAAAAAAAAAAAAAAGAAAGAAAAGAAAAAAAAAGGGCTACAAATAATGAAGTAAAACACAGAATTCCCTTCATAAAGAAAACAACTTCCCTCGTGGCCCTGAAATAGCTCGAAAATAAATCTTGCATTGAATATCTTAATGCAAAGCATTAGAGAGACCACCTTTAATGACTACAACTAGCTTTTAATACCTAGTATGTAAATGGCAATCTGGTTTTGACTAAGAATAAATTATAGCCCAGTATTAGGGAAGCTCTCCCCTCGCCTTTTTCTTCAAAAACAAAACAAAACAAAACCCAGTATTTATTTTAGGCGAGAGACTTGTCCTCTCAATATGTTTTAAATGAGAAAACCTCGTTAAGGGAGAAATATTTCTTTTAAAAGGAGTCTCAAATCAGATTAATGGATTAAAATTGCACATTTGAATACTTTTACTAAATTTAAAATCTCCACGTGGCTCTCGTCCGTTAATTTTTTGTGCTTCTGCACTGATGTCAAACGTGTTGCTCTAATACGGTGCTTGTAATTTTCAAACCGAGCTCAAATGGAAATGACACATCTTCAGTTAGGCAAAAATAGCAATGAAGTACCAGGAAAATAAATTGTGAACAAAATAATCTTTAGAAAAGGTAGGAAATGAGAATAATTTTATAGCATGATCCGAATCCAATAACCAAAGCATATTCGGGGCAGTTCTATCAAGTTTTAAATTTTAAAAACTGTTTAAAAACTTAGCACTAAATGCTAAGCTATAATGTGTTGCCAGCCTTAGTATACTTCCATTAGAATTAAGTAGTAATCAATATACACTATTTATTGCTATCCGCCACAGCACCAGAAGCAGCAAAGGACGGTGTGCTAGCAAATAAAAATTCTCTATTATAATTATTTAGGAAGAGGAGGGAGAGTTTTCAGAATGATCTGACTTATTTTAATCACAATTACCACAGTTCATTGTATGCCCAACTCTTTTCCTTGACCAAAATAGTCATGAAAATACATTATGACAGGAATACTCTCCCAGTAAAGCTTACGATGATAAGAGAAGCATTTATTTTAGAAAGCAGATAGGAACAGGTATCCAATGCGACTATTTTTTAAAGTTAATGGAATTGAATAATGGTTCAAAGTAATCAAGGAATCACATTGTAGAGCACTATCTTAATGAGGAGTGCTAAAAATTAATTCTATGCTATAATGGCATTATTGGATATGTTGCTGGAATTCTATACTGCATAACATTATACATGATCACCGCTAGGCTCAAAAAATGGAATCTTCTCTGACGCTGTATGATAACAAATATATTTAATAATCTTAAATAAACTCAAACTTACTTTGATATCTACACTTCTAAGTAATTCAAGATATGAGAAATGAATTTTTAAAAAATCAGATCATGAAAGCCATTATTATTTGAAGGAATATGCTCAATTTTTTAGATAATTTAAATTATTTAAGAGTCCTTTGCATTTTTTATTAGCTTTGCCTAAAGTTATAACATTAGAGCAGGAAGGTTACATGTAATAAGATTCCAGTTTGCCCTCATCTCCAGTCCCATATTTTCACAAACTTCACCCTGAGACTAGTGCTACTCTACAAGCCTAATTTGATCAAACCGGATGGTCTCATTCCTAGATATGCACCTGAAGAAAATGTTTAACTCCAAAGTGCGTATTCACAGGTGAACAATCAATGCTACCCCATCTGGAAGACACGGTTCATAAAGAGAGTAGGTATTGGTCAAAAGGAACCTGTACCAAAATGTTCCTTAGAGTATTTGTTACAAAACAACATTCAAAGGCTAAGTTAAGTCCAACCAACTATGAACAACACACACCTAAAACCTATTATTCAGATTGATGGCTTTTTAATACCAAAAGAAAAGTTTAGTTTGAAATTTTCCAGATGGAAGTTAACATCTCTGTTATTGAAACCCCGATTAACAGAAAGTAACCATAGCTTGGACAAACAGTGGCTTGATTCAAAAAATGCATTTAGGATTACAGGAGAATTCAATCCCAAACTCCCTGAGGATGGTTCGCGTTAATTCTCTCCGTAAAATAATAAAAGCAGCTGCCCACGAACATTATCCCAAACAGCAGCACAGCCAGGGCTGAGTGCTACAATTGTTTCCCCTCGCTTGCTTTTGGTGGGAAGGAGACATTTTTATTTTGACCCATTGCTTCATTTCAGTTCTCATACCTCCAACACGGGAAAGCCCTATTTAACGCTGTCATTGGTCTGTCAAGTCACCTCCAAATATAACCTCACTT
Source organism: Prionailurus bengalensis (assembly GCF_016509475.1). NCBI lineage: Eukaryota > Metazoa > Chordata > Mammalia > Carnivora > Felidae > Prionailurus > Prionailurus bengalensis. The sequence goes on from NC_057348.1 coordinate 117,946,769, forward strand.
GAGCCCAACTACACCCTGGGAGGAAGAAAGAACAGTGCTGCTGGTATTTGCAGGCGAGGAAACTTATTCTAGGGCACAGTGCATTCGAGAACCGAAACTAGAATTTTGACCCCGATTCTAATGGTCTTCCTACTACCCATGCTCGGCTGGTGCAACTCTGTCCCCAACTGAAAGAAAAGAGTCTTTTTGCCTCTGATTTTTTTTAATGCTTATTTATTTTTGAGAGAGAGAGAGAGAGAGAGAGAGAGAACGAGGGAGGGGCAGAGAGAGAGGCAGACACAGAATCAGAAGCAGGTTCCAGGCTCCAAGCTGTCAGCACAGAGACCAATGAGGGGCTCGAACTCACAGACCGCGAGATCACGACCCGAGTCGAAGTTGGACACTTAACGAACTCCGCCACCCAGGCGCCCCAGAGTCTTTTTCCCTAAAGGGGTAGGGGGCCACTTGGCTTTCTGAACGATGTTTTACCATAACTGGCAGCAACTCTAAAAGATAGTCACATCATTCACACACCTAGTATTTTGGTTTTGGTTCCCCACACACTTAATTCAGTAGATACAAGCATTCCAGAAAGTCTCCAGAAATCAATCTTTTCGTCTGAACCAACACTGAAACCCTCTCGCCTATCTTCCCAACTGTACACTTTAAAAAATTAGATAGAAAGATAGATTCATTCCAGGGTGTGTGTGCACGTGTGCATGTGTGTGTGTGTTACTCCCAGCTTATATTCAAGATAGTCTCCTAGATTCAGATTTAACAAAATCAGAGAGCCTTTTTTTTTTTTTTTAAATGACTTAGGACACTGCTAATGATTTAAACTGCTAAGGACTACACAAAGGTAAGGCTACCTGGGGCTGTTCTCCTTCCCTGAGTTTATGTCCTGTCTATTTTATTTAGACCCTGAGTTTTCTTGGAAAAGACTGCGACAATGCTGTTTGAAATGCCCCTAGCACACTGTTGGCACTTAAATGTAATTATTCAAAATGGAATCATTTAATTAGATAGGAAGAGAAATAGCAAGTCCTGAGATGATAATAAAGAATAAAGTAAATATGCTGACCGACTGATGCAAAGCAACAGGAGGCAACAACACACACTCACAAGATAGCTACGTTTCAATTTCTCAATGCAGGACATAGGTTAACGGGATAGACACACAGTTATATACCTTGCTTTTGCAGGTTCACGGAAAGCAGAGAACACGGCTGATATTAATAACTCTGTAGAGTGGTAAAGAATTCCACACATCATGTCTCACAGGACGGAGCTCCTTGGGAGAGTCTGAGGAAGAGGAGGAAAGTAGAGGAAGATGAACGAAGGGCGGACCACAAGGGTTTGAACTGGGAATTAGGAGTGAATCACATATCTGCCTGGATGGGACAGGTTATGTTACACCAACTCGATCCACTTGGTGGGCAGCTGGCGAGCAAGACAATGCAAAGTCCATTGCTCCCTGTCCTGAGTACTAGGCATGGAAACATTTCAGAGTAGCCGATACAATGAAATACCCCTTGGAAACTGAACTTCACCTTCTTTTGGGCTACGAGACAGCCAATGGTGCAGGATGTACTCGACTATAAAAGGGCTCAATCTTACCCCTCCTCTGGCGAAACCTCAAAGCCCTATAACGGATGTTAGTCTTAACTTATCTCCTATTCCCCCACCCCTGCTAGCTTCCAATCCCTGACATACAAAAAGGTGGGTTTTTTTTTTTTCTTTTTCTTTCAAAGCATCTGTTCAAACAACAAAACAGAAGACTTTTTGGAGCCCTGTACAAGGTACCACATAGGTGCCCAAGAAATAAGACCTCTTACTTAGAGTCGGAAAGACCAATAAAAGCTACAAAATTATACAAGTTTTATAATGAAGTTTGTTTATTGATTGTAAAAGGGCTGAACAGTTAATAATAATCCTTTAAACTGAAAAAAATAAAGATCCATTTACCACTCTCCCCCCCCCCCGCCCCCACACACACACAACTAATTAAAACTACTTAACTATTTGAGACAGAAGCAGCCACTTTAAAGACTTTTCTAAGGCTTTCTTGGCTGGTCAGTTGCCTTGGGCATTTCTTTTGGAGAGGTAGAGAGGATAAGAAAAGGTCGTTAGAGGCGCGTCCCTTTGGCCTGGTGTCCTCTCTCGGCTCTCTGCTGCCTTGACTATTTTCAGCCAGACTGGAAGTTCAAGGATAGAAATATTCCTGTGTTAAAGTTTCTCCTTCATTGTGGATTAGCTGCTTCAGATTTGATACAGTCACCATGGGCTGCTTCAACTACTAAATGAGGCAAATTCTGCTGTCTGATGATCAATTCTTGAACTTTTCACATGCCCCAGACTACTTCATAAGAATGGTGCCATCGTCAGTAGTCAATATGCTTTTATTGAGTGCCTACTATATGCTAGAATTATGCATTTGGTTTGAATTTGTCACAGTACTGGGAAGCAGAATGTTGCTGCATTTAAGGGAGGGAGGCCGGTAACTTCCTACTCTGGACGTTGGGACAAATTACTTATGCTCAGTTTCCTAATCAGGAAAATGGGAATAACAACAGATCTTACCTCATAGCGTTGCTAGAAGGGTTCAATGCAAAGTACAGAGCAAGACAAACAGTAAACAGTTACTGCTGGCTATTGTTATTGCTCGTCAAATTGTTATTACTTCGACATGATAGTTAAAGAGCACGAGGTTTGCTAAATGGACCCCAGAGAGGGCTGGGAAGAGGGGGCAGCGTATGGCAATCTGCTCGTTTGTTGGAACTTTCTCCTCCTCTAACGTAGTCATTTTTAAATTTTTTTAAATGTCTGTTTATTTTTGAGAGAGAAAGAGAGACAGAGCGTGAGCGAGGGAGGGGCAGAGAGAGAGGGAGACACAGAATCCGAAGCAGGCTCCAGGCTCTGGGCTGTCAGCCGGGAGCCCGATGACGCGGGGCTCAGACCCACCAACTGTGAGATCACGACCTGAGCCGAAGTCGGACGCTTAACCGACTGAGCCACCCAGGCGCCCCTAAAGCAGTCAATTTTAATTGGGGTACGTTGCTGTCAGGAATTTTCTCCTCAGAGAAAAGGACACTTGGCACAAACTGCCGCTCAAGCTACCAAATGGCACCTGCTTTCGCGCTAGCAGGAGTGATATGTTTATATTACGAAGTTGAGGCCAATAAACAGAAAGTAGACGAGTGCTGTTCTCTGTTACCTCTCTGAGTAATGGACATTGAAAAAAGTGAAAGGGGAGAAGAGAGTAACCCAGGAAAACACTTTCCAAAGTTTCAGTGTCAAGAAAAGCGCCTAAGGAATGGGCATTTGAGGGGCCCCTGGGTGGCTCAGTTGGTTAAGTGTCCGACTCTCGGTTTCGGCTCAGGTCACGATCTCACGGGTTCAAGTCCCACGTTGGGCCCTGTGCTGACAGTGTGGAGCCTGCTTGGGATTGTCTCTCTCTCTTAAAATAAATAAATAAATAAATAAATAAATAAATAAATAAAAAAGAAGTGGGCATTTGAGACGATTTCTATTTTCACCTTTGCCAATATTCACAAGTTGACTTGCTGAGCTTCTCGCCTCCTTCCCACCATCACAGACCTAACCTGGGCACTGGTATGACTAAGGCTACTTTCCACATTTATGGTTCCTTTCATCTCGGGGAGTCAAAGCATTCCAGTTGACGTAATAATACAAGAAATAGGGAGTAAAGATAAAAAAATTTAAAAAAAAAAGAAGACCAGAAAAATAAGTTATGGTTGGATTGGGCAACCACAGTGCAACTTCCCGCTTTCCGAAATTCCTTTTTGATCCATTCAAGGCCACAGCTTCCAAGGTCAGAAGGCCTCTCTGACGTCGGCCAGGTGGAATCCAAGCCAGCTGCCATTCGGAATGTAATGGAAAGTGAAACTAGATCACTTGCCCCACGCTGCCTGGGTCGGCTGTGCCTTCTTTTAAAAGAGTTACGACGAACAGCAAAGGCAGGCAGGAAACCTCTGAAGACGAGCGGCCACACTCAACTTTGTTTTTTACCATCTCCCTCAATTCTGTTGCCACCGATCAAATCCAGTCCACTTGTTGATAGTGTTATGGGGACAGTGACACTACTTTTAAAGACTCAGTAAAAGGGACTGATCTTTTGATGGAGAGAATGTTGTCGGTCAGAAAGCTGAAGTATTAACTGATGGAGGCATTTTCTCTACGAGGTGGAGAAGTCAGGCTCTTGTCTTCTTAAATCTCAAGTCTTGAGAGAACGGTAGGTTGCCAAATCAGTTAATTAACAAATATTTACTGGACACACACCATATACTCTGAAGTACCATGCTGGCAATAAATCCTGGGTTTGTGTCCAACTAATGATAGAGCAGATTCTACTAGGGAAAAAAGAAAAAGCTCTTCAAACCTGGCGTTAATGAAATGTCATTCCATGTTACTGTGACCATATAATTTTCTGAGTAGTTACCTCATCCCCGCAAAATGTTATAAAATCAGGGGTTCTAACGGCTATTCTAGAACTCAGCTAGAAGGTGGGGACCGCTATATGTAGGCTGAAGCTGCGGATGTCTGGACATTCCTTGTTCCCACACCAGAGAATAAACTGTTCAAATTACGCATTTGAGTGTAGGTTAAGTTGGTAGAAAGATACTTTAATAATACGCTATTTGTTTCTCTGTATTTTGGAATACTCGGGATTTGAGTCACCAACTAAGCCATTTTAACAAATGTTTTTATGTTACGGATACTAATTATATTCCTTCGACCTCTGAGTCAAGTTTTCTATGGCTTGACCATGTTTTAATCTCTAACACCTCCTTCTTTACCCTGTAGCTTTTCAATACTCTCGACTCTCTTGAACTCAAGAGACATAAAAGTGATTTCTATACAGATTGTGTCTATAATTCTATTCAACTGAAATACAAATAACCGATTTATCCAAAATTTAGAGGTACTCTTTCTTGAGTTAGAAATTTTTGCAACACTTTGCTCGGTCTCACTGGTGAAGTTCAAACTTTTAGACCACACGTATGCTAAGGTCAGTTTCCCTATGGTGGCTGAACTGCAATTCTGGATCTCTACTATAGAACTCAGTTCTGGGTTCTGCATTTAATCATGACCCTGGAAGGTACCAGCCTCTATGACGTGAACAGCAATAGTTTAGGCAGGAGAAATTACAGGAAATTAGAAATCATTCGAACTATGGGGGAATCTTAACTGGAAACATTTTAGGAACAACTGAATGAAATCTCCACTCTTCATCCTATCTCCACACTGATAGCAACCCACCTCCCACATGCATAGATTTCACTTACAGATGGCTGAAAAGTAATTTTCTATGGTCCTACGATACTTTATGTAATTATCTGTAATTAAATGAACACAAGGTAAAAATAGTCAACTGAAAATAATATAAAGTATTCAGAACAATTACGAGGCTAAGCAACGTTTTTCATAAGAGAAAGGGTCACATGCAACAAAGTGGCAAAAACAGAATGGAGTGAGCTGTGGTTAAGTGTAAATCCTATAGCAATGAAAGTCATTTGTATTATCCTTACTTCTTTGAATAAATTCAGATGACAGCTCTATTTCATTTCTTCATTCAGTTTGGAGGCCAGATGGCATTAGAATCATTTACTTCACCTTGTTGTGCTTAATTACTACAATCAACACACTATTTTCCAAATTAATCATAACAAAGTAATTTCATTAGTAACACAGCAGGCTGTTGAATTATTAGCATCATAACAGTTTGCAAACAATTAAACTTTATTTGAACCTTAAAAATTTGCAGAGTGGAACATTATTGTAAGATCTAATGGCAATAGAGTACAAATTCAGTACAGAGCAAATAATCAAGCAAAATGCTATATAAAATATGACTTACAATCACCTTTGAAAAAAATTAGCTCTCTAACTGTTCATAGAAAAACAAATAAAAGCTAAGCAAACATAATGAGAACATAGCAATTAGCATATTTTCTAACAAGCCATGTTGTTTAAATTCACATTAATGATATTATTATGATCTTGAAGAGAGTGTGATATATTGTCAAGGGTGTAAAGGAAACTTTCTCCCTGGTAGTATACAAATGATTTTGCCAAATGAATACAAAGGAGTCATGCATTGGAAGTAATGATTATTCTTCTTATCACTCTAATTTTAAATCTTTCGTTTCCCTTCCTGTCTCCCACCTATATTCAAGTTAAGCAAGAACAAAGGCCAGCGCGGCTCTGGACAGAAGTTAACACTTTATTTCTGTATTGTCACCATTCACAGAGACCATCTAGCTTGGAATTGTTGGTCATCAGTTGGCAAAGGACTCCCTCTCCTGGATTAACTGTAAAAGGAGGCAAAACTCTTTTACATGCTTTACGTTCAGCTCCAGTTTGTGCCCGAGTGGGGGAGGGGCTGCCCAGTGCTTTGGTATGTGATGAAAAGCTGCTGCCACCTACTGGCCGAGCAGGAAAATCTTCCCTTGAACCAGAAGCATGAAACCTGTATCCATTACCAAAATTACATTTTCAGGGGAAACCCACGACTGCTTTTGCCTGTCATCTCTCAGGCTTTGAAAAGCAGACCACTAAATTTGTCTCCAGTTGTCTCATCTATGCTGAGATGATTTCAACCTGCTCCAACGGATCTCTATTAGGAACAGATTAACGAGTGTACAGATTCATTTCCGAAAGCTTTAACTTGACAACGTCTAATTTATGTAAACTAGACTTGACCCACAATCCCTAAAACTAAAATATAGACTTCATCACATTTGGAATCTGATGATCACAGTATTGAGAAGATAACGTTAAATTTAAGCTCTGAAATATTGCTTATAAATAGTTTTATATAAATAAAGGGGGGTTTCAACGCATTCATGGTTAGCATCTTTCCCTTTATAAAACAAACATCTGAAGAGTTCAACAAAGGTGGTACCCCCCAATCAATGATTCAAAATTACATGAGTCTATCCACATCAAATAATTACCCAATCAGCAGGACATTTTGATATGTATCGAGGCCACACTGCTACCTTGTTGGCATTTAAAATAATACCCTTGATTTCAAATATACACGGAAAGGTAATGTAATCGTTCCACAGATCTTGCTCCGGCCGCACAACATAGACCTCCAGTGTCGGCTAACCCTACCTTTCCACTCGCCTGTTGGTACGGGTTCCCACCACGATTACTATGCTCTCCTCTCTGAGCCCTTCCTTTTCCTTTCACTGCTCTGAGAAGTGTGAGACTCAGAGAGACTCAGATCTGGGGTTCTACTGTTCTGTGCTGGGACTTTAACAGCACAGCAGTGATCGGGCAGGATAAGGCAGCGCTCCGTTAGGTCTCCTTACTTTGAAACTACATACGGAGACTCTTTAGGCCATTGTATTACACAGAATGGGCTTTCCTGTGAATTTTTTATTTTATTCCATTTAAATACAGAACGGTGGTGGAAAACGCTGGCAAGCCCGTCATCTAATCAGGATGTTTGTTATTGAGAAAGGGCTCGGCATGGACCGTGGTTCTGGTCCACATGTGTCACAGGTGTCCGTGCACTGCCATCGGGAAGCCTGTCATCTTTTCTTTCTTGTGGCTATATTTAACAACAGAAAGATTTTCTTTCATGAAAAAATGTTGCTACTGTGTGAAAGATAAGTACTAAGATGGTTAACAAAGCCACATTCTTTAGATAGCATCTACCAGAAGTTGGCATGATATACTCAATTCAAATTTCTATGAAATTACGTATTACACTCTAAAATATAATTGACATCCAACACAAAGAGGAATTACAACTCATAATGAAAGTAGCAGGGACTGTGCAGTACATAGCAAATTATGCTGAATTCTTCACACGAATCAAATGAGTAAATAAAAACTACATTTATTTCTTAGCAAAATAGCAACAGGTACAAGTTTCCTGCCTGCATCTAATTTACATTAATATTCTTTATTTAATTTCACATCAGAGGAATATTATAATGAATGCATAAAATAACAGTTAAAGACAAACGTTCAATAAAACACAAAAAGGTTATGAGCTGCCACGCAGGCTTTCAAGATGATTCTAAATCCAAAGCATTTACTGACTAGCAGAAGAATCTTCCTTTTCTGCAGGCAGAAAGGGAAAGTTGCAGCTTAATTGTTTTCTTCAGTTGAAATGTTGATTTTTCCTGCTTGGAAAAAAAAATTACATTTTTAGCCAAGGAAAAATGAACATTTTGTCAATTCAGCTCCTCAGAAAGGCCGTAAAAAGTGATACTTTACTAAAGAGGAGAAGGTTTGGGAAAACATCCAGTTGTTAGCAAAGGGGCTTTCTCTAAATAAATCTATTTCCAAAGTAAATTCTATGAAGTTATTTAAAAATTAAACCAGATTAAAAAAAAAAGATGATGATGATGATGGGGGAGGCATGATCTTAGTGCTATCAGAAAACTACAAAGACTTTTTAAAAGGCAAAGACTCATAATGCAGAGACCAAGAGAACATATGAGCTATTACAGAATATTGGATTAAAATGTACTTACCCAGGACTCTCAAATATCATACATCTCCATTATGTAGGCTTTCGGCACCAAGCCAATGGCTCCCTTCATTTCTCCTACCCACCAGCCATATCTATTGTATTCCTAATTGAAAACAATATGCAATATTAACCTTTAGACTGGTATAAATACAATGTCGTTTATATGCAACTTCTTAGAAATGTTATTTCTTTTTATAAAGTTACAAGAGCTTGAGCTGCAAATTGAAACATTTTAATCTTTTGTTTGTTTGTTTCTGGACACTTAAAAATGCTGTTAGGCAAAGATTTAAATTAATGTATAAGACAAAGCCTGTTTATGACTCTGTACAGAACACAGAAACAGTCACTTGGGATAAGAACTTAGCAAATGAAACTACATGAGGAAGTCATTTCCCTGGGCCCATTTCCCTTCTCCCTCCCCCCCCCCACCACACACACACACACACACACACACACACACAGACGCATGCACGCACAGGCAAGCACACTCTTGGCCTGGGAGACAACTTTTCTACGCAAACACCAGCTCTAGATGCTACAGGGTTATAGCCAAGATCCTTAGGATACTATCTTTGCCTTCAAGAAGCTTATCATCTAGCAAGGAAAGAATTACTTTTTCACAATAAACTAATTCCTACTAAACTCATATGACTAAAGATTATTTAGAATGTAGAGCTACGCCTCCTCTTAAGAAAAATCTAATACGTGTGTATAGACATTTTAAACAGACAAATGAAAGAATAAGAAAACACTAATAATATCCGCAAATATTTGTTTTACAAAATAATTTTCAAAGGCTTCTTTTAAAAAGCTTCCCTAAGGCATTTGTTATTGCTTTCAACTAATCATAAACTTCATTAGATAAAGGATGGGTGGCAGGAATTTAAAGGTGGTGTTAGAGTCACCCTTACAGTAGAAGATCAATAAGAAATAAAGGATCTCAAGTTATAAAGGCAAAATATTCATCTAGCTGTAAAAAAGAGTGATTGATGAGTCACTTCTGCGTTTACTTTGCAACGTGAGATAAACCTGTACCTGCGTTTCTCCCCTTTGCCTCCACTGACAGATACGACACTGCTTTAAGCATTACGAACACTCTGTAACTGGTCTCATATGTCTGCCAGATTGACTAATGTATTTTTATCTCAAATTTATTTATGTTTAGTGAGATACAAACAAAGTAAAATGAATTACAAGTTTCAAGAATAATATCTTCCAAAAGCAATACTCGGCAAAAGCATTGTAGGACCCAAATTTAATTTTTCATGGAAGATAAATTTTTAAAATCAATCCCCAAAGTAATTCAATAGGCTATGATTTTCCAACATCTGAGTCCTAGATAAATGTGCATATGCATATTGAGTTACAGGTGGGGAGGGAATATTCAGACTAGCACAGACTTCACATTTGTATTGATTAGTATGCTATTGACCAGCTGAAAGGAAAATCATACAATTCTTCAATACAAATGTAAAAACATTAGCATGTGTGTATTGATAATGTGGTCTATCGATAGAACACAGGATTAAAACCTCTATGTGCTTTTTAAACAGTGGGTTGTACAAGAATTAGGTTTATTGGAAGAAAAAGGTGGAAGGAAAATATGAGATGGGGGGGTAAGGCTAACCCTGTACTTATTCTCAAGAGGGCACAGCTCTGGTTAATGAAGACGGAGGGCTCAAGGTTTTAAGTTTAAAAGTTCAACGATAGTGTGAATTTAGTGGATAAAACTATCTAAAAGCAATGAAAATAGTCTGATGCCCGAACTTAGTGATAATGACTATAATCTACATGGGATATATTTATCAGAAGAAAACACCAACTTACTGAAAGCTATGATTAGCAACCATTATATCTTAATAGGAACCTAATAAAACTGCCCTTTTCAATTTTTAAGGCAATGAATACAATTAGAGCCTAATGCTTAACAAAACAAATGTATTTAACCTTCCAGAGGCAAAAGGCCTACACTGTAAGATTTCAAAGTGGATGGTTAACAGGGTAGGTCTGAGTATGAAAGCTCTTACCCAATGTCAATGTAAGACTTTAAAAAAAATTTTTTTTTGAATATTTGTAAAGAGCAAGGGAACCAGCGCCCCCAACAGGCAGACAGAGAACATATTCAATGAGAGGGCATATTAAGACCCAAATCGGCTTTCAGAGACTAGCACTCAATCTGGGCTTCCAGGTTTAAATTCAAATACAAACAAGAATGCTCATGTCATTTTATAATATTCCACTTTGGTTATAATCTGTAGTCTCAACTGAGGGCATATCATCATCCTCAAAAAACTCACTCACATCCAAAGTTAAGAAAATGGATTTCCAATGCATCATTTCACCAAAGGACCAATGACACACTTCACACTTGAGAGCATTCTGCCTGATGGTCACTGGTCAGATTCATTCAATAGAAAGTACCCTCGAAAACAGGGGGGAGGGGCTTATGCAGCTGCAAACAAATCCCTTGCAAGTAACATTCTAGGAAAAAATAAAGTTTCAGACTCAAATTATCTTAAATGCTTCACTTAATTTAAAACAATTCAAAAGCATATGAAATTTGCTCATAAAAGTTTTCTAAACTATCACAGGTTTAAATCAGAAAAGGGTAAAAATAAAAACCAGAACGTTCATTACTTTACATTTGTAAAGGATTCCACAGAACACTCCTGTGTGGAATTAAGAGGCAAGATAAAATACAGTGAGGTAAAAATCTAGGAGGCAAATTTATGGATTTACACTGTGGCCATTAGAGTATGTCGACAAGATTGCAAACACAGAAGCTTTTACTTTTATCATTACCATCCTCTGTATGAGCCTCTTGAGCAACATGAATCCCAATTAAACCACTTGCAGCCTATAAATTGGAAAGAAGACGCTTTGGAGTACGGTATTCTAAACTTGAGCCTCAAGATTCAGTATCCTACGAGCTTTCCTTCTGAAGAAGCAGATCTGCCTCTCTGCCTCCCCTGTTTGCCGCTCCCAAATAAATGTGATTCCAAATGATGTATTACTTACGGTGGAAAGAATGCAATCCAGACAACGTTGTCTTACCGTCCACGTGCTAATTATAGTATTGTTCTAAAAGTCGCGGGTGGGTTGTTTAAAAAAAAAAAAGATCAACAACCCTCAAACCTTATCTTGTTATTAAACAACAAAAAAGAAAGAGACAAAAAAACCACTCCAGGCTGCCATCTAAATCTCTGAAAGGTTAGGAAACATCATGGCATCTTTATGGCACACGAGATCTCAGGTACGAGAAGGCCTGCCATCTGGTAGCCCTCACCCTACTCGGCTCTTAACATCAACCGAAATGCTAACATAGGCAAGTGGCTGTGCTTCAGGAGGACTGATAAAATAATGAAGAGTCCTTTAATCTACAGGAAACCATTCCAGTCAATTTACAAGAAATATTGCATCCCTTTGTAGGACGTGTAATTATTTTCTATTAATCATGTGCTATAAAGCTACATTATGTGGTTATTCTGTTATCACTAGAAAGAGGCCTGCAGTCAGCTTCTGACAATGTTAGGTAATTACTAACACAAAGCTTCTTTCTCCTCCCGTACTAATGCTATCAAGATCCAGAGGTGTGGCGATGCTCACTGTATAAAAATAGTACTCAAAAGAAATTCAGTATCTGCAAAATGGATGGCTTCCAGGCAAAATGCAATGTGGCGGGCGAGGAAGCAAAAAAAGCCAAACTGGCCCAATAACCCGGGAAAATAATCGTAAAGCGGCACTGCCCAGTTGTGCTCTCACCCCTGTTTTCCATTTTCACGCCGCTGAAATAGTTTCTTATTTGTTTTGTTTTGTAGTAAAATGTTCGGCTTCGACTAATAGTTGTTAAGCAACAAACGAAAGCGATTATGTAATAAGCAGGGGGAGAGGGCTCGTTTTGATCATGTGAAACCGACTGTACCTGACATGACAGCCGCCATATGCCCATGTGTACTCATTCGCTAAATCTTCGCTCTCTGCCTGTTGATTATCTTACACTTAAATACTTAAATAAGGCCCCAGCGTTCACTTAAACCCTTCTCAGCACCGTGATTCTCATTTCTCAAGTATGTTCATCCGCTTTCTGCAAAACATGAGGTGAAAGAATGTCACCTGAACAGAAACTTGGGACACTAATAAGATTCTGTGATGCACTCCCCCTTCCAGACACTAGTTACCAATCTGTTTGAATGCAATGGGTGAAAGACTGTGCGTGTGTCCTGTCTCCCAAACATACATCTGTGCTTCGAAACATACTAGCCTTTTGCAGAAATGAAGTTAATTTTATTCACAAATGTAAAACGCATCGGGTTTCAGAGCCCGTGGGCTTCACCGCTGTTTTCCAACTGTTCACTGTGATAGTCTCGATGTTTCATAAACATTGTAGGAGTATGAAAAACAGATACCCATGCAAAATACAGAATTACTGTCTTCAAGGGTACCTGTTGGATCTTTTCCTTTTTACTATCTCCAGTTAGAAACTTTGTAAGAATCCCTTCATTTCTCCTACATCCATCATTTCATCCCTTAAAGTGCACGACAGGAACCTGACAACCTCAGTGTTTCACTATTACTATCCACACATGAACTCCTTGAATCTTCATCTCGTAAGCTGATAAATGAGGAAACTGACACTAACACTCTCTAAGGTCCTCCGTGATGCCTGAACACCACCCTCCGTGAACCTGCTTTAAGACACCAAGTCTCTTAGTGGCTTGTGGAAATCAACCTCATTACTTTACAATTCACTATGCAGGTGTGACTTTGAATTACGCGAATTTGAAGAATTACTATTTTTTTTTTCCTCCCTGCACTGTGCACTCCATTTCTAAAGCAGGAGAGATACAGGACAAGCAAAGGAGCTGATAGTAGGAATTCAATTCTTACAACAAATTTTAGTTTGTATTCCAGAGTCAAGACTCATTTAATTCAAGTGTCTACACAGTCCACATTCACAATACCGCACAGTAAAAACTGCTATTCAGACTGATGAGTCAAAGACACTGGTAGGCAAAGAAAAGGTCAAATCATATTCGGTAGAAAGTGGCCTCGGTACCCCGTGTATTTCATCGACCTGTACAAGACTCTGTTAAGTGTTCTCCAGCTTACCCACCTGTCTCTATTCCAACTGTCGCCACTCTGGTTCAGACCTTCATCACCTCACCCTGGGTTACTGCATCAACTCTGCCTCTCTGTTCTTCCCAGAAACTGCCTTGGTCAGCTTCAAGAACTGCTCGGGAACTCACACCAGCTCCCCGGTGCGGTAACTGTAAACTCCTCAGCTCTGCTCCCTCCTGCCCTGCTGGCAACAGTCTCTCACTGCTCCGGTCCACACAGTCCAACCTTCCACCCATTCCTGCTTCTGCACGCGGTGCTCTCCTCCCCAGGGAACGTCTCCCCTTCCTCACCCAAATCCTAATCAGCAACCAACACCCAACTCAAGTTACCTAGCTGTCGTGACTTTTTCTCCAAATTATTTAATCCACGCTTACGTCTCTCATTCCCAGCTGAGCATTTATTCCTCATTTTATGTACTTTAGGTCTGTTCCTTCAACTAAAATAAAGTACAGACTCACTGAGATCACGGCAATATCTTACTTGATCTGTCTGCCCCACGATGTATAAAAGATGTCCAATAAATACGGACTGGATGATGCCACACTCATTTTGGATGATGCACCAGTCGACAATCCTAGTCATCTTCCTCAGAAGTGTGATTTCCAATAGGTCTATCTCTTCCTTTGTGTATGTTAGATATACTTGAAGAATTTTAGTAATGACTAAACAAACTTTTGTTCTGAAGTGCATTCAGCTTCTCAGTCTGAAGTATGTCGTTCCTACTTGTGGCAGGCTGCTGTCCACCCCGTTTTCCAATGAGCTGTACAGGAGACCTTATCTAAAGAGTTTAGATTCCACCTGTAGAAAGAAAGAGATCTGTCCCCCTGCTGAACTGGGACCAGGTAATTCCAGTTCTATGAAGAAACAAATTGAGTTGAATGTATTGTATGTATGGAAGAGGTTAAGACAGAACCCTGTAAAGGCAGAAATAGTGTGGCAGGTGTAAAGGAAAATCTACTGGGTTTTAGGTCCTGATTGTTCTTGTGATGATCTTCCCAGAATTTCCAGAGTCTCACCCCCTTGCTCTTTTACTAATTAGGTATGGAACCCTGGGCCATCCCCAAGTTTTTTAGGGATGATTTTTTGGGTTTATATTTATGGTACTCTCGGAGACTCCACAATAATCCAGTTATGTACTTAACATAAATCAAGAAGTCTAATGGTGACACATTTGGACCCTCACAGAACTGCCTTTATGAAGTGTGTTGTCATATTTACTCTAAAATTTTTTGTTGGGGGGCGCCTGGGTGGCGCAGTCGGTTAAGCGTCCGACTTCAGCCAGGTCACGATCTCGCGGTCTGTGAGTTTGAGCCCCGCGTCGGGCTCTGGGCTGATGGCTCGGAGCCTGGAGCCTGTTTCCGATTCTGTGTCTCCCTCTCTCTCTGCCCCTCCCTCGTTCATGCTCTGTCTCTCTCTGTCCCAAAAATAAATAAACGTTGGAAAAAAAAAATTAAAAAAAATTTTTTTTTGTTGGGAGTATTATCTGTCACTGTTGTACTTGTCATATAAAGTTGTTAAGGTCAGCTAATCAGTGAAGATTCTAGAAATTCTAGTGGAGATTTTTTTTTTTTTTAAAGTAGCCAGATCTGGGAAAAGCCAAGATCCCTCCTTTTTGATTAAAAGGGGTTATTAGCTCCTTGTCTCTCCCTTTTGTAGTCTGGCTGCTGAGAAGCTCCAGGCTGTGTTGTTAGTTCAAGTGCCCAAACTCCAGTCTTTTAAGGTCTCCACAGGGGCAGTCATTTCTTCCTTGGGTCTTTTATTTATTTTCCCCAATTACACTGAGCCTTGAGATTTCCTCACCTATAAAGCAAAGCACTAGCACTAAGGTTTCCTTAACTCTATGATTCTATCATTCTAAATTGTTTTAAGAAGGTCAGGATTATTTCCTATTTTTACCTGTATTTTCACAAACACAAATAAACATATATCTGCCATACTATTAGGTATCAGGGATATAAAAATACTTGAGACACACACAGTGTCTGCCTCAACGAGTTCGGGGTGGAGAGAGAGAGAAATGGAAACTCCTAGTCCCCACTTAGATGTAGCAGTGTAAAAAGAGAAAACTCCAGGGTCAGACCTGCACTGATTCCAGGAGAAGGTACTTTCTAGTTGGTGTCCTTGGGTGATTCACATAACAACCTTGCTGGGCATCGCTTTCCGACTCTGGAAAATTAACACACCGTAACACCACAGGGTTATCTTATGATCAGATGAGCGAAAGCATACCGAGTGCCTAGAACGGGTCCTTGTGGGTACGCAACAAATTCTTTTTGTTGTTGCTGTTCCCTCCCTCTCCCTTCCCACTAATGGGTATAGGAAAATGCCAGAGCAACGAAAAAAGTGCGTTGGAGTGCACTCCAAGGCAATCTGATTATGAGCGGTTCTCCACCCTGCTCTTCCGAAGGGAATGTGGCCTGTAAAGGGATGAGGGGGGGAACATCTCAGAGGAGTGAGTGCTGCTATATATATGTTAAGGGGGTTCCTGAGTTTCTGGGGTGGGGGAGAAGAAGCGCCTAAGAGATCATGGACTTTTCAATTTAGGATTTAAAAAAAAAATTATCAACAAGGTGCTGTCTTTCAAGTCGTTTTGTTTTGCTTCTGACAGACCCTGGCTTATTCCGCGCAGGATTAAACCGCACAGGCCTTGCAGCCCATAGCAGCCCCTGCCACTTCCGCCCACCCTGCATCTCGGACGCTGCCTGCCGGTTTTTTCCTTGACCCCTCCGGCTTACTCTGAGCCTCCCAACCTACTTTCCAGAATCACCTCCCCGCTTCCATCTGTCAACATTTTCCTGAAACGCTCCTTCCATTTGAGGTCAGAGGACACAGGGAAGGACCTGAACGTGTTGTCCCCACCTAGATAACGAGAGGAGTCCCATGAGTGGAACCAGACTGTCTCCTGAGGGAGGGGCGGGTGTGAGCAGAGCAGGTCTACCTGGCCTCACTGTGTACCCGCAACGCTCCCGTATCGACAGCACGGAAACTAAATGCCACCAGACCCAAAGAGACACAGGTCACAATACAGCTACTCCTCCTCCTTCCCCGAAGGCTGGAAGGCATAACCACATTTTGGGAACTAGCTGAGCATCAACAACGTTATGTCCTATATTGAGATGTCCTAGTTATTCTTCAGCAGTTGGTTATGCTGTTTGTGGCACGCGGGGGCAGATGGTCACGGAGGGAAAATGAAGACACCTGAAAAGTAACTCTGCCAGCAGAGCTCGGGAGGCCTTTCATGTTATTTCCTTTTTCCGGTAGGTTCGAAAGCCAGAAAAATCCTGGTCATGGAATCTTTACGTTTTTACAATGAGAAGCAGACGGTCAGTGACAGTCACAATTCACCGAAAAAAAACTCACAGATATAATGGGAGACAATGCTCGACCCTCCAACCAATATATACTAAAAAAAGAAAAAAAAAAAAAAAAAGCGTCCTTACCGTACATTAGTGAACACTGTCAACCTACATTTCCTGTTTTTCACTTAATAAAAAATTTCTTAAGACGCTGCAATGCTCAAGCCACACGTGTCCTAGACTAGATAAAATATCCCAGGACTCTTCACCCCCTTGTTTTTCTGTTAACACCAGACAAAGTAGCGTGCTTCTTTCCTGCCGAAGCATAGCTCTGCTGTCGTTAAGTCTCTAAAAATAATTTATTGCTTTAAAAGTAAGAATAGGAATGTGGTTAGCCATTTACCGATGAGCACAGATTGAAAGATAAACTAATAGACGATGTAAATCCAGAACAGCAAGTAGAATCATATAACCAAAGAGGTATGCAGGGCGAGGGAATACGCCTATAGCCATATACCCTGGATCCTGCTATTCAAATCCTAACATCTCCCAAACATAGTTCTGGGTAAATACTATTAACTAGGATATTATGTCCTTGTTTAAGGTGGTAATGAACGTGACATGTAACCTAGTAATGGAATCTGGCATGATTTTACACAACCTGATTCCTTTTTTAAAAAACTAAAAAGATTTTTTTTTTTTTACTTCAAATATGATTTCCCCCCCATCAAATGAATCAGAAATTGGGCCGTGAGTTTTAGAATTAATTCATTAGCAACGTAGCGGTCGACAAAATTACAAACCCCATTTTCATCTGTCCCTGTAAATGTGCCCCATTGTTTTTAGGGGAGAATAAAAAGATTTCTAAATCTCTGCTGAACTACTGATGTACGTAACAGGGTTTTCTCCTAATACACAAACAACAGCAGTGACCCTACGTGGAAAGAACTATAAGCAAAAAGTCACTGGCTCTCCTTTTTAGGTAAGCAGTACTTAAATTTAGTATTAGTGAGCTTCAAAGGTTAAAACTTAGAAAATGCCAGACACTTTGAAAGAGAGGCGAACTCAGCCAGGGGTCACATGACAGCTGCTAATTGAAAAATGTTAAAAAGGGAAGGGGGAGGCAGGCCAGGTGATCTGCTTACCCTTCTTTATTGCAACACTTGATTTGCACTAGAGAAAAAAATTTAAGTCTAAGACTCGTATAACTCTCAAAAAAGACGCCTGAAATACATAAATCAGCCCCAGGCTGACTGAGCACAGCTGACGCCCTATCAAGGCTTCCTTGCAAAAACAGAGAAAGGAGACTGAATTTTAAAACGAAACTATATTCCTACGTTGAATTTTAACGAAGACAGCCCAATGGTCACACCAGTTCCGTCTGTTTCTGTCATTACATTTACAAAATTAAAACACTCTTCATTATAATGCACACCATTTTTAGTCCTTGATTTATCCAAATTGTATTTAAGAATGCATCTTTTCTTAAACTGTCTTGTGTTTCCTTTTTTTTTTTTTTTTAAAGAGTATTTTCAGAACTGGCAACCTTCTGGAAGGTAAGTCAGATCAGTGACAATTAAATATTGCGAAATACAGGTCAGTTAATTTTGAAAAGCAAGGCGTATTTCTTTCAAATCTTGCAAATGGCATTATTTATTAGAAAAATTGTGGCATTAATTTCTTCACAAGGTACACATTTTTTATGCCTCTACAAATATTGCATTAAGACTCCTTAAAAAGGTATGTATACAATGTTTACATTCAATTCTGAATGATTAAAAATTTTATGATTAATGCTAATACTTTGTTGACATGACATAGGAAAGTAATAATCCATAGCTAGATCTCAAGCTGAATTTATGACATCATTTTGATTGTGCACATTAGCTGCAATTACCTGCACCACTCATTCTGAGCCACTAGATGGTGTAAAAAATAAATTAAAATGGTAAAATTTCGTTCTATAGCCACAAAACCTAATATAACTCTGAGAAACATGAAACACATTTCTAGACCTACAACAATGCTGGTGATTTCTATGCTAAGTGTACTTTAAAAAAAAATCTCTCTCTCCACCTGGATCTAGAAACAAGTCCTTCTGAGGAATTCTTCATCATATATATATAACAATATATAGATCTACCTTAATCTAGAAACAAGTCCTTTTGAGCACTTTTTCACTCTCTTCTAAGAGCCTGAGTTCTGAATTTACAGTAGTCTTTTTTAAAATTTTTTTTCTACATTTTACTTATTTTTGAGAGAGAGAGAGAGAGAGAGAGAGAGAAACAGAGCACAAGTGGGGGAGAGGCAGAGAGAGAGGGAGACACAGAATCCGAGGCAGGCTCCAGGCTCCGAGCTGTCAGCACAGAGCCCGACGTGGGGCTCAAACTCACGAACTGTGAGATCACGACCTGAGCCGAAGTCAGACGCTCAACCGACTGAGCCACCCAGGTGCCCCTGAATTTACAGTAGTCTTAAACATTCAAATTGCTGTCATTCCCACGAAAATGAATTTATGATATTGCTTTATGGTCTATTTTGGCCAAAGTTTTGGTAAAAACTGGAAGACCAAGCCAATAAAAAATTATTAGAGTCTCCAAAGATTCCTCTCTGAAACTGTTCTCCCCAAATCGCTAAGTGCAAGTCTTCACAAACATATACTGACTCCCAAAGCAATTTGAAAACCAATAGCCAAGATGTCCACTAACGGCCCCAAATTTGTCCAAATTCCATCCAGGGAGAGCTAAGCATCCTTTCTTTTCACCCTCACCAAGATTTACCTGGTTGATTCTACCAGCTCCGCAGTGGGATAAATACTGGCATTAAATCATTCCGCCAATAGCGATAATGCGCTGGCGAACAATGTCTAGCCTCTTTCCAAAACCAAAATGAGCTCTAGGAGGCCTCTCGTGAAATCATGCTGCCCATGGAACTTCACGCCTTGTGAAGGGCTGAGAGAGGAATTGTTTTTGGTAGGCACATGCCCAAATAATAGCATTGAGAAATTTTAGATGGCGGTATACTCTTCCTTTGAGCCGGACCACCGCTAACCTTAGCTCTATGACCAGGCTTCACACATAAAATTACAATCTCCACAAAACAGGTTTGGGAGAACAGAAAGTGCCGGGGCGCCTGGGTGGCGCAGTCGGTTAAGCGTCCGACTTCAGCCAGGTCACGATCTCGCGGTCCGTGAGTTCGAGCCCCGCGTCGGGCTCTGGGCTGATGGCTCAGAGCCTGGAGCCTGTTTCCGATTCTGTGTCTCCCTCTCTCTCTGCCCCTCCCCCGTTCATGCTCTGTCTCTCTCTGTCCCAAAAATAAATAAAAAACGTTGAAAAAAAATTAAAAAAAAAAAAAAAAAAAAAAAAGAAAGTGCCTTCCCTGGGATTCCAGAAGTGTGACATACACCTATGACGCTACCTTTACTTTCATAATAACAGAAAGTAATTTTCGGAGGCAATGGGAATGCCACTTGTTTGACAGCCTGCCCCGGAGGTCGCTACTCTGAGGTTTTCAGCCACAAAGACAGCATGAGTCATAAAGAAGGCTTTAAGGGCAGACCCACATGGCTTTTAGAAGTTTCGCATTTTACCATAATAATATAATGACTCCATGCCGTTTATCCCTATAATTTGGAATTCCAAGTAGAAGCCAATCAACCTTTTATTTTATACGCAACTGCAGCTCAGCTGGCGAAAGAAACTGCGAGCTAAGTACGTTTGGGGAATAATTCCAAGAGACTTTCTTGAACTGAAATGAATCACTTCGGTTTCTATGCTAAGTAATTAACTAAAAAAAAAAAAAAAGTGTTATCTTAATTCAGAACAATGAAATGCTCAATAATCTTGTAATGCTTCATCCAAGAGTTGGTTATCTATAGCTTCTAAGAACTAAACCTGTACTTCTTTAAAAAACAAAAAACAAACATACTAAGGAACAGAGGACGAAGAAAGATGAGAAGTCTTAGCTTTGGGCACCTCAACTAGCAATGATCATGGCTGCTTATATTTACTTGTTAAATATCTTCCCCCAGTGACCTACAAGTGCTTCTGTAGTATTCCTTTTGGATTCCTGGTGCTTAGCACAGGCCCTCGCACATTGTGGATGCTTTACGACAGTTTCAAATTACACACGAGGGAGGAAAGAAGGAAGGAAGATGCACGAGAGAGAAGCAGACAGCCTTGGTCTGGGAGTCAAGGCGCCTGGTTAAGTCCTGGTTCTGGCCCCTTCTCGACCCAAGTTCCCTTATCTGTAAAACCAAGAATAAGTGGATGATCATCATGCAGATTCCTCATTCAAATGTTCTATGATTTCCTAGGTTATGATTTTATCCACCAGCCATCTTTTGTTACGTTCAATAAACGACCTTATTTCCAAATCTCTTCTGTATCTAGCAAGCCATATTATCTTTTGGGAAAGTACAAAATATTTCTCTAATCAAGAAACCACATTAAACTTCTAGACTTATGATTTATAGAACATCTCCCTACTTACATTTAACTAGTTTTCATACATCATTTGTTTCTAGAATAGCTTCATAAAGTAGACTGAGCAAGTTTTTTAATCCCTATATTACAGCAGGGAAAGTTAAATATGAAAATTAAGGCAGCTCACACACATCACCACTATAAGAAACATGACTTTTAGATCTAAGGACAGAAAGATTTTGAGTCATCCAGTATCTTAAGAGGCAGAGACACTGATTTGAGTCATCCAGTATCTTAAGAGGCAGAGAGAGAGAGAGAGATTTTATATATATGTGTGTGTGTGTGTATATATATATATATATATAGAGAGAGAGAGAGAGAGAGAGAGAGAGAGAGAGAGAGGTGAGTTCATAGCAACAGACTCTGTCATTACGTTTACAAATACAACTATGTTAAATTGTTAAAAATTACCTAAACCTATCTGAATAGAAAAAACATCGCTTTTAAATTGTCGGAACACCAATGTATTTACATAAAGATGAAAAACTCCTACTATAAACAGTGTTTCCAGTAGTGAATGGCAGACAAAATCAGAATAAGCACACAGAAGAATAAAAAGGAAGAGGAAAGAAAAACATAATAAATAACCTAATACCTCACAATGTTAACTTTCACATAAGTATATTGTTTCTGGAGAAGGCAGGGTATGGATGTGAGCCAAAGGCTGAAGTGATAGGTAAACACACTGCTAAGTTGAATCCTGTTATCTGATTGTGTTTAAAATTTGATTATATTTCACTTGACAAAATAATTAATTATTGTGAACTCCCAATTGTTAACAAGGACCTAGAGGAATTCCAATTGGCATTTTTCCCCAGTGTTGTAAACCCAGATGCAGAAGAATCTAGCTTTGTATTCACCCTTTACGGTTGTCAGCTGGGGTGTCTCCTTACCTTGCTAAGAATGTAAATCACATCACCACGTTTAAATGACAACTCATCAGAAAGAGCTCCTGTGCAGTCCCACAAACCCTGGTAAAAATTAGCATAATCGGTGCTTTTATCTCCTAGGAAGAAGAGAGAGAAAACATGAGTTAGAGCTTTCATGTAACGGGTCCTTGCTTAAACGTGAACCAATAGAGACTAAAGGGCCTCTCACCACCAAAACAATCTAAAAAAATTCCGTCCTGATTCAAAGAACATTTGATTACCCTTACATACAAATCCCACTTCTTCTAATTGTATAATTATGAGACCTTCTTTAAAAAAAGATCGCATTTTGAACGTCTCTTTTCTCTCTCCCCCTTTCTTGTTTTATCCAAAGCCTGTGATTGCCATGTGCTCTCATCAAGCCAGCACCTAAAAGTTCCTTCCCATTTATTTTTTACAATGGACCTAAACCCACTCGCAACATGTTTTGAAGGTGAATCAGCCACACCACATGATGAGCAAGTATCCATGACACGTGATAAACACACTGTGAAACAACCACCTTACAGAATTTCCAAAAATTCCAAAAGAATAAAAAGAGAGAGAGAGAGAGAGAAAGGGCGGGAGGGAGAGAAAATTTGGGGACACTTCATAAACAATAATAAAGAATAATAAAGGAATCAGTAGGGCATAGAAATAACTCAAACTCGGCAACGATTTTTTTAAAAAAAAATTCTAAAATCTACAGCTGATTAGAGGAAGAGGGTAAAGTGGAAATAACACAGAGGGTAATTCCAGCTCTTATCTTTGGGGACTTTTGTACCGAAAGCCTCTCCCAAAAGTTATTTCTAACATATTTTAGCAACTTTGAAATTGCCAAAGCTGAAGCTGCATTTTTCAAGATTTCTGTCAGCCCTAGTTTAGGACATTACGCTCTGAATAAACATGCAACATACACTGCAGTTACCAGCTCATCCTTCTAACGACATAAGCACAATGGATGTGATGTGCTCAAACTGCCATACAGACCATTAACTGATTGATTATTTAGCGCTCTCCGCTCTGTAATACCACAATAAACCGGGTAATAAATGCTTTGTCACTTATACAATGTGGGTCTCTTGAAACACAGCACAGAGTTAAATACACTGGATGCTTTTGTTACACTGAGAACTGTTTCCTGTTTTTAATTTCATGATAATTGAGTTTTGATGAGTTAACGCCAAAAGAATGCAAGCGATATCAATAAGATGTCCGTGTATTCACTAACCAGGCAGAACGTATACGTGTTGACAACTTCCATCATTGGAATGTCAGCTCTGAATTCTGAGGGGATAGCTGTGGGGACGCATGCTGCGTCAGGCCTGTCATCCTAGTTTTGTTATATGGCTCTCAAACAGCAGGCTTCTTGGCAATTCCAACACAACTCCTCACGTGAGCGGGTCTTCTGGGTATTCGTCTTATATCGCGTGGTTTGTGATTTACACAAAGTGCTAAGTTTGTTAGAAGTCTTCAAACTTCTAATATCCGAAACGTTTTTTTCGAGCCAAAGAGAAAATCTGAGGAGCGTGGAGTGTGACAATTTAGGAAGATGATACTTCTCGATTAAGCTTGAAGAAAATAAACAGTGGCTAGAATATGCCACCTTGCAAAATCCTACTCGAGTTTTTTCTCCTGTTTTCTAAAAATTCCCGGGGGCGGGGGGGGGGGTGGGAGGGGGAAGGGAGGGAGTGAAAAACGGGAGGAGGCGTGAAAGGAAGGAGGGAGGAAGGGAGGGGAACAGAGAGAGACAGACTCCGTACTGACCTCTCCACTCCAGCATTTGAGCACTCGTCACCGACACCAGCAGGCATGTATACAAGCCCGGGGATCCAACCAAGAACTAACAATGCTCGTGGCTACCCTTCATTACATTTCCCCCCACAAAGCAATTTATTAAGTAAATTCCATGAATGGACACTAGAGGGCACTCCGGCCGGACAGATCACTCCAAACATTGTCAATTTTTTCTTTTAGAAAGAATTACTTAATAATAAAGTGACTGATTTCCTTTAAAAACCACTTATTTAGACAAATAGAGATTTGGAAGTTGAGACATTCTAGTCCGATTAAATCAACTGCTAAATGGGTCAAATGTTGCGCCCCAAGCAGTCCGTCAGTGTCAGTTTAAAAGTCAAGGAATTAGAGCAAAGAGAGGATGACATCATTTCACATGCAAGGCCCTCCCCCACAGTCGCCGGCCAGGAGGTAAGAGGATGTAAATAGCTGGCTTCCCCCGGCCTAGGCTCCTGTGTGTTCCCAATGTTGCTCAGCCTGAGGCTTGATCCAAAAAGGTTAAAGAAACAAAACTTGGGCTAAAACGAGGGAAGTTTTGGCTGAGCTCGAGCGTCCCAGCGCGTCCCCAGCTGCCCAGCCTGCTGCCGGCTCCTCCTTTTTCAGATATTCTCACGACGGTTTTTCATTCAATAGATTTTCAAGAGGTGGGGGAAGAAAGAAGGCAAAGAAAAGTATATGGTGATTTCTAACACATAATCCTTATCACTTTGGGGTCTCTCTTCCCCTCGATGCGCTTGGTGAAACTCCCATTAACACTAATGGGAGTTACAGGAGCACATGAGGGGAAGGGAGACCCCCACCGTGTGCAAGATGCATTTCTCCCTAGATGTGCATCATGAGCATTTCATTAAATCTCACTGCTGTAAAGAGGCAACAGAGCTAGCTACTTGGCAATACTGGGAAAAAGATGCATTTTCTACTGTGTTTTCGATAATCTTGATGATGATGTTACCCAAAGACCAGCCTCATTTCTGTGTCCCATATGTGAGCTCTGTTAAAGAATAATAAGTTGTTTATGTCACATGGCTATACACACATACAATTTACTATTCTATCTGGTTCAGAATGCAATAGTAGGTATAAAGCAGAAGAACCACAACTAACGAGAAGGCCTGGTGATAAAAATTTATTAGCCTTAGTCTCCTCAGGAAAGTAACGTTAAAATTCTTGGTATGAATTTTATTTAAAAAAAAATTTTTTTAATGTTTTATTTATTTTTGAGAGACAGAAACAGAGACAGAGTGCGAGTAGGGGAGGGGCAGAGAGAGAGGGAGACACAGAATCCGAAGCAGGCTCCAGGCTCTGAGCTGTCAGCACAGAGCCTGACGCGGGGCTCGAACCCGTGAACTGTGAGATCATGACCTGAGCCAAAGTCGGGCACTCAATCAACTGAGCCACCCAGGTGCCCCGGTATGAATTTCAGATATAAAAATTAGGAATTGCTTTATTCCTTTGAGAGCAGTGAGCTTCTCTGGTTTACTTTTCACTATTTTAAGTTTTGAAATTTTAAGTATGGCTAACCATCCTCAAAAAATTATGCACAGGTCTAGCCTCAGAAGCACAGTGAGTTCACACAAGAGTTAGCACTGTTCACCTATACACCGAAAAATGATCCGTGTAAAATACGTTTTTAAAAAACAAAAATGTAATGCCACAGATCATCCCACATTCTGAATACAAGTAAGTCTCTTTAGTTGTTATCACTGCATGGATTAATCTTCCCACATCATGATCTACGTTTTCAAAATGACAAAAAACCTCACCTCATTATGTTTCCTGTCCTGAGAGGCATGAATGGTTAAAAAGAGAAGGTAAAGACAGAAAAAACAACCATTCTAAATTAGCCAGCCTCTGAAGGATTCAAACAATATACTCGTTCTTGCTTTTTCCAACATTCAAAAACAGATCATTGGGCAGTAACAGAATCATTAGGAAAAATAGGCTAAACATTGGAGATACTTTTACAAGAACAAAAAAGGATTTTAAAAATACGATGGCAGTGGCTGAAACATACAATACGTAAGATAATGAAAAATCTCTTCTTGAGCAGTCGTTTAAAAACGATTTCAGAAAGATAAGCAAATTCTACAGTGTTCAAAAAAATCAGGGGCGCCTGTCGGTTAAGCCTCTGACTTCGGCTCAGGTCATGATCGCGTCATTCGTGAGTTCGAGCCCCGCTTCGGGCTCTGTGCTAACAGCTCGGAGCCTGGAGCCTGCTTCTGATTCTGTGTCTCCCTCTCTCTCTGCTTCTCCTTTGCTTGTGCCCTGTCTCCCTCTCTCTCTCAGAAATAAATAAACATTAAACATTTTTGAAAAAAATCAAATGGAGTCATTTTGTACATATATATAAACATGCAAGATGTGCAAGCTTGAACATAAAAGAACTTATAAGAAATACAGGATTATGTTGTTTATGTATTTCGCTTTAGTCTGAATTTTTTTTCTCCTTTTTTAAGTAAAATCGCTCAATGTGAAAAATATATAACATTCTTGAGTAAGGTTAGAAGTTCACGTCATGTGATGCTCGGCAAGATAGTAATACCCTTGTCAACCCACTGCCCTGCACAGCAAACAAACTTCTAGTGTTACATCTTTGACAGCCCAAAGAGAGCAAAGGTCACTGCTATGCAAAAGCATTAAAACTGTTGCTTGAAAAGAATTTCATGTCACTAAAGATAAGAATTATTGCAGTGCTTTACAGCGATTGCACGGAAAGCTAGATCGACTTAGTGCATGCCTTTGAAGAAAAACTGACTTTTTTCTTCCTTCCCTCAAAGGCAAACATTTGGGAGATGGGGACTTTAAAAGGGTTTTTGAAAAATACAACTGCTTTTAAGCCAGAACGCTTCTATTTGTGGAAGGGATACCTACACGTGTCTACCTCTACACCTGCACTGAAGAAAGCACAAACAAAAACAAAAATCCTTCGTGCTTTCGGCAGAGGCTTTTGATAGATCCTAAAACGCATATACTTAAATTACCACTGTGGATCATCCTCAAGGCTTCGCTCAGTCTTAGGATTTTATAGCTGCCTTTTACAGGACCAGAGTGCTGACATCTAATGACTTCGTCCTCACTTCCTTTCTGAAAAAAGCAAACCAAACCCTCTGCAGCAGCCCGCTCCTGCTTTCCTGTCCAGGTCCGGAAGTCAGGCCTCTGTTTCCTTTCCGCGTGTCATGGTAGGAAGGACTCGGGAAAGCTACTTCCTGAACACACACTTCCTGTCCACCCTGCCTCTGACAGCTGGCAAGAGTGATGTATGAATGTATCAGAGAAGGGAAGGTGACCCTCAACTATAGCTCTGTGCAGGACACGGGATGATATGGCAGACCTTGCCCCAGCTGACATGTGGCTACGAGGAGGTGTAAAAGTCCTGATAAGAAGGCATCCCCTCTCTTCTTTCCGTGTAAAATAATTGCGGGTTTATCAAAGCTAACCTCATGCCTGCCCTCCAGATATGGTTTATCTCCTGCTATTTGGAAATAACAACCCGCAAAAAAAAAAAAAAAAAAAAAAAAAAAGTCGCCCATATCATGTGATCTTGTACACAGCATGTGTGGTTATTTTTCCCGGCTCAGTCATAATTAGTACTTGGGGCCATGTGCCAAGTGGAAATGGATAAGGGGAATATCCTTCCTAGCCTTCTAGGCCATCAGTGTCCTTTTCCAATTTTTAAACCGCTGTCACCGGACTCTGGCATTTCTTACCCAATTCATTTGCTTTCTGTGTTAATCATATGCAATGAAGATATGCATGGCCAACATTTAAACAGGCTGCAGATCAATTAGCGGTCTTAAGTTTATCTGATTTTTATCAAAGAAGACAGAGCTGCGGGTCGATTGTCAGAGCCTGTGTCAAGTTGACCTTTTCAGAGATGTCTACATTGCCAGTCCCCTGGGCAACTTGTTGTCCCCTGTTGGTCTCTGAATGGCAGAAGTCTGTTCTGCTCAAGCACAAAGTATACACAGATGTCTATATTACATTCTTATAGGTTTGACAGCAACTGCATGTTGTATCTATAAACTGTCCTTTAGCAGTGACACTTCCTCAATGATGATAAGCTAATTTATGCAACTAAATCTCCTTTGTGCAGAAATGAAAGCTAATTGAGTCATTACAAAGTAATTCAGGAAGGAATACCTTGTATAAATTGGCTTACTTTATAAATCCTTCTCAAGTGGTTTTCATGCATCCTAAATGGGACTAAGCAGCTTATCCGCCCTAAGATACCCAGATCGAAGCAGCCAACTTCGGGGGAGTTGGATAAACCCTCTTTAGAGCTGTAAGAAAAGTGACGAAAGGGAAAGTGAACAAAACCAAAAGAAGCTTCCCAAGAAGCTTCACGATTCAGTACCTGTGGTGGGGAGAGCACTGTCCTGACTCGTCTTCCTTTGGTCCTCCACGTTTGCGGGAGCACTGTCCTCTTCCTCTTCTGTAAGCAAACAACAGAAATGGCACGCTGAAGGGTTTCCTCAGAAATAACAAGACAGTACTCACCCCATTTTACGAGCAAAACTGAAAGTTCACGACACATAAATATTCCTCCTCAAAGAATGAAACCGCTCAACATTCACATTCCTTTGCCAATAATCTAAAGCTGAACAAACAAACCTCTAGCTAGTTGCACATAGCGACCTTACCAGTTGGCTTGATAAAATTTAAGATACGTGCTGATGCCTCACATATTTTGTTTCGCATACTGGAAAGTCCTCTTAAATCCAGACCAGCCCTGAAATCCAGTAAAGTAACACCCAGCCCTATATGGACAGACCACATTATACCGAGGCAGGATAAAACCACGGTCCCTAAACCATCAGGAGAACACAGGGAAAATGGGTGATATAGAATACAGTTAACCTATAAGTCATTTGTTGAGTATCAGACCCTTCATGTTTTCTCCCTTGATCTTCATGGGAGAATACCAAACGGATCCTCCCCCTTCAGGACAATTCCCCCCAAATCATACTGTGGCTGTGGATGTACTAGTGTCATAGACCATAGCAGATGCTAAGATTTCACAGATAGTTTTAAATCCTCATTTTACAGAGGAGTAAACTGAGGTTCAAAAAGCTAAAGACAGGGGCGCCTGGGTGGCGCAGTCGGTTAAGCGTCCGACTTCAGCCAGGTCACGATCTCGCGGTCCGGGAGTTCGAGCCCCACGTCGGGCTCTGGGCCGATGGCTCGGAGCCTGGAGCCTGTTTCCGATTCTGTGTCTCCCTCTCTCTCTGCCCCTCCCCCGTTCATGCTCTGTCTCTCTCTGTCCCAAAAATAAATTTAAAAAGTTGAGAAAAAAAAAAATTAAAAAAAAAAAAAAAGCTAAAGACACTGCCACTGTTTATTATTCCAACTCAGGCCTGTGATCATACTGTCCATGTGCTTTATCCTGCATATATTCTGGGCCTTACCTTTGTTATTCCCACCCTTTCCTATCACATTCATTCCCCCGCTTATAGGAAGAAAGAGGAGAAGACTCAATGAGAAGAGTTCTAAACAGAGTCAATAGACTTTCATTATTTTACATTGAAGAAACATTTATTATATGACCACTTTCCTCACCTAAGGATTTATATACACTTCAGAGATATTTAAGGCGGGATGTATGAACAAAATGGTATGCCCAAGAAAAACTGTGTTCAAAAGAATCATAATTGCAAGAAAAATAAAAAACATTAAAGCAAAGCATGCAAAATAGGTAAACACAGCCATTATGGCTACTAAATAATCCATTGAGTATTAACTACCTGTAAGAGACAGCTTCTACCAGGGAGGCAAAGAGAGTAGGAAACTTCTGCCCTCAGGAAGCTGAGAGCCTACAGGGCACAGAAGACAGTAGTACCTGAAGGAAAATGGGATGAGGGACATAAAACCTGACACGTGAGACACAAGGAAGTGAAGGAACACAGACTAGAAAACCACCCAAGTGGGGAAAACCACGAAGGCTCTGAGGGATGGAGAAAATTTGAATGGAGAGAGATGGGGAGGAGGAAATTTCTAGACAGAGGGAGAGTCATAAGCAAAACAACAAAGCTCAGTACTATCCATTTGGCTAAAGAATGCAGTACTCAAAGGGGAAGAACAGGATGGGAGAGAAGGCTAGTAGTTTGGGCCAGCTGTTGAAGGGCCATGAACATTGGCTATGGACTTTAGACCTTGATTTGGTAGGCAGTAAGAGCCCCCGAAGACTTTTGAGCAGAGAAAGGGCAGAACTAACACTATGCTTGTGGAATGGTCATCTGGTCCCATTGTCCCAGAGAGCCTGAAGGAGGGCATGGGGGGAGAGAGACCACTTAGAGTCTGGCTAAAGGGGAAGGAAGTCCTAACTGAAGGACAGAGGAAATGCAAGGAGCCGGTTATGAGAGGAAAAGGAACTAGAATCGATAAGCTTTGTGCCTGCCTGGATGTGGAGGGCTAAGGGAAGAAGAGCAGCCAAGGATGACACAAGTTGTGAGCTTAGTCGGCAGAGAAATGGGAACACACCATTCCTAAGAAAAGAATAGCCAAGATAAGCTATTTTGCCAAGGGAACACGGGAGCCGCGTGAGAGATTGAAGGTACCGGTGGGGCAACCCAAAGGAAACGTCCAGGGGCAACTGGAAGGCTTCGCAAGTTTGCATCTACAGGGGAGTAGATGCAAAGTTAGGAGGCTCATGCAAATGTTAAAGTGGTGACTCAGAAAATTCACCATTTAACTCAGGCTTGAGGGTTACTGTAGTTCTAAAACAAACCTACAACTGCTTTGAATTTCTGCAACTCAACTCAAAATAAGGAGAGCTCCAAAAGAAGGAAACAGCTGGAAATATTTGGCACTTTATACACATTAAGTTGACCGCAGTGTCGGCAATTTAATATGAGTCAGTCAGAGAGCAGTTAATACATGGAAGAACTAATAAAAAAAAAAATCAAATACCAAATCCTGTCTCTTTTCTCTTCAACAACAGTTATCTTACTTATGCCAAACCTCAAGGCCTCCTGATTGTAAATGGTTTATTAGGGTGTTTTCATATACAAGTTTTACAGACATTTGGCCCAACCGACTTATTTTATAGATGGTTAATTTTTTCAAAGGAGAAGGAGAAAACTTTACTTATTTGTCATACTTTCTCTTTCCTCAGTGCTCCCTCTCCTCCAAGCTGGTCACAAATCAGACAGTTGAGTAAAGTCAAAAGTCAAAAGTCTTGACCTCAAGTCAAAAGCCTTAAGCACAACAATATAGGAAGCACTTCTTTCTTAAGAAGACATTATGGGAGGGGCGCCTGGGTGGCTCAGTCCTTTGAGTGTCCCACTTTGGCTCAGGTCATAATCTCGCTCGAGCCCCACGTTGGGCTCTGTGCTGACAGCTCAGAGCCTGGAGCCTGCTTCAGGTTCTGTGTCTCCCTCTCTCTCTGCCCCTTCCCTGCTCATTCTCTGTCTCTCTCTCTCAAAATAAATAAAGGTTAAAAAAAAATTTAAGAAGACATCACGGGATACAGACTTACCATCCAAAGTTAGGGTCAAGCGATCACAAAAACTAATTACAGTAATTAAATGGAAAATTCTGCTCTTGGCAAAGTAAACAATGAACTTAGAATAATTTATTACTGTGACTGTATTATTTTATTAAAATTTAAGTGCTATAATGTGCACAATGTATTCTTAAATTATCAGAATAATGCTATTAAAGTATTTACTTAAGTATCAATATTTACTGAGAAGTATCCAAATTCAATGTGAGATGCTGAACAAGTAGTATTTTAGAGGAGGAAATACTCATTTAAAAAACTTCCTTTCTCCATTTTAAACCGAGTAATGATATTTTTAGGTCAAAGCTTCTGCATTTCATACATCGGTTTTCCTTAACGATGTTCAAACAACTCATTTTATCTTGGGCTAACAATACAAACAGCTTCCACACAAAAGAAAACAAAATAAAATTTGGGGTGTGTGTGTGTATGTGTTTTACTCTTAGGGAGAGAAACTCAGACTGAAATCTTGAACAGAATCTGATACAGAGGAGATGTTCAATAAATATGCAGTGAACAAACAGATTCAAAATCATGAAAATAAATCCTACTATGTTCATTTATTAACAGAGAAAAACTCTCCACACCACTCAAAAACTATACAAGGACAAATGAAAATTCTAGGCAATAATTACCTCCTCAATATATTAGAAATATATACACATGTTGTTTTATTTAGGTTTATTATTAAACATATTTTATTTTGGTGTTGAGTCACAAATGTCATTATACAATACTAATTAATACCTCAAATAGCCAATGTTTGTGGGGTTAATATATTCCATTCAACATTTTAATAACAGTAAACAAAAACAGCTCAGCTATGCGGTAAAATCCATCAAACCACACAGATGGTTATAAGGTTTTCATTATGTGGTTTCCATAGCAATCATATTGCAAATCTGGAAGCTTCTTGCAAATAAGCAGCTTGTATTTACATGCCTCTCAGCTGCAGCACAAAACTCCGCAACATGTGACGCTATTATTCCAATCACACATTGTTAGCAGAATCATCAGAAGATTTTGTTGATCAGACAAGATGAAAATAACAGTAAACTCACTGCAGAAGATAATTCAAACACAGTTGTACATTCACTAAACTAATCAGCGAGTATCAGACTACTATGTTCTGGTAGTCACCAGAAGGTTTTAACATGATAGCCCGGTCAAAAATATGGAAGTTCCAGGAGCAGTCAGAACCCAAAAGCCTGAACTCCATTCTTGCTCCCCTCTTCAGCAGATACTTGGTCTTCCGTCCGAGTTGAGCAGAGAAAGGGAGAAGAGCAGAGAACGGGGTCCTCCCAAATCTTTTTAGGATGACTACCATTTGCCTTCGTGGGAGAAGTCAAGACCTTTTTTTGTCCCCTGCTAGATTAATCAATTTAATTTACAAATTGATCCAGTTCCATAACAGATGGATTATTACCCTAATAAGAATCACGAATCTGTCTAGCTATGCAGTTTGTACAAAATGGCTATTTCTTCCTTACTAACGTTCTTTGTTTTAAGGACAAAACAACCAAAAGAGAAAAGCTATAAGCAAATGACAAAGACAGCTGACATTGCTTGAAAAAGGTTGAGGACAATTTGTTGGCACCAAAATAGGGTGTGTGATGTTCACATCAGGGCTGAAAACTGATCTTATCACATCTTCCAGGGAGAGGAGGACAACATCAGAAAACCTTCGACTCACACACAATGATTACCTTTCTCACTAAGCATCTTCAGAAAACGGCTCTGCTGAACTACAATGTATTTTCAAGACCTAAAACACAGAATCAAAAGCTATGCTCTGAAATAAAGATTGGGTGTAGATTTCTACCTGCCCTGGCTTCATTTGATTACAAAACTATACATTTGTCTCAAGAAAAGGTAACATTTATTGCTTGAATGTTCATGCTGTATGCATTTATATCCCTTATGTAACTAAATCCTCGTAACCGTTGTATGAGGTGATAATAGGTATTTTTACCATCATGTTATGGACGCAGAAATGGAATTTACAAAGCTTGAGTAACCTGTCCGAGTTCACACGTGCAATTAGAGCAGGGATTGAAACTGCAGCAAATGCCAGTTCTTTTCACCTTCTATTCAGCTCATAGATGGTTTTCTAAAATTTCATGTGCATACCAGCTGTCTGTTGGACCCGGAAAACATTTCCACATGAGTGCACAGATTCTGCTCTACCATAGCATTGTATGCGAAGGACACCTTTATTTTTTTTTTCAATGTTTACTTTTGGGGGGGAGAAAGAGAGAGAGAGAGGGAGAGAGAAAGAGAGACAGCCAGACAGAGAGGGAGAGAGAGGACCCTAAGCAGGCTCTATACTATAAGCACAGAGTCCAATGCGGGGCTCGAACTCCTAAACCGTGAGATCATGACCTGAGCCAAAGTCTCAGGCACCCCGCGAGGACATCTTAAGGTAAGCAATCCTTGCAAACGAGGATTTATTTTTTTTTATTATTTTTTTAATGTTTATTTATTTTTGAGATAGAGAGAGACAGAGCATGAACGGGGGAGGGTCAGAGAGAAGGAGACACAGAATCT
The DNA here is from genome assembly GCF_016509475.1 of Prionailurus bengalensis. NCBI lineage: Eukaryota > Metazoa > Chordata > Mammalia > Carnivora > Felidae > Prionailurus > Prionailurus bengalensis. The sequence goes on from NC_057348.1 coordinate 117,980,911, forward strand.
GAAACAGGCTCCAGGCTCTGAGCTGTCAGCACAGAGCCCGACGCGGGGCTGGAACTCACGGACCGTGAGATCATGACCTGAGCCGAAGTCGGACGCTTAACCGACTGAGCCACCCAGGCGCCCCGCAAGCAAGGATTTAGAAACAGAATTTCAAGCTGGGATGCCCCCAACCCACATCTCCTTTCCATGCTCCCAGCCCTCCTTCCCCACCTCTGATGTGCACACCCTCAAGTGCCCTGAAGCCAGCACATGCCACTTCGTACTCTGGAAAGGTCTCTAGTGGGACTCATTATTGCAAAAATATGTCAACTATTTTATTATGAAATAACATTTCATAATTTTTTTCTAGGCCAGCCAGCTTATCTTTCTTCACTGGATTTCCAGAAGGGAAACATGGTCAAATGCAGACAGCACGTGGCAAGTCTTTTTACGAGCAAGGACGTTTGCCTCCGTTCCAGAGCAACAAACTATCCTGCACATTTCTCCAAGGGTTCTGGCTCCAGGGCATTGCAAGCAACATGTCCCTGGCTGGGAGAAGATGGGACAGATGTAACGAAGGGAATGAAGACACCTGGCTAGCCCCAGCACTACAGTGTGAAAGAGGGAGAGTGCAGGAGGGTCACACAAATGGCACCTGAGCCCCTCTTCGCTCTCCGGACCTGGGGCGCAGCTCGGAAGCTGGCAGTAAGTAAAAGCAGAAAAGCAGGGGTCAGAGGGCTACGGGCAAGGGAATTCAAACCAAGACAAGGAGGAAAAGTGAGTTCCCTAGGGGCCTATACTGGTAAGTTAAAATAGGACACTTCTGTAGGATTTTTCTATCTAATAGACTGACATACATTTTACAGACTGGCATATATCTCATATACTTTTTTAAAGATAGAAACGTGTGCCTTTTAGTATTATATGAACTTCAAGATGAACAGCAAGATAAAGATGGCTGAAATGGTATATTTAGAGTCATGTTTACTCTCCTGGAAATTAGGCAAACTGGGGCCTACCGTTAAAGTTCTAGTTACTCGGGTGCCTGGGTGGCTCAGTCGGTTAAGCATCTGACTCGGTTTCGGCTCAGGTCACGATCTCATGGTTGTGGGATGGAGCCCTGCGTCGGGCTCTGTGCTGAGCACGCAGGCTGCTTAAGATTCTCTCCCTCTGCCCCACCTCTGCTCATTCTCTCTTTCTCTGTCTCTCTCTCTCAAAAAAAAAATAATAATAATAATAATAAAATGTCAACAAAAAGTTCTAGTTACTCCTGTGACCTCGAGACTGTAATTGTCATCTCAGTAAAATACAAAGAATAATGTCTACCCTTCAGCACTCTGAACAGGATTGGGGCAGGGTAATGACACGATCGGATTTCCAGGGGGAAAAATATACCCAATTAGCCTGCAGTATCAGGGTCATTATCTTAGAAACTAGGTGTTTTGCAATCGCTTATGAATTTGGCAACCAAGAAGGTTAATATGATATAAAAGGCGACAAAATAAGCAGCAGTTATTCAATCATACCATCTAATTTTCAACCTTGACATTTTATTCTTATAGGGTTTGATAGTTGCCCCTCAAAAGCAAAAATAAGCGCCCTAAGATCATAGTACATCTCTGCACTATATTAAAGCTAATCATTTATACACAAACCTGAAAATGCAAAAATAATAAATTTTCACAGACATTAAGCTTGCCAGCATCAAGGTTGGGATCTTGGGGACAACCTCAAATTCAAGCAAGAATTCCATTTGGCAGAATCTGGACAAAATCTTAGGGAAAGAAACCTTAGCTATAATCTAGTTCAACCTCCTTCTTTCATTAACGGGGTCCTGAATGACTCACTGGGCCAAGGTCATGAAACTTGTGCTCTGCTCTTCTCTCCCTGCACTGCCTTCTATGCAACGTGTACTGCGGACATTTCTGGAAAAGTCTCTGCTGCTCCAGAGGTCCTTCTCTCTTCAGGAGCAGTCTCACACAGACTTGATCACCCACAGGCAACTATGGTAAGCAAAGTGTGTCGGTTAAAAATAAGGTCTGAACGGGCCAGATCCTGTCAGTCAGAAGGGACTGTGAGTCAGGAGAAGGCTTTACTCCCAAGGAGTACCAGGCACAAGGGAACAACGAAACGTGGCTCTTCCCTGTCCCGGGGCATATTCTACTCACGCATCCCACGATAGAAAATTCTCCTAACCATTCTGTAAAGCTCAAACTCGTAGCTTTTTAATTAACATCTATCATAAGTTCTGCGATATTAAAATTCTTTTAACCCAAGAAAGTCAAATTAAATTGTTTCTCAGGTACAGTAACCTCGATCTGGCTGTGGACTTCTGGTACAGTTATAGTTTGCCACTAATAATAGTTCTGGTTTTTAATTTTTTTTTTATTATTATTATTTTTTAGTTTATTTATTTTTGAGACAGAGAGAGACAGAGGATGAACGGGGGAGGGGCAGAGAGAGAGGGAGACACAGAATCGGAAGCAGGCTCCAGGCTCTGCGCCATCAACCCAGAGCCTGACGCGGGGCTCGAACTCACGGACCGCGAGATCGTGATCTGAGCTGAAGTCGGACGTTTAACCGACTGAGCCACCCAGGCGCCCCTGGTTTTTAATTTAGATTAACCTTTTTTATTATTATTCTTGCCACAAAAGCAGTATCTGTTCATTGTTGGCAGTCAGACAATAGAAATAAGCAAGTGTGTGTGTGTGTGTGTGTGTGTGTGTGTGTGTATTTACATTTTTTAAATCATCCAAGACTGATCCATAACCACTATTAACATCTTCTCCTAGACCACCTCTACTCAGTTTCTGAGTAATAAGAATATCCAAATATATACGTACTTCATTATTAGGAAATATATACATTATTTCATATGAAATATATACATATATATAAGAATCATCCATTCCTTCCAAATGTATTTGTATTTTATTATAAACTATTCTGAGTTCCTTTTTAGAAAGTAAAATATTTCCTCTCAACGTAGATTGTGGTTTAAATTTTATTCCATAAAAAATACCATCTAATGATAAACAGGGTAGTGTTGAGATCATTTCATGGTAACTTGGCTGTTTTATATGGATCTACAACTGTCTACTATAACCTTAGAAAAAAGCAGACAGAACCAGAACTCAGCTGTTAGAGGCGTTGGCTCTGTTTCCTGTTTGCTTACGCAAACACACTCATCCTCTTCTCGTGAGGTGCACCTTCACCTCATTTTCAAGAGCCTGGGAAAGAAAGAGCACGGGAACATAAGGGGAACCATCACCCATTGGACTGATCGGTTCCACATCCCTTCTAACAGCAGTGGTTTCGAGACCCTTTTGGGAGGTGGAGAGTCTATGAGGTCAAAACTATTTTCGTAATAAAATGAAGACATTTGCCTTGTTCGTTGTGTTAACATTTGCACTGATGCCACGGAGCATGATGGGTAAACGGCGGACACCTCAGCATAAATCAAGGCAACGGCACCAAGCTGTCACTGTCTCTTCACTGCTTTGCACTAGCATTAAAAACAAACAAGCCAGTTTCACCGAAGAATGTCCGCGGGGAAGCAGTACAAATTATTATTTTCATGTAATATCAACCCTGAGAACATGTCCATTTAATATTCTGTGTGACAAAATCAGAAGAATGCATGAAGCACTTGTGCTGCATTTCTAGATGTGCAAAAGATTGAGTGGCAAGCTGAACGAGCTTTTTTTCACGGGACACCATTTTTACTTGAATGAATGAGTGACAGACAAACTGCGGTTACTCAGACTTGGGAATCTGGCAGATATTTTCTCAAACATGAACTAAGTGAGCTTGTTATTTCAAAGAAAACAACTGACAGCTATTGCCACGATAAAATTTAAGCTTTCAAGCAAAAATTAGCATTTTAGAAACTTAGATCTGCCACCGTGAGCTTGACCGCTCCCCAGTATTGAAAGACTTTTCTAATGAGATTGGTGGTGATATTAATGAATCCTACAGGTTTTAACTGTATCATTTCACCAATATTTGGAAGTTCTGCATAATGCAGTGAACCAATACTTTCCAAATGACCAATGCATGATCTTACAAAACATGCCTGGGAAGAGATCCAGTCAAAGTATAAGACAGACCCGTGAATTTTAAAGTAACAAAGTACAGAAAGTTCATTGATACGGTTTTGGATTCCACCTTGCAACTAACTTTAACTTGTCCAGTTTGGGTACAGTTATCAAAGAAGAACATATAGCTCCTACGACTATTAAAACCCTTGCCTTTTCCTACTATATACCTGTGTGAGGCTGGGTTTCTCCATATGCTAACTAGACTTAAACCAAACAACATATCTCAACACAGTGAATGCGGAAGCAGATTTGAGAGTCTACATGTATTCTTTTATTTTTTTTTTTCAACGTTTATTTATTTTTCGGACAGAGAGACACAGAGCATGAACGGGGGAGGGGCAGAGAGAGAGGGAGACACAGAATCGGAAGCAGGCTCCAGGCTCTGAGCCGTCAGCCCAGAGCCCGACGCGGGGCTCGAACTCACGGACCGCGAGATCGTGACCTGGCTGAAGTCGGACGCTTAACCGACTGCGCCACCCAGGCGCCCCAGATACTTTTTAAAATTGTAAAGGGCTCCTGAGACCAGAAAGTTTGGGAATCACTGCCCTATGTTTTCTTTTTTACGTGTTTGCTTAAATTCCAATTAACATACCATGTGATTTTAGTTTCGGGTGTCCAATATAGTGATTCAATACTTCCATACTACACGTGGTGCTCATCATAACAAGTGCACTCCTTAATCCCCATCACCTATTTAACCAATCCCCCACCCCACCTTCTGGTAACCATCAGTTTGTTCTCTATAGCTAAGAGTCTGTTTCTTGGCTTGCGCACCCCCCCCCCCCACTCTCTCTCTGTTTTCCTTTTACTCATTTGTTTTGTTTCTTAAATTCCACCTATGAGTGAAGTCATACGGTATTTGTCTTTCTCTGACTGACTTATTTCACTTAGCATTATACTCTCTAGTTTCATCTATGTCATTTTAGTTAAATATCTAAACGTTGTTGATCCACAACATGAGAAAAACTGATAGCCTGGTAACCCAGAACACTATCTGATAATTATTTTATATTCCCAGAGCACACAATCTCAGGATTGAATCTCATTACACTGTTGACTCATATTGAGCTGTTGACCAAAATCCCTAGGTGTTCTTCCCATTTGCAGTGAAGCCAAGTCTTTCCTTTCTCGTACTTGTGCAACAAGATTTTTGGAGCAAGTGTGATCCCCTATTATATTTCATCTTGTTAGATTTGATCCATGACTTCAGTCTGTTGAGAGCATGGCCTGTATATCTTCATCTAGGCATCAACGAATACAATGGTATGACAATATTGAGAATTAAGCTCTAAGACATTCACAAAATAAAGTAACCAGCACCCTTTGGGCACAGCTGTATAGTCAGTTATCCAACGGTCTTTACACCCATAAAAATTTCATGACAATCTTGGCCAAATGCCTCACTTACTTAAGTCTGGTCATATGTCTGTCATTTCCCTGAATACATGCTGGGTTCTGGTAATCATTATTTCATCTTCTAGATAGCACAGAAGACTCTCTTTGATGCCTTAGAGTCCACTTCAAAGTTCCTAAACTTTGCAGTGGTTTGCAGAATCCATCCAGAGTGGATAATGTGGCGCTCCTCCCAGAAGCCCTCTTCAGGCCTGACGCAGCCGTCCTCCAGTTGCTGGGACTCAGACTGCTGCTGGCTCACAGCTGTGTCCCCCACTAGGCACTGTCCTCAGCTACAGGGAGCTGCCTCACTCAAGATTACACCCCTCCCAGAGGACAGCCTGGAGCCAGTGACGAGCTGATGTAGGAACATAAAGACACGCCCCCTTCGCCTCAACAACAACCTTGAAGAAGCATCCCAGACCCAGAGCTCCCCAAGAGTTTGGCTGAGGCCTCAGTCACAGCTGTGTCGTAGACCAGTTTCTCCCGCCCGATTCTGCCTTCCTTGCTTTCACACGATGGTATCTCCCAAGACCACTCGCCAGTAAGTCTTGTACATACAACTGTCTCAGAGTCTGTTTCAGGAAACCCAACTTCGGATACTGCAACCTTCTACCCGTTTTGAAGAGCTCACCATTTAATTGCTAGACTCCATACTTCTGGCATCTCTCTCTTCCTGCATGTTTCCTTTAAAATCAGTGACAGTAATTCAATGATTTCACTTGCAAGTGGTCTTCTGAGGTACACTTAAGGAAACCAGAGGCAAACTTAACTCCTATTCATGTTTGAGACATGGCTCAAATGTCCAATTAGAGTGTTTTCCCCAAACCCCTCCAGGCAGCTGGGCGCTCCCCCTTGGTGATCTCCCAGCCTCACTACAGGCCTCCATTTGATCACTGCTCTCATAAAGCACTACAAACATTTGTCTACTCGTCTCCTTTTCCTCCGACTGTGAACTCTCCAATCCTTTTCCTCTGTGAACTCTCCAACCAGGCCGACCAGAGGGGCTGGGACAAAAAATGTTTTCCATGAACGTTTGATGAATGAAGATCAAATGGATTTTGGTTAGCTGGGTATTCTATTAGAATCTCTTTGCCCGTCCTGGGCTTTTGTTACCTCCTACCAATCTTATCAGGGGGATAATTCTTGACAGAAAAGGAACAAATAAAATAGAAACTGATTGTTTTCTTGGAATTACTGCCCTCGCCCAAATTTCAAAAACAAACAAAACCACATAGCAATTATGTGCACCTTTTGTTGCACTTAGCATAATTTACAAACGTCAGTTCCTTTCATATTTCCTTTGGTTATTTGGCCATTTCAGTGCTTAATCTAGGAGCCTGCAAAAGTTGTATTAATTGGATAGATTATAATAGCACAAAGACACTGATGGATTTTAGTTCCTCTCCCTATTTTCCTCGTTGGGATCACTTGGAATTAAATGGTATTTTAAAATACTCATTCGCCTTTAATACCATACATTCGTGTCTCTTCTTTCTCTGACTTCTCTGAAATCTACCTTCCTAAAGTCTGCAAATGTCTGGCTGATGGCCAGTTTTTTCCTTGTTGGATGCTAAGGTGACCACTGCTTTTGTCTAATTTTTTCCACAATTAAATCTGGATATGGCAGCAGTTTCCCTGTTTCCTATATCCTTTGGCCTCCTTCGTTGTTTCATATGCTACTCTACGTTCAAACTATACCTGAAGAAGGAACAAGATGCAATGGTAATGCCTGCTGATCGCTTTTCTTCCGTCTCCAGATTCTTAGCGTCAGTTCCTCGTAGTTGAAGATTCCTCGTTGCTAACTACTAAAAACCCCAGGGGCGCCTGGGGGTTCAGTCGGTTAAGGGTCTGACTCTTGACTTCAGCTCGAGTCATGATCTCACGGTTACTGAGTTCGAGCCCTGTGTCGGGCTCTGTGCTGACAGCTTGGGATTCTCTTTCTCCCTTTCTCCCTTCCTCTCTGCCTCTCCCCTAGTCACGCCCCTCCCCCCCAAATAAGAAAACAAAACACCTAACCATCCCAATCCCTAGCTCTGTGTGTCCCAGCCATAAGAAGCTGAGGTTGGGGAGAAAGTCACTCGGTCTCTCTCTCTCAGTCCTTTGTGTTCAATCGGCTGTGCTTGAAAGCAATACCAGCTGCTTAGAAGCCCTAAATCCAAGGAATAGAAGAGATTGAACACACAGTATTGAATATTTAATATTTATAGGACAATTATCAAATAACAGCCCCACTTGTATTTTTCGATTACCACCACATGCTCCCTCTGTGATCTGTAACTTCCAGTTTGGGACTAGATATTATGAACGACATCAATATCTCTGGCATATCACCACGACGTATCGTTCACCTACAGTAGTGTTTTTCAAACTTCAGAGGGCTTATTGAAACCCAGGTTGCTGGGCCCCACCCCTAGAGCTTCTGATTCAGATTTGGCAAGGTGCAACTCTAAAAAGTTTCCAGCCAATGTTGTTGGTCCCAGGACCGCATTGTGAGAACCACTGACACAGAGGTATCCCTTCGGATGGTTTCTTTTACCTAAGAGTTCAATGGTTTGTGTTCTATCATAATTTGAATGTAAGTTAACTACAGCATCGTATCTTCAGGTGTTACTTGCCTTTTAAACTTCAAAATATAGGTATACCTCACTAAATAATACTAATATAAAATTAATTATAATGGACCCAGTAAAGCGGAAAAATGGATCCCATATTAACCCCCAAAGACATAGTGGAACCACAGAAATGCAAGTAAAATTTGTATTCCAGAAGTTCATATTACCCTCTTTTACCACCTGTGCAAATTCAGCAAGCTAACTAAACTCTCTGAACCTCAGTTTGCAACCTGGAAAACAGCAACCCTGTTGTGAGCATGAAATGAGGTTCGAGTGGCCAGTATAATGCCCAGTACAGTGAAGATTTATAATCAAGTGATTACAATAATAATCTGAGGGCTGCCTATACACCAAGCACCATGCCGGCCACTATGTGCATACGTCTCATTCAATCCTCCGAACCCCGTGAGGAAGGTATTTGCCGTTAGTCCCATTTCACAGATGAGGAAATGAAGGCACAGAAACATTTAAGTAACTTGTTCAGCATAACACAGCAGTAAGAAGCAGGCCCAGAGTTTGAATCCAGGCAGGCTGCCTCCAGAGCCCAAGTTCTGAAGCACTATGCTTTTTCCTCCCTTTCGATGGAGGACCTTCCACAGATCACCTGCTCTTGTGTTGGTTAATTCATTAAACAGCACTTGAACCCACTGCCAGAACATGTAACTTATGAGAAAGTTAATATTCATGATGTCATGTTGACATATATTCTTTTTTTTTAAACACTCTTCAATGACAAAATAACTTGGCTACCTCTGACAGTACGTAAAAAAATAGCTCCCTTGAAAAATAGCGTACCCTGCTGAAAAACAGGAGAGGAGTCATGTTTGTAATGGCCACAAAAAGTGGAAAGCTTGGCATTTGCCCCTTCCATTTTTCTTTCAGTTGGAAGGCGGCTTGCAAATGGAAAAATCATCTCCCGTCACCTCCCTCTCAGAGGCTGAATCTGATGAGAAAACAGAAGAAGGCCGAGGAGCCCTGAAGCAAGCAGCGCCGCTGTCCTAGCCGGGAGCCCAAGAAGACTGATTAATCCTCAATGAGACAACTCGAGTTTCTTACCAGATTTGACGGCAGCAAGACATGAAAAATGCAGCAAATTAAAGCACTTTACATAATACAAAAGAATGGCACTCTGGAAATAAAAATTTCCAAGTACCTATGAGGGGCTGTGCGTGGGCTTTCAGAATTACGTGTTTAAGGCATTTTTAATTCGAAGTTAAGAGGTATTTGTTGACACACAAAGTTATGATAAAAAAAAAATGTTAGAGTGTCTAGAAAATGAAAGATCTTCTAGAAGTAGTTTATTTCTTTTTTTTTTTTAAATTTTTTTTTTTAACGTTCATTTATTTTTGAGACAGAGAGAGACAGAGCATGAACGGGGGAGGGCCAGAGAGAGAGGGAGACACAGAATCGGAAGCAGGCTCCAGGCTCTGCGCCATCAGCCCAGAGCCCGACGCGGGGCTCGAACTCACGGACTGAGAGATCGTGACCCGAGCTGAAGTCGGACGCCTAACCGACTGAGCCACCCAGGCGCCCCTAGAAGTAGTTTATTTCTGCAGAGAGGAGTTGCCAAAAGAAGCAAGGTAGAACCTACAGGGGGGAGAAGGGGAAGTTAGGCACACAGAGCCCATTTGATGGAGGTCTTGGTGTTCATTTCTGCAAAATAGTATTTGATGTTCTGTAAAGTCCATAAGAATAAAAGTTTGAGCTTAAAAAACAACACACTTATAGGGGCGCCTGGGTGGTTCAGTCGGTTGTGTCTGACTTCGGCTCAGTTAATGATCTCACGGCTCGTGAGTTTGACTCCCGCGTCAGGCTCTGTGCTGACAGTTCGGAACCTGGAGCCTGCTTCAGGTTCTGTGTCTTCCCCTCTCTCTGCCCCCCCTCCATTTGCACTCTCTCTCTCTCTCTCTCAAAAATAAATAAACATTAAAAACATTAAAAAAAAAACTTATAGAACTACTATATGACCCAGCTATTCCACTTCTGGGTATTTATCCAAAGAATACAAAAACACAAATTCAAAATATGCACCCCATGTTCACTGCAGCATTTTTTACAATAACCAAGATATAGAAACGACCAGAGTGTCCACTGATACATGAACGAATAAAGAAGAGGTGTTCCTTCCACAAAGGAACAAAGACAATAAAACAAAAACAAACTCATAGATATAGATACAGCGAACAGACGAGTGGTTACTGAAGGGAAGGGGGTCAACTCTATCATGGACGGTAACTAGACTTACAGTGGTGATCACTTTGTACTGTGAATTATAAAGCTGTATACCTGAAACTTAATAAAAAACGGGGGGTGAGAAACCACACTTGCTCAGTTTTGACTCTCTAAAGGGATAAGCTGTACTCCCGTCTGCAAAGTGTCTTTTACTTGGATTCCAGAAATAAGACCATCATAAACAAAATGTCTGCTCTCATGTAAAAGGGCCAAGGGATTTTTAATGTCCATAGCAGGCAAACCAGATCTTTCCTTTTTTAAGGTCTCACCCACCAGTGACGCAGGGTAATACTTGGAGTAAATGTATCCATTCTAGAAACACGAGTCCCTGCCACCTTAGGAAACTAGAGTCTAGGCAGTGTCAGTGCTAACCCCCCAGCCTCTTTTCCGGTATGACAAAGCATTCTTGTTTTCCCATCCCAGACTCACAACTGTTCAGATTTTTTTAAGCTAAGTATGACATTTTACAAACTTTTCCTGGCATGTTTAGTTAAAATAAAGGTTATTCTGCAATTGTGTATATGAAAATGCAATTTAAGGTTTATATCTGATTAAATAATGCAATCAAACATGTGCACTTAATGACATGCCAACTACAGTACTTATTTAAGGGGTCATTCAGTGTTCATTGTCCATATGTAGAGTAAATCATCGATTGAAGGAGAGTATATGAAATGACATATCAACTTTCCTGAACAGTCTAATTAGGAGAACACTGCTCACTACCCGAAGTAGTTTAATTGCATGACTTACCACACCTACTGTAGCTACATAAGAGTAGTTGTCAACCAGCTATTCCAGAATTCAGGTAGTTATAAACAGTTTTATTATGTGATCCTTCCTTAGCTTTAGAAAATAATTCCTGGATTAAAAAACTCAAAAAGAAAAATGATCTCAATATAGTTCACTTTAGCGAGGAAATACAATACACTCCTTGGCATGTGTCCACAGGAAAAGTCTGGCTCCCAGATGCTTCTTGCCAGCCCACAGTGGATTTCACAATGTTTAAACAACTGACAACGTGCACTCATGTGCACTGATGACACAGGGACCAGAAATTCAGCAGGAGCCTGTCTCGTGGGTATTTTCATATATTGAAAAGTAGTATCAAAACAGCACAAATCACAGACACACTTCACAAACCCAAGAGATCCAACACAATTCAGTTAGCCTGTTTTAAAGTAGACATCACCGAAATTCCATAAAAATTTACTGATAAGACTTGTCCTACCACTACCAGAAATAAAGTAAATGCACAAGTGTTTTTTTATTGTATTAGTCTTCTTGAAAATGAAAAAAACTAAATTCTAATTTGCTTTCCATATCAAAAATCCAACAACAGATGGACTGTTTCCATAGCTCATTCATTATAATCATATATAATGTATATTAACATCCGTGATTTCTAAAAGCTATGCCTGTTTATATTAGTACAAACCAAATGAAACTCCCAATATTTTACCAATTCTGATCTCCAAAAACAATAACCTCCTAACACTAAAGTAAAGCTTCAAAATTTTGACATCCAAGTGGTAGCCTAGCTGTCTTAGATATAGAAAATGTTCTTTATAACTGGTCTGCGATGTATCATTAAACTGGAATGATATACTTTCTCACCAGGAAAGTTCTGAGTAAAACCTACTTCCTACTATGGCGCATTCAAGCATAAAAAAAAATACTGTTAATATTTAATATGAAATCAGCTGTCACAAATGTAGCCGACAGTGAAAAAGCCATGATACAAATAAAATTACTTGGTGTGATTTTTCCTATTTCCAGATGACAAGTTTCTTAGAGATGATATTCTCTCTCTTAATAACAAACAACTTCTGTCACATAATGTTTATGCCATGTAAGTTTTGCAAATCAATAGTGCAAAAACTGGTTTGACTTGCTGGGAGAGAAAATGATTGATCAGCATAGGGAGTAAAATATGTTATTTAAATTAGAAGAACTTCATTTGATTGGAATGCCAACCCCATTGTTAAGATATAGTCTCATGTAACCACATTAACCTCATCTGACATGACCTCAGATACAAACACAAATTATTCTTCAGTTATAAAAGCAGAGCATACATTTGGATCTGGACGGATCTCTATGTTGATATAACTTCTGGGTAATTCTATGTATATACAAATGTCATTTTTCCTGCAAATTGTAATCAGTAGCCTTAGGATCTTTTCCGTCACAAATTCAACAAAATTTCTTTCCTATCAAGAGGTAATTAATATTAAGAGTATAAAGACCATTGGCGCTCAGGAGAAAAATATTAGACGCCTCACATCTGCCTCGTATATGCTCCAATTTTTGTTTATTTGACTTGAATTAAAGTATATAAATCAAGGACTTATAACTCAGCTAAGTCTCCATTGTTGTGTATTTGCAATTACTGACTAGGAATTCAGCCTCTAGCGATATGGTCAACCAAGCTGAAACAGACCTGTCTCTCCTCGGTTGCTCAAAGGAGAATGCTGACCATTTGCAGGCTGGGGTTGAGGCTGGGGCTTTAATATCTTCACAGATACAGGAGACATGGCCTTGGGCCCATGAAAAGCAGAGAGCTGGAAGGAAGACCCCCACCAACCCAGGGAAACCACAAGGAAGCTTTTTGTCTTTCTAGGGCTCTGGATGGTGGTGGTCAGAGGGGGAGGGAAAGGGTTTCCTGTGAGAAATCAAAACCCCAGGCCTGTACAATGTGAGTTCCAAATTTATACTATCCTCAAGTGTGGTTTTCCCCAGCCAAGAAATTTAACTCAAAGACTGCAACTCCTGGGGCTGTGGCAGAAGCAAATGCAAAACCATTGTGCAGGCGCATTTCCAGAACCCGGGGCACACAGCACTCCTGCGGGGTCAGGGAGAAAACCTGATAAGCTCTCAATGCTTGGAGCCAGCACAAGAGATGCCCAAGTAAACAGGCAAATCCTGTGTGGCCGGCCCTAACAGAAGTCAACACAGAATGCTTTGAGACCACAAAGGGGAGCTAAGAAACTAAGGAAAGGTGGGAGGAAATATAAATCGTTATTTTCAGAGCATTGCTGAGCCAGAGATTCGAAACACAAATTGCACTGGTCCCTCTGCTTTTTCACCCAGTGAAGGATTGATCCCGCGTGAATATTTTCTGGGGCTTTGGACCATCTGGTTTTTAATGTCTCAAGCAATGGGGTTTCTTCCACCACTTCCTTTGGAAAGTCTTTTGTTGTTGTTGTTATTGGGGCCAAAAAAAAAATAGGTTTAGATGTTAAAGGGGCTTGGCACTTGTTTTTAAAAATCTTTTTCTTTCTTGTTAACTCTTTGTCCAATCCTTCCATGAATACAAATTCGCCTCTCTCCCTATGACATTGAATATGCTATAATCTAGCCTTTTCCAAATATACCCATAGTTACCCCACCCAAACATGTTTTTAATAAACCCCCTTACCTTGATCACTTCACTTTCACCTTCAAAACGCTCCTAGTTAGTGTTCAGAACCACATTTTGTTCACTGAGTACGATCCTTTCAGATAGATAGATCATCTACTGGCATAAACTTGGCTTTGATCATTGTTTATCAGTCTCTCCTCAGTCTTCTGACAACTTCTTCAAAACTATTTCTTACTGATTATTTTATAGTGCTATTCAACTAACTGAGTTTTATTGGCCGATACTGTATCCCCAGTGCCTCGAATAGTGCCTGACATATAATAGCTTCCTAATAGATATTTGTTGCATGAATAATTGATAATAATTTGTTGCAGGCAACGTGGATGGAGCTCGTGAATATTATGCTAAGCAAATAAGTCAATTAGAGAAAGACAAATACCATATGATTTCACTCATATGTAGAATTTAAGAAAGAAAACAAACAATCAAAGGGAAGAAAAAAAGAGAGGCAAACCAAGAAACTGACTCTTAACTAGGGAACAAACTGATGGCCGTAAGAGGGGAGGTGGGCGGGGAGATGGTTTAAATAGGTGATGGGGATGAAGGAACGCACCTGTCATGATGAGCACCAGATGTTGTATGTTGAATCACTATATTGTACACCTAAAACTAATATTACACTGTATGTTAACTGGAATTTCAGTAAAAACTTTAAAACAAAAGTTCCTTGTATGAATAATAAGTAGTTGAATTGCTCACGTACAAGTTAGGCTTTTTTCTTTTTTCTTGTCTCATTTCCTTTTAGGTTGCATTTTCTTCACTGCTCCTTTTCCGTTCATTTATTAGAACTTTAAATGACTGGGGCGCCTGTGTGGCTCAGTCAGTTAAGTGTCCAACTTCAGCTCAGGTCATGATCTCCCAGTGCATGAGTTCAAGCCCTGCATCAGGCTCTGTGCTGACAGCTCAGAGCCTGGAGCCTGCTTCGGATTCTGTATGTCTCTCTCTCTCTCTGCCCCTTCCCCACTCATGCTCGCTCTCTCTCTCTCTCTCTCTCTCTCTCTCTCAAAAATAAACATTTTTTAAAAACTAAAGAAAAAAGAATTTTAAATGATTACTTCTGAGTATCTTTAAATTAATGCTGGACCCCCAGGAAATATCAAACAACTAGACTCAAAACCCACATATTTAAAAATGTCTAGACATGTGTATCTACATGTTCTGAGGTTACCATCTCTTACACTTATGCCGTAAGCAATATGTAGAGAGGTTAGATTTTATTATGAATACGAATGACCTTCATCTTGACCTGCCTAATCAAGCTGGGTTTCCAGGAAGAACTAAGATGTAAGGTAAGTTTTGAAAGAAAACACAGGCGGACAAGGGAAGTGAAATGAGGTTATCTGGTATATGAGAGCGTGTCATAGGCAATGTAAAATCAGGAGCAGGACCTGTAAACAGTGGGCTGGGAAAAGGAGCTGGCTTAATTGAAGGAAAGGGTGTGGAGCAGAGAAGGGAAACAAAAGACTTAATGTAAGCCATGGCTGGTACTAGGAGCGAGCAAATTGAATCTTGACCACAGCCTTCCTCTTTTCTAGACCCTCCAAGACTCTTCCACACCCACCGAATCAAAGTCGTGGCTTGAAAGATAACTTCTAAACACTTTCCCCACACAACTACCTAATCGTTAATTCTTTGTTTCACACTCCCTTATGGTGCTCACGCAACTTTCCATATCTGAGTTTATTTTTAAACACGAAGCTCATCACTTTCTTACCGGTGACATTAAACCCTGGTTTTTGTCCTTGCGGATGTCAGCTTTTAAAAATCATACACAGGACACACTGTGGTCCTGTGCTCTTTAGACCTACTTTACCTGTGGTCTTCTTTTTTACAATTTTTTTTAATATATAATATATATATATATTTAATATATAATATATTTAATATACAATTTATTGTCAAACTGGTTTCCATACAACACCCAGGGCTCATCCCAACAGGTGCCCCCCTCAATGCCCATCACCCACTTTCCCCTCCCTCCCGCCCCCCATCAATCCTCAGTTTATTCTCAGTTTTTAAGAGTCTCTTATGGTTTGGCTCCCGCCTTCTCTAACTTTTTTTTTTTCCTTCCCCTCCCCCGTGGTCTTCTGTTAAGTTTCTCAGGATCCACATAAGAGTGAAAACCTGTGGTCTTTAATGAATGAGTGGGAGCAGAGGAGAATGTCATTTCCTGGGAAATGTCTTGCTTGAGATGACTAACCTACCAGAGGGAAATGGTAACTCAAGTCGGTCCTGTTGCTCACAGTAGATGATCTATCTTTAATGGGGCAAAAGATTGATGATATTAGAGCTTTTCATCACTCAATGTATTACATTTCACAAATTTATTTATTTGAGACTATGCTCGCTGGAGCAGTAATGTTAGATTTTAACGAGGTTTTGGGAGATCAGCCATACTTCAATATACCACTGATAATATGCTGGTTAGTACAATCATCCATTTAAGATTCTGTAGGAATTGCTGTTATTAGCAAAAGAAGTATCATGGAGAGAAAAAGAGTTTCTCTTAACTAACAGACCCCTCTAAATGAAGACTAGATTATTATATTTTCAGACTTCTTATGAGGAGGGCACTTATCTAAGTATTATTCTAGGGAACGCCAAGAAATATAAGGTTTGATACCTACCCTCAAGGAGCTTGTGTGTATAATAAATATATTAATAAAGATAAGTTATAAAGATCCATCCATTTGTCTGCTGAATAAACAATGACATGAAAAGTAACAAGATTTACAGCATGGTGGATAACAACATTAAAAATGCCACAAAGCTGTGTGTGATTCGTTTTCAAACATACGGTGCTGCAGAAGTTAAGAAAAGCAGTGGTCACTTTTGGCGGGGATGGGCAGAAGAGGGTTTCTGGGGAGACGGGATTTGATCTGGGCCTGGAAAGTCAGGAAAATCTGGTTAGGAACTGGACTAAAAGGAGAACATTCCATACAGATGGATATATATGAACAAAAGTCTTGAGAAAAGCAAAGGATGTCTGAGGGAGAAGGAAGAGTAAGCCAGTTTGTTGAAACTGGAGAGTTAGTGCAGCGTAATCAACAGCGGGCTGGAATGTGAGGTTGCCATCAGCCTGTGGAAGATCTCTGAATGCCAAAGGAGTACGCCCTCTGTCCTGTGGGAAGTGGACAGCCATCCAACGTTTTGTGGCAATAGAAGACAGGACTTACGAAACTTCTGAATTTTATGTTTCTTGAAAATATTCTCCCTATTAAGTGAAAAATTAATCCGTTTATAAAGGTGATTTTAAGTTCTTTTGCATATGCCGTCTCCTAACATCAGCTAAGACATTCCTGATAAAAGTGTCGATGCCCAGGACGGTAGAGGACACGGTAAAAATGTATTTAGTACCGTATCATAATACTATGCTGTGTGTAGTATTATACCATTCTATGCCTTAAGATACTGCACTGTGCCCCCTAAATATAGAGAATTTTCAAGGGCCTTTTACTCGTTTCTAATGGGCATCCACTCTATATCTTGGGGCTAATGAGACTATATTAGAAAATATGATGGGGCGCCTGGGTGGCGCAGTCGGTTAAGCGTCCAACTTCAGCCAGGTCACGATCTCGTGGTCCGTGAGTTCGAGCCCCGCGTCAGGCTCTGGGCTGATGGCTCGGAGCCTGGAGCCTGTTTCCGATTCTGTGTCTCCCTCTCTCTCTGCCCCTCCCCCATTCATGCTCTGTCTCTCTCTGTCCCAAAATAAATAAAAAACGTTGAAAAAAAAAAAAAAGAAAATATGATAGATTTGATTGTGGACTGGGTGGATGGAAAAAAAATCAACCAAAAGTGTTATCTTATGCTATGTGAGTGAATTTTTGTCTTTTAAGTCCTTCATTAATTCAACATATTGATTTAAGACAAGGCACCCAGTGCTATATAGGGGACGAAGGTACTGAGATGAAGCATGGGGCGGGAATAAAGAGTGGGTAAGAGTTCATTCTGCTGGATAAAGGGTCTGAGAAGTGGGAATGGGAGTGGAAAGGTGGATGTTAAGTCACATCATGGAAGGGCCAGTGAGCTTGGCCTCGATCCCCTAAGCTGTGAAGACCCACAAAGGCTACTGAGCAAGGGTAACTGTGACCATGTCATGTTTGAGGAAGATCAATCTGTTGGCAGTGCATAGAACAGATTATCAAATTGGTTGGTGAGACAGACAGACACAGGGGAAGTGGGGAGAGCACTTAGGAGCTCTGATAATGACTCAGGTTGAGGAACTGTTGAAGCCTGAGTGAGCGGAGCACTGGAGATGATGAATGATGCTTTGGAGGCAGAATCAGTAGCAACTGGCAACTGACTGGATCCGGGGAGTAGGGATCAAGGAACAAATCAAGGATGGTTTTGAGTTTTATTTTTTAAAACCTGCATGACTATTAATGCTATTAATAGAAATAGAAAAGAAAGGATAAAGAGCCATAAGGCAGATGATGGATTTGATCTTAGATAGGAGTTTGACATGATGGCCACAAGTCACTTGAAATATGAGGCCAAAGCTCAAAGGAGAGGTCAGACGTGAAGATAAAATTTGATTGGTCCATTACCCTTTCTGGTGTCTTTGGTACACGTGTGCCAGTAAGTGCTTACTTGATAGCTAAGGACAAAGCGATTCTCACAAGTTTCTGCTGAGAGGCGGTATAGGTATTGGCTAAGAGTCAGAATGCCTAGGCTCAAGTCCTAATTCCACCACTTGGTTTCCCTACCTATAAAATAGAGGTAGTAATAATACCTAGGCCATAAAATATTGATACTTAGTAAATGAGAAAATACTTAGGAAAGTACCTGGAACACACTAAGAGTTAACTTCTACTGTTATAATTATCATATCACCTTTTAAATCATTTGATGAACTAGCTACTCAGTGAAGACATTTTGTTTGGCTCTAAATGTTTAGATGTTAGTCTAGATGATTTCCTTTGCCTACCTCTTCAATCCCATTCTAACCTCTGAGGGGCTACCAGTGGTTCTTGAACACCTCAGCATTCTCTAGCCTCAGGGCCTTTGCATTGATGTTCCCTGTGCCTAGAAAGTGCTTCGTTTGACTTTCTGCATTTACCAGTTTTATCCAAGAAGCTCGTTTAAATGCCACGTCTTCTTTTTTTTTTTTTTTTTACATTTATTTATTTTTGACGGCATGCATGAGTGGGAGGGACAGAGAGAGAGAGAGAGAGAGAGAGAGAGAGAGAATCGCAAGCAGGCTCCGCTGACAGCACGGAGCCTGAGGTGGGGCTCGAACCCATTGAACCGTGAGATCATGATCTGAGCCGAAACCAAGAGTTGGGCGCTCAACTGACTGAGTCACCCAGGTGCCCCTAAATGCCACCCCTTCCTTGACCACAGACTATAAAACAGTTACTCCTCCCATATCATCTTCTGATCTTTATAGCACTTGCTATAAACCATAATTATCTTAATAGAGACAACGTCTGCCTTTTTTATGCCGAAACCCCCCACAGCTAGAATAGAACCTGGTATGTAATGGGCTTTCAATAAATATTTGTTGAATCCATTAATTGGATGCATAATATTAAGAATGTATAATGAGAAGACAAAGTACAAGCAAAAAGCTTCACTGTTAAAGAAATAATGGATAAACAGAAAAACAATCAGTAAACATCAGGAAATGAGGAAATCTAAAACAGTGCTGAGATGCTTAGGTATAAATATTACATATAACAGGAAAACAAGATGGCAAAAGCCAAAAGAGGAGAGAATTTCAAGAAGAAAGGGGTGGTCAGCAAAATAAAATTTCTGGAGGTGAATTTGAGGACAGAAACTGATGACTGAGAGAGTGCTGGTGACTTTAAGGAAGCTGTTTTAGTTAAGGGATAATACAAAATCATGGGGCGCCTGGGTGGCTCAGTCAGTGGAGCATCCAACTCTTGATTTCGGCTCAGGTCAGAGTCCCAGCGGTGTGGGATCAAGCCCCAGGTCTGGCTCTGCACTGGGTCTGGACGCTGCTTAAGATATTCTCCCTTCCTCTCTCCCTCTCTCTCTCTTCCTCTGACCCTCCCCCCAGCATGCATGCTCTTTCTCTCTCTCTTTATAATAATAATAAAAAAGAATACAAAATCAAATTGCCAGGGATGAAAGGGTGAGCAGGTGAGGATACAATGGCTCTCCCATGAATTTTTATGCTAAAGAGAAATGGAGTTAGGTTGTATCTCCTTGCACCAGGATCAGGAATACGGAAAACAGCCCGGACAAGGAGCCAGGAAGTTTGGGATCTTGTTCCAAAGAGACCTCCTCATGCCACTCTGCATCTAAATTTCCTTATTTGTCTATGAGAAAAATTATCTGCCCCATCTCAGCTCCTGCATTAAGAAATCAAGGGGCTAACAGAGACACAGGTACAAGAAGTTGTTACTTCTTTGTAAAAATTCCAAATCAGTTCTAATAAAGGGGGACAAATCTATAAAAGAAAGTCTTGTTTGAAACAAAATCAAAGCAAAATTTCACTTGAGCTTAAGACTGGATTTTTTTCCCCCACTTTGTTTGAAGGCTTGCATTTACTCCACTGCAGCACGTGCTGAGGCCAGATACGAAGAGTGCTTATATTTATCACTGACATTTTGTTGAACTTGTCCATTCTTATTCATCACTGCTTTAAAGTAAGCAGCTGAGTACTCTTAGGAAGTTGATATTCCCAGCTGACCTATCTGCAAAAATAGCGAAGCCTGATGCTCTCTTGCTGTGTCTGTCTCTATAGACGTGTGTGTTCATGCAGGTATATGGATGTGTGTGTATTTTTTTCCCCCTGGGGCCTAAAGAAGCAAATAAGTTTTTGTAAAGCTACTATAAACTTTATCATATTCTATCTTCTGAAAACATGGAGGAATGAAAAACAAAAGCAGGCTCTGATCTGTGTATATTCTACTTGGAAAGTGACTCGTATCTGCAGAATGAAGACTACAGTTAAAAAGGGTGATACGATGGGGCGCCTGGGTGGCGCAGTCGGTTAAGCGTCCGACTTCAGCCAGGTCACGATCTCGCGGTCCGTGAGTTCGAGCCCCGCATCAGGCTCTGGGCTGATGGCTCGGAGCCTGGAGCCTGTTTCCGATTCTGTGTCTCCCTCTCTCTCTGCCCCTCCCCCGTTCATGCTCTGTCTCTCTCTGTCCCAAAATAAATAAACGTTGAAAAAAAAAATTTAAAAAAAAAAAAAAAGGGTGATATGAGGGGTGCCCAGGGGGCTCAGTTGGTTGAGCGTCTGACTTCGGATCAGGTCATGATCTCACAGTTCGTGAGTTCAAGCCCCGCATCGGACTCTGTGCTGACATCTCGGAGCCTGGTTCCTGCTTCAGATTCTGTGTCTCCCTCTCTCTCTGCCCCATCCCCACTCATGCTCTGTCTCTGTCTTAAAAATAAGTAAAACATTAGGAAAAAAAAAAAAAGGTGATACGAAGGTGATTAGAAGCTGTACCTTGAAGCTAACCCTTGAGATTTCTTGATGCTAAAAATAGAGTGCTCAGTTATGTATAGATATAAAGCTTACAATGTGAATATTTCCCCTTCTGGCACAGATTTAGAGTTCTTCATCTAAGATTCACAGAAAAATCTTAATGGCCCAGGCTCATGAGTGTAATTTTTCTTCTTGTTTTATAAATGCCAACATTTTGGTCTGATTAGAGTGGCTGACATTTGCTTATCTTCTGGTTCAAAATTTTAAACATTCTGATTCTCCTAATGATTATATTATTAGAATAGTGTGTTCTAATAATTATTCTAATGGTTCCCTAGGCAATGTAAACATAAATATGTGAGTCTAAAAATTTACGATTTGGTGGCTAAATAATCCAGACCACCAATAATTTACAATGAGTCTATTTGGTTCTTTGAAAGAGAAATCTGATCTTTTTTCATAGCGTCCTTTTCACTTATTAGAGTTTTTATTCCTTCTTTTGTCTCTTTAATCGCTGCATTTATTTTACAGCCTTTTTTCATCTTTTTTTATAGTTCTCTCAGCTCCAGCTCATTAGGAATTGATTTTCTCATGTGTTTTACTCACCACCATATCCCTCTAAATAGAGTTTTTAAGGCCCATGTCACGAGTTTTTATTTGTACTATTTGCATTGTCTCTCACAACTACATATTCTGTGATTTCCACTGACTCGTAGGCTATTCAGAAGTTTGTTTTTCAGCCCCCGAACACAGGGGCGTGGGTATTTTCAACTACCTTCTTAGTGTTGGTTTCTAATTAAGTTTCATTGCAGTTAAAGAACACAGTCTGTATGATATAGATTCATAGAAACTTGTTGAGATTTTTATTGTGAACTCACATGGTCAATCTCCATAACTATTCTATGTGTACTAAATATCTTTTTGGATAGACTAGATTGTTCATCAATCTTTTTTGGTTTAGATCTTTCATACGGTTAGTAATATTCTGCCTCCTTGGCCTACCAGTTTCTGAAAGTGGTATGTAAAAATCTCCCACTATAATTGAAGATTTGCCAAATTTATCTTCTAAGTTTTTGGTTATGCAGTTACGTGCATTTAAGCTTTATCTTATTTTTACCATTATTATGTAGGGTCCTTCTCCAGTCCTATTAATGCTTTATGCCCTAAATTTTACACTGTCTAGTGTTTAATGTGGATAGTAGCTTTGTTTGAATATGACTGCCTGGTTTATTTATTTCCATTCTCTTACTTGGAAAATTTCTATGTGGTTTCATTTCAGAAATAGCTCCTGTAAATTGCTAGATCAAAAAAAAAAATCCAATGTGATAATTTGTCCTTTATTAGATTGAGTTAATCAAGTTCTATTTATTGTAATTACTTTTAAAATTTGGGCTTATTTTTACCATCTTTTCTCTTTGCTCTTTCTTTCTTTCTCCTGCCTTCTTTTGGATTTGAAATTTTTTTTTTTTTCCTGTGATCATCTTTTATTTCCCCTCTGCTGCTTTGGGAATCCCAAGATTGCATTCCTATTTCTTTAGAACTTACTTGGAAATTTTAACATGCATTTCCTAACAAAGACTACGGTTACTCAGTGTTTTTCTCTTCTCTCCTCCTGCACAACACTTAGCATGCTTTCACTGTCTCACATCTCCCACTTGCCCCAGGTCAATTTTTTTTTAATGTTTATTTATTTATATTGGGAGAAGAGGGCAGAGATGAGGGGCAGAGAGAGAGAGTGGGGAGAGAGAGAATCTCAAGCAAGCTCTGCACAGTCAACACAGAGCCCTATGCAGGGCTCCAATTCATGAACCGTGAGATCACGACTGAACTGAAATCAAGAATCGAAGCTTAACCGACTGAGCCACCCAGGCGCCTCGTCCCAGATAAATTTTTTTAACTGTGAGCTAAATTTAGTCTTACTTCTTAAATTAAATTAAGAAAAAAAAAAAAAGCTCGTTTAAGAGTAATCTGTAGTTAAAGTTACTGACACATGTTGCCCATGTCTATGTTCTTGTTTCTTGCATTGCCACTTCTCCTGTGTCTGCTTGCCTTTTGGCTAACGTACCCAGGCAGGGGCGGAACCGGGATTCAAATGTAGGTTTGCCTTCAAAGTCCTTGCTCTCGATAACAGCAAATTAACTGGTCACAGATATAGGGAAAGGTATTCTGTGTGTGCAGGGCAGGGGGGCAGAGCCAGAAGATAAAGGGCAGCTGGAGAGGAAGAGGGGAGGAGCAGGACGGTCTGAGAGAAGGTGTCACAATAGTTCTGAAACTATACCCTGGAAGACAGGATTCCTGTATCAGAAAAGCCAGTACAACAAACTCATGAGACATGAAAAGAGCGTATATACATAAGACATAAGTAAACACAGGGAACTGAGGGTGCAATAGTGAGTCAAGGCTCGGGCCAGAAAGGGAAAGCATAGCTGCACCCCTTTAGGACCCATGTAGGAATGACAGGGGGGTTCCTAGAACCTGTATACAGTGTCTGGTGCTCAAGATATTTATGGAAGGAAAGAAATGAGAGTTTCCCAAAGATGTTTCCAATGGGGCGCCTGGGTGGCGCAGTCGGTTAAGCGTCCGACTTCAGCCAGGTCACGATCTCGCGGTCCGTGAGTTCGAGCCCCGCGTCGGGCTCTGGGCTGATGGCTCAGAGCCTGGAGCCTGTTTCCGATTCTGTGTCTCCCTCTCTCTCTGCCCCTCGCCCATTCATGCTCTGTCTCTCTCTGTCCCAAAAATAAATAAACGTTGAAAAAAAAATTAAAAAAAAAAAAAAGAAATGAAAGCAAGGAAGAAAACAAAGGATGGAAATAGAAAAGGGAAGGGAGGGGGAAAAACGAAGGAGAAAAGGAAGAAAATAATAGTAGGAAGGAAAATGAAAGGAAATAAAGTCAAAAAAAGGAAATGAAATAAACGATCTTATTTTATTTTTGTAATGTTTATTTTTGAGAGAGAGAGAGAGCCAGAGTGTGAGCAGGAGAGGCAGAGAGAGACAGAGAGACAGAGAGGCAGAGAATCTGAAGCAGGCTCTGGGTTCTGAGCTGTCAGCTCAGAGCCCGACGCGGGGCTCAAACCCACAAACCGTGAGATCATGACCTGAGCCGAAGTTAGATGCTCAACCGACTGAGCCACCCAGGCGCCCGTAAAGGATCTTATTTTACAAAGATCTGTATATGCATCTGTATGTTTGTAAATGGGAAAGAAAAGACAAAAGATGCATATCAAACCATTAATGTTTACGTCGGGCAGAGGGTTTGTCTTGTGCACATCAGCCATGTTTAAGGTTTTCCCAGTGAGCATGCGTTGTTGGAAAATCAATATTTAGAAGCTAAAAGTCGGCAGTAGCAAAAAGGAGATGAAGAGAGAATAAGGAAGAAGCACCTGGTGTGGCTTGTTGTGAAGCACACTCACGTGAGCCCGTTCTCACTATCCCTCATGGGGCTGCCTCACTGCCTCCTTGCCCACCTCCAGGGACACAAACTGTCTTCCCGCCATCTCGAGCCCATGAACCTCTGCAAAGTCCAGGCCCAAGAAGGGAGAAGGGAGAGAAGTCCCACAGGAGCCAAACTTCAGGCGGCCCTGGAATTGCTCGGCCCTGCATTCTCCCAGGAGGCCTGACTCCCTTTCAGAAGACCCAATCCTCACCCACTGGTCTCATTTCAGCTGCAAAAGAGCAGCCTTATCAGAGTATTATAAGCCAAGTATCTGTATGAGAGAGACACATATGCAGTATCGAAAAAAAAGACTCTTCCTTCACAGATTATGCTCACGAAAATAGAGGAAAGGCTTCCCTCCTTTGTCATCTTTCACGGTTTTCTCATTATGCTAAGACTGACAGAAGTTCAATCCCTTGAAGGAAAGAGTGACAGACGAGTCCATTTTGTCCTCTGTAACCCAGAACCGCTGTATGTAATCCTAGTCTTCTATACGTAAGAAAACATGTATGTTTATGTATATGTTTACGTATATGTTTATGGCCCATGTTGTGGCCATAAAAACAAACTCCTACACGGAGCATGGGTATGGGTTTCTATCACTCGAGAGATACAGATAAGAAGGCAATAAACCGAAAGCTTTCTATTACATGCGTGTGGCTGGGGGTTTTTGAACCTCAACACTATTGACATTTCGGGCCAGATAATTCTCTGTTGTGGCGGCTGCCCTGCACCCTGCACATTAGCAGCAACCCTGTCCTCTCCCCACTCGATGTTTGTAACACACACACACACACACACACACACACACACACACACCAGCTGCGGCAACCAAAAATGCCTCCGAAATCATTATAGGTACCCGGAGGGCCAAAACTTCTGGTGGCTGAGGACCACTGATGGAGCTCCCAGTTGCAAAAATGGGTTAGTTTATCTTTCTACCAGTAGACATTTATGCTTTGCAGGTATTCTGGGTTTTGAGATGTGCTGCAATGCCAACAGCAAGGTGGAGAAAAAGCTACGTGATAGTCACAACTGTATTTATTCCACAGCTTCATGCCATATCATGAAACAGGCAACATAAACAACACGAAAGTCACATCTATATTCAGCAAAGACCAAAACATAAACAATTGAAAGTGTGCAGTGACCCTAACTTATAGATGTTCTCCCTTACAGTGATGTTAATATCAGAGACTCCAGACTCCCCTATATTCTTGATATTAACTTTGTAATAGGAGTGATAAGGATTCAGCAGGAAAGCAAAGCTAAAATGTATCTTGGGCGGGGGTTGGGACCACTTACTGATTAATGTCATTCGTGTCTACTTGCCAGAAACTGCTTCAGATTTAAGTAACCAAACACTGTTCTTTTTTATGTATCCGTAATAGTTTGAAAAATATGTATCTATAGCTGCATTTTACTTTATATTCCATTTTAGATACAGACACTGGAATGGATACATTTTAAATGTATTTGAATGACCAAAGGATAAAAATATCCTTTGCTTCTGGCTCAGAATAGTTCAATCTGTCATTACAAAAAAAAAAAAAAAATGAATTAACACTTAAAAAATAGGTTAATGGAATTAGAAATTCGTCTTCCTGTTTTATGTTGCCCTGTCTCTTCCCAGTCCACTTGCCAGAAGAATTTCAAAGGCAACTCCCCTGTAGCTGTAGAGCTATAGATTTAATAGGCTAATGGGCGGTTACCGTTCTTGTTATTGGGCTGATTCTTCTATTCAGTCTCTATCTTTAGAAAGTCTTAATTGTTGTCGCTACACAATTTCCTGACATTAAAGGGGGGAAAAAATCAAGTGACATGGTAACTAGAAGAGAAAGGCAAGCTGTGACGATCTCTGCAGCAATTTCTCAAGCCCTGTTTCCTCTTTGAAGATTCAAAAATCAAATAAAAACGATTCTTCTGTATTTCTAATGAAAGCAATGAGCACTGACTTCTGAAATCTGTTCTAAGCCAAATGAACTCCTTACCGTGTTATGAAACAGTAAACACGCTTTGATCAATGTATTAGCTGTGCAAACACAAATATGCTATAGTAATACCACAATGTAAGCAAACCTGACTGACCTAGGCTAAGGCGTCCTAAGCCATAAGAGATGTTGAAGCCATTAGTGTATGTGACGAAAAGCCAGATGGCTTTACCACTCCGCAGAAATGGCACTTTCAACTCTTGCAGAAGAGTTGCATATGCATAAATCCCCTAAACACCAAGAAATCTTACAAATTTATTCTTATTCTTTTGTGAAGTTACTTAAAAATTAATGAACAAGAAATGAAAGAGAAGCTCCTGTAATAAAGTTAGAAGATTCTCACTGAAAAACAATTACAAGGCAACTATTTACAGTCCCACAGAACCAAACATTTTTTTCAAGGGATATTTTGCAATGCGATTTTTTAAACAATGTTTTCTTCTTATCATTAAGACTGAAACACGACAGGTTTACTTACATTTAAAAAATATATTTTTTAGAGTGAGAGCTCTACTTTCTCAGAAAAAGAACCTTGTGATTTACAGTAGCACACTGAAAACTTCGATTTTTCTTCATATGTGTACGCCTCATCTTTCAACTAAGGGGATTGGTTTTCAACCATATGTAATAGAAAAGTGCGTTGAAATGGTAGCAGGAATTAATTCTTGGAATTTAACCAGTCAGACTTCAGAGAGACGTAGTTTTGGGTCCAGAACCGGAAAAATACCCACAGTTTGCGAGTGCGTTCACTGCCCCTCCCCTGTTCTCACCTCCTCTCCAAATTATATTCGTATTTCACAGAGGGGAAGGCAACTACCTCAATGTTTATCCTGAATGGGACATCCTTTTTTTTAAGAAAGAAAAGTGACTTTCAAGTTTTAGTCCAAGAAACAAAACCAAACAACAAAAAAAAAACCCTCACACTCGGAGAGACGACTTGAGGACTTTCGCTAAGAAAAATCCCCTCTGCAGCGGCTGGCTCCAACTGGACAAGCCTGTGCCGTGCAGATGTTGAAGCGGCTCTCAGGTGCACTGGGGAAGCAAGAAGAAGTAGACGATCCACAGCCGCCTACGCCGGCTTCCTTCCCAGGGGCACTGTTGCAGGGTCTATGGAGCTCAATCACTTTGTACGGCAACTGGGATCCCAGGCAGGGGCAAGGAATCCCAGAGCAGCTTAGATTTCTTCCAGCACCTCTGCAAGAAGGAAGACTCCTTAAGGAGTAACGGTTATTTCCAACAATTATGTGGCCCTCGGCCAAAAAAAAAAGAAAAAAAAAGGGATGAAGCAGCATATCTGCAGTGAGAGAAAACACAAGATGTTTTCATCCTTTCAAGATTTCAAGCCACCTAAAGGAGAGCTTCCTTGGACCTTTGTTATGAAAGGTGGGGAGGGGGAGGGATGGTGGGGACAGGATGGTCAAGTTGAAGAAACACAGAACTTAATTAACAGACAGTCCGACCGCTGTAACGTAACCCATTCATTTGCAGGGCTTTAAAGGAATACAATGTGTACGACAGTAATACCACGTTCAAGGGCACTGCACGCTTCCATTTTACATCAGTATACATTCTCACAAGCTCTTTCGGACATTTTTCAAACTCAAATAACTGTATTAACGATATGGTGTGACTAAAAACAAGCAGCCAGAAAATATTCTTCCTGACTTGAGGATAACTAATGCTATGGCAGATGCCATTTCCCTAGGATAAATCAGAAAGGAAAAGGCTATAAACATATAGCCCCATTAAAATAATAAAAATGTCCAGATTACTATTCCCCACAAACTTGTGCTTTTAGACTAATCATCTTCCATGGGCAGTAAAAAACAATATGTAGATGCATATTTGAGTCGTTTCTGTAGTACTTGAATTTATAATACCATTACAATCATTAATTCTTACTTGATCAGAAAACCATTCTTACATCCTCATATAAGCACTTGTAAGAATTTACTGGATATAGGGGTGCCTGAGTGGCTCAGTCGGTTAAGCGTCCGACTTCGGCTCAGGTCATGATCTCACGGTTTGTGAGTTGGAGCCCCGCATCAGGCTCTGGGCTGACAGCTCAGAGCCTGGAGCCCGCTTCAGATTCTGTGTCTCCCTCTGTCTGCCCCTCCGCTGATTGTACTCTGTCTCTTGCATTGTCTCGAAAATAAATAAACATTAAAAACAAATTAAAAAAAAAGAATTTACTGGATACAATAATGAAAACGATAACGATGATGTTACAATTTATTGTGCAGGCTTGTCATAATTCAAGCACAGTGCTGAGAGTTTCAGACACAGTCACCTCACTCCCCTCACAGTGATATTATCCCTATTTTATTGATGAAGAAAAAAGGAATTTTATAGATGAAGATGAAGAATTATAGATGAGGGAGAAGACAAGGGTTAAGGTCCCTGAGGTAGTAAATGGCACAGCCCAAATTTAAACTTTGACTCTAAGGTCCATGCGCTAGTTATTACTATGCTCCACTGACTTCACTGAAAATGATATTTGCACGTTAATTTGGAACATTTTAAGCATTT
The DNA here is from genome assembly GCF_016509475.1 of Prionailurus bengalensis. Classification (NCBI taxonomy): domain Eukaryota; kingdom Metazoa; phylum Chordata; class Mammalia; order Carnivora; family Felidae; genus Prionailurus; species Prionailurus bengalensis. The sequence continues at coordinate 118,010,009 of NC_057348.1, forward strand.
CTGAAACCAATTTTAAAGGTTTATCCTACGTTGTCAAATCATTCGATTCAGAGAAAAACAACTTCTCCACGTGAGATGTTGGTTAAATCTCACTTACATTGTTCATAATCCCTTTTTCTTCTCTACTGATTTTTTAATAGCTAGAAAAAAGCTCATTTCAACCTCTAGTTTTAGTAATGCAGTGATTCCCTGAATGCGTTCCCACTCTAGGTACCCTAAGTTCCAGATGCCTATCTTTCTGTGTCCTGCTTGATCCTCAACACTACAAGTCAAACAGCTAATAGAGAATTAATTTTATGTTATGTAAGAGATGCCGAGGCATATAAACACTCAACAATGCCTGCAAATGCAGAAAAAGAAAACCTATCCATATCGATGATAAAATATCAAGCAAGAAAATTTCAAGCCTCAAAGGCTTTTGTTGATAGTTTGACAATATTCTTCTAAGACAGTGCAATTCGCCACAGCAGAGAGAAATATACGAGGCAGAAGTTGTTGACATATGGGGTGTGCATAGAACTTCTGGTTAATGCAAGTTCCAAGATATATAAATAAAAAACGATGTGTGAGTTGGTGGGAAAAAACTGTAAGGCAAGTCGATTTTTTAATTAAAAAATTATGTCGCGTAAACAATGCTAATGAGCCAAAAGTCCCATGAGATTAGGACTGTCTCTGCTTCATTTTAACATCCCACTCACTTTCCATGAGTGTACATCCATGCGCTTGAAATACCTCAAGCAGAACCCTTTTCATAAAATAGGGTTTTGAGGGATTTTCTTTGTCCTTGTTTTTAATAGCTCACCATGTTCCGCTCCAGTTGTCAACCTGATGATATATATGACATTGGGGGGGAGGGAGAAAAAATGAAACAAGCCTTAAAATCCTTAAATGAATCACCGGACGATAAATACCTGGAAGTTCTTCATAAATTTCATCATCAGGTGGCTGGCTGCTGGTTGGCAGAGGATGGTCCACGTCATCATACAATTCCCCTCTTTCGTCGTTGTCTTCAGGAATAACATCAGATCCCATGTCTGAAAAAACGTGGTTCATCAGGCAAATTTTTTAAGAACGCAAACGTGGTTTTCAAAACCTTACTTTCTAAACTGATGCAGCCCTACAGAGTCACGACATTATCATATGCCATATCCTTAACTTGGAACATTGTTAAAAAAAAAAAATGATCACTACACAAATGTGTGAATTGCAAAGTTGCCAGTTGGTACTTAGAGAAGAAACACTTTTATAGCTCTGAAGTGCACCATCATGTTCCCTCGGTCGTCTCATAGGAGCCAATGACCTTTTATACTTGAAAATCCAAATTCATTCAGTTATTCCGTATCGAAAGACTGCCGTGACTAGTCCGATTGATTGCTCTTACCGCGTAATACAAATTTCAGCTGCTGTACCCACTGCTCAGCATCTTTGGGAGACGCTGCTGTGAACTGATAAAAAAATAAACAAGAGTAAGAAAAATCCCCACGGTGGAAATATGAAAGGCATGTCACACTCTTATCACTTCTTTAAGACCATTAGTAATTCTTTTCATGTCTCGTACTACTTTTCTTGCAAGGATGCTCCTTATAATGTACAGTTAATTTTGACAAATTTACGTAATTGAAGCAGAGGATGATGGATTTGAAACTCTGATCAGCAGCTGGCAGCTGTGCAGGAAAAAAAGCTGCTTCTCTTCATCAATGTCAAAGACAGAACTGATGAACAAAATTTGCCCTTGACAATTAGAAGACACCCATGAATTTCTTTAGACTGCCGGGTACACTTTTCTTAAAAATGTTCTTGTCAGATTCCAACACACTACCTGACAACTTAATTAACTGGCTTTCAACTGCAATCTCAGATATTTAAAACTTATTAAACATACATTCCATATTGATGCTAGCTGATAGCTCTCGAATCACAGAGCTGATATGTGCCTTTAACTTCATTTTCTCCCACAACCCTAAGCAATACAGTATGCATTAACGCTCGGATATTTTTCTTTTGATAATTTTACTCTTTCTGCTATGTAATTCTTTTAAGTAATCACACAGTTCTATTAAAACAGATATAAAATGCAACATGTGAAGTAGTTGATAAATTACATATTCGCTTGTTCACTTTCGAGAAGGTATCACTTGAACGAATCTGAATTTTTTTAAAAAAAATGTACTTCCTCTTATATGAATGTTCACTGTATAAAGATCAGTATTTTTTATTGTTATTAACATGTCAGGGAGGGTTGTTTTAACAAAATGTTAATGTCTTTATAAATGAAATCAGGACCTTTTATCAACTTAATTTCAAAACAACACAAAAACTCCAACCTGATAGATCCGTTTATCAGGAGCAGAGATTTCAAAACAGCAATCCTTCTTTGCATCCTTCCTGAGAGTGTTATTCATTCTGACATTGTAGCCGTCTATTGCGAATTCACCTTTCTGTTGCTTGTCTGTTGAAGATAAAACGAAAGTCAGACTTTCCTTTACTGCAGTGAATATAAATGCCCAGTTGATTATCTTTTATTTAGATTTTCTTTGTCAATTCTTGGAAGGGGTTATGCTTTGTTCGTATTGTTTTCATAGTATTTCATGTTTAAAATAATATTTCTAGCTAACACTTTTAATTCTAAAATTACAGAACTATTGGGGATGGTTGGGTTTAAAAAGGATATCTTAGGGAATGAGAGGAAGACGTCTGCAGACGTCTTATACAGTCTTATTTTTATACAGTCTTATTCAGAAGGAAGTATGGAAATAGGATACTTACGTGTAGGGAAAATCCAAAAACGGGAACTCAGAACTTGCTGGAAAAACCTGCTACAAATCCATGGCTCTCTCAGATTTATGAGCCAGTGGGGAAGCCTGGAGTCGAAAACTCACTGGGCTTTTTTTACCACCATCCCTTCTCATTACCGCCTTCCAACATCCCACCTCTGAAAAGCTCTAAATCACAGGTTTTCTCCCAAAAAAAGTCTCCTAAATTGGTCCAAACTGAAATTTTATAAACCGTAAATTTAAAAAGCAAAGCAAAGCACCTGGGTGGCTCAGTCTGTGGAGCATCCGACTCTTGATTTCAACTCAGGTCATGATTCCAGGTCACAGGATCAAGCCATGCTTAGCCACGCTTAGCGCAGAGCCTACTTGGAATTCTCTGTCTCTCTCTCTCTCTGTCTCTCTGTCTCTCTCTCCCCTCTCCCCCTACCCTGCTCACACACTGTCTCTCTCTAAAATAAAAAAAGTAAACATAAAAAGAATTGATTTAAAAGCATAAAATAAAAGGCAAAGCAAAACAAAACTACTAATTATAAAAACTTACGAGTGGAAAACAAAGCATTTGGATGGAGAGGGACGTAAAGCCTGCACGGAAGTATTAGTTGCTGAAACAAAACCAAAGAAAAGTAGGCTTCTTAGCCAGTCAGTGAATGGTAAACTAGGAAAGCACATCTGAATCCCGCATGATGAAGATCCAAAAGAAAAGACAACTTGAGCTTTAGCTTTAGTCAGATATTATTTTAAAGACAAATAAAGTAGGAATACAAGAAAAGATTGAATACTATGAAACCGAAATAAAATTAGTCTGCTTTCCGACTCACCCAGTTATACCATTTTGATAGAAAAGCTGTACAACTATATGTTTACTTCCTAGATTAACACACAATATTAAAATCATGAGTAAGGGCAACTGTCTCTTTTACTGAGCTCGGGGGAAATACAGAAATGCTTCCATATCATGGGGTGGAGGGGTCTCTTGGCTCTGTGCACCAATAAAATATTTATCTCCTTTTCTTAAATATACTAATTTAATGCCTGAAGTAACACACATTTTTAAAAAGTTATGAAGATCATATCTTGTTCAAAACATCAAATGAGGACAAAAAAATCTGAGTTAGAAATTCCTGACTGAAATCCGGACATTCTAATCATATTAAGTCATAATTTACATCTCTTTCCATGATCTAAAAATTAGAAGCTTGCCTCGTGGAAAAAGCCTACAATATACTCTGTGATGTTCTGGAAAAAAACAACAAAAATTAGAGCAGCGTTTCTCATAGTGTGTTGTATGAGGTATTAATAGGTTTCTATGACAAAATAAGTTCGGGAAATGTTGAGCTAAAAAGAGTTAACCAGGTTTTGTTAATCCAGGCCTTCTTGAGGCCCTTAATATATTTACATAATGCTTGCATTTCCACGAGAGGGATTCAGGACATGGCCTTTCCCAAAATTATTTGTACATGGAACCCTTTTTTCATAGAACATTCTATGAAACTGGTACTCCCAGGACATATTTTACAAAACACCTCATTGAAAAAATAATATTGGGGAAAGATTATTAAAATAATAAATGGTTAAGCATTGTTGCTTAACCTTAAATCCTTAAAGAAGACTAAGTCATTCATTGATTCAGGGAAAAAATTTATATTGAGCTCTTAAAACAACTGAGGGAGTATTGTAGGTATGGTGGGACAAAATTTAGTTAACACCTTACTAGACCTTTCTCGCCTTCCCAGTGCAACACATACCCCCCCCACACACACACACACAATACAAATTTAAGTGCTCCAGGAATATTTATTACTCTGTGAATGATCCACTAGACTGACAAAAGATTTCGTTACAAAAAATGGAAGTTGTCAGAGGCCAAATATTAAAGCCACACAGGGCAATTGTGAGAGAGGTCTTTAAACTTTCCAAGAAAAAAAAAGGAACTTCAAAGACCAGATGAAAGAACGTGGCTCCCTTGCTGTACAAGGGCTCAAATGCTCTCATCACTTGGTCCATCTCATTTAAAGCCCATGCTTTCTATCTGTAACCTGGGTCTGAAATGCTTGGCGATGTAACATCAGTTGGGATGGAAATGCGTAAGGAATGGTTTACATCTGGAGATGTAAAATCAGCACTATAAAGACTGAGTTAGGAAGAGCTGCAGGGAGCAAGAAACTTTCTTGTGCAAGATTATCTAGAAATAAGACAACCAGGCAGCCAGATTAGGTGACCTCTCCTTAGACTTGCTGATCCACTTTAGACCAAACCCCCAGAAATATGCTATGGGGCTTTGTATCAGATCTTCTGTTAGACTCTAAGAGGAAGACATAACCAACCTCTCTCTAGTGAGATAAGCCAGAGAAAGGCCATGAATCCAACATAGAAGTAAGCACCCCAGATTATAGAGACAGGATATATAACATCCAGACAGAAGTAAAAGAGGAAAAGCAAACAAATTAACACAGGTGCCAAAAAATACCATGTGCTACAAAAACATAACATAGCATTCAAGATATAGAAAGCAAGAGTGCACAAGGAGAAACAGATATAAACTTCAAATTATTCTGCATCTTTTATAAAGTAAAAAAAATTTTGAGAGAGATGAAAGATGAAACAATGTAATATAAAATAAAAGAGAGATGGCTGTGACAGAAACTGGAATAGAGCTGAGAAAATAAGGGAAAAATGCCGTATAAGGAAATGAAAAATGCAGCAGCAAAACAAATGATTTATTAAAGTGACAAAAAGTTGAAAATTTTGAACATCGTTGAAAAATCAAATCAGATATACCTCAAACATTCTACCCCAATAGGTAGGAAAAAAAATAAGGAGGAAGAGAAACAAAAGAGAAAGATGACAGACATGGAAGACTAACAAAAATAAAACGTAAGAAAAAATGGGTGATCCAGAAGAAGAGTAACAAATAACACAGAGTCGATAACCAAAGATACAACAAAAGAAAACCTCAGTCAGCCAAAGAAAGACTAAGACTACAAAACAAAAGGCGGTGTTTTCTAACCAAGTAAAACTAATAATAAAAATAAACCAATACCTAGACCTATTCAGCTGACAGTTGACTATTTGGGAATAAATAATCATATACGCATGCAAGTGAGGGTAAAGGTATGGAACCAGAAAGGCTGAAGAGAATGGAGGGAAATTCATAATTCTTTCTCTTTCTCAATAGCTTTTGTACATGCATGACCATAAAGTAGCCATGTTTCTTTTTTTTTTTTTAATTTTTTTAATGTTTATTTTTTAAGAGACAGAGAGGGTATGAGTGGGGAAGGGGCAGAGAGAGATAGAGAGAGAGGGAGAGGGAGATACAGAATCCAAAGCAGGCTCCAGGCTCTGAGCTGTCAGCACAGAGCCTGATGCGGGGCTTGAACCCATCAGCCATGAGATCATGACCTGAGCCGAAGTCGGACACTTAACTGACTGAGCCACCCAGGCGCCCCAGTAGCCATGTTTCTAATCAGACAATGTGGGACAAAAAACTCAAGATATGAAATGGGTGTAGGCATGGCTTTGATAAGACTCTGCTCCTCTCTCTTCACATTAGCATCTCTTCCAGATAGAGAAAAAGGAGAAAACCATAGCATTATATGGCAATCCATAATAATATATACGTAGATTAATTCCACAATGCCTTCTAAGATAGTTTCAAGAACACTTCTTGACTTGAGACGAAGTGTTAAAAACAGTAACATGCCAATTAAGTCATATAAGTTGATTTACCCAAAAGTGCAAAAGACTAATAAATATTGCATTTATGGGAAATTCCGAAACAGCAGAAGCTTATTCCTTTAAGTGCCAAACATCTGTAAAATGTTAGTCATTATAATGGAAATCTTTCTGAAAGATATACTTCCCTGACTTCTCAAACAATTCTTTCAAACATAATGTAACATTTTCTTGACAATTTAGTAGTATTAGTTGAGTATTTAGCTTTTATAACATTAATGCCTTCAGGATTTTTGAGGTATTTGTCCCTCTATCAAATTTCCTTCAGCTTCTATTTCACACTTTAACCTTGCCCATATCATGCTGTTCAAATTTAATGTCTACAGAACTGAAGTCTGCCAGGAGAAACTAGATAATAAAATCTATTAAATCAGTAACTTAATTTTACACAATTCTAATTCAGTAGGTTCAAGGTAAAAAGCAGGCGGCTCTGATCTCTTACAAAACAAAATGCGTGAGGTTAATGATAGCAATTTCCTTCTACTTTTTCCCTGGCTTTTAGGTTTACAGCTGTGTTCTGGGTTTGCTAAGTGTCCAAAAGACAACTCACACTTCCTGAGCTCCTTCTGTAGGCCAGGAATTTAATAACATATCTCATCTATACCACAAAATAATTCTGAGAGGAAGAAGTTATTTATTACATCCCCAGCACTGATGGAAAAACAAATCTTAAAATAATTGATTTGCTCATGGCCATATAACCAGTAGATTATAAAAGCCAGGACCCTAACCTAAGTCTGAAAAAAGCCTTGTTTTTTCAACCATTTCACATTGTCTCCTAGAAAGATGTTTCTCAAAGTATATGTCAAGAATCGCCAACTATGTTAGATCTTGGATGACTATTAAAAATGCAGAAATGGCTACTACCCTGCCCTTGCTGTGTGGAAATCTCTGGGCGTGGGTCTGGGAAACCAAAGTTTTAGCAAGCAACCCAGGTGATTCTGACACACACTAATGTTTGAAAAACCACTGTTCTAGAACATGTAATTTATGAAATCTTGCTAGAGAAGATGAATGCTATCTTGCATTTCCTTCTGCAACTTGGGTCCAACTTTCTCAGCTTGCTTCATGGGCCCCTCTACCCTTGTCTACCTCTTAAACAGCCATGATGCATTATGTTCTAAATCTTGCTCTTTTCCTGCTTTACGGTTTTCTCTGGGCAACCTTACCCAATCCTTAGGATTCAACTTCTATTCGTATCTTGTGATTCATAATTCCCTATTTTTAGTCTAGCTTCAGGATTTTACATCCAAATCTTTATCTGCCCAGTATATATGTTTCATTTCTTGAATGTCTTATGGGCACAATGACTAGAACATGCCCACAATGGAGATCACCTTATCTCCACTCCTGCAACACTTGTGATCTTTCTTGTTGTGTCCTCCTTCTCGATCAATGGCACCTCCATTAACTGAAGACTCCAAACCAGAAAACGGAGCATCATTCTTGATTTCTTCCTTTTTCCTCATCCACTGCCCCATATTCTTTCCCTCTACTCCATCGCTACCTACCAAAATCCAATCAGTCCCGTTTTTCTTACAAATATGCTTGCTTTTTCTTTTTTGCTGGCTCTCAGAAAACAGGTTTTAAAACACCAACCATTTGGGGCGCCTGGGTGGCACAGTCGGTTGAGCGTCCGACTTCAGCTCAGCTCACGATCTCGCGGTCCGTGAGTTCGAGCCCCGCATCCGGCTCTGGGCTGATGGCTCAGAGCCTGGAGCCTGCTTCCAATTCTGTGTCTCCCTCTCTCTCTGCCCCTCCCCCATTCATGCTCTGTCTCTCTCTGTCTCAAAAATAAATAAACGTTAAAAAAAAAAATTAAAAAAAAAAACACCAACCACTCTCCTACCAATTTCAAGATAACAACTAAATAATTCCTACTAAATACAGCAACTAAATAATTTCAGATCATTTAGCATCCCTATAGGTTGTGGGCATTTGTCATTTGAAGATGCCTGACATCTGACATCTCAGTATCTTTCCTATGTCAGTCCTGAGATTGTTGGGGGCCAGAGCCAGCTTCTCACCACAGAAGATGGAGGGAGGGAGGGAGGCTTTTCCCTGGTCTAGGTCAGTCAATCAGATGCTCTGAACTGGAACCTAAATCCAAACTGACTAACAAAAGAATCAGGGGAGAGCTCTGACACCATCCTCGTGTCCGTGGCATTGCACAATGGCAGGGCCAGCAGTGTGTCCCAATGAGACTCTCGTTGGGGGCAGAGACTGGGCTGAAGTTCTAGGTACCTTACCTCTCTCAGTCCTCGCTTTCTGAGCCTGGTTGTTTAGCCTTCCCGTCAATTCTGCCTGAGAGCCAATATTCTCCCAATAATTTCCTTTTCTGCAGAGTCAAAGTTGGTTTCTATTGTTTATACCAAGAATGTTAACTTGGTACAAATGGCTAGCGAAGAGAAAGACATACAATGCGTGCAGAAATTTTTGTTAACATCTGCTTCTTATATTTAAGAAGGCCTTTCTCCTGGGTGAATAACTCTTATTTCCATATGTTTTAATGCTTATTATTAGTAGGAAAGAGGAAAATATGCCCCTTAACACTAAGCCTTTGCATTAAACTTCATCAAACTGATTAACAAGTTGTTCTAGGCCCTCAGGTAAAGATATTTGAACATTTTTCCTTGTCTGTAAAGCTCACAGAAATACAGCTGCCAGTGCTAATTCAGCCACGTGAAATACACTTCTGGTGTTTTGAATTATACTGTGAGGAAATATCAAATTATTACTATTTTAAATGAAAAATACTATATGCTACATATATATTGGTTACTTAGGGGCCCCAAGTGGCTCTGACTAATAAACCCGGGCAATATATATGAGTCCAAAGGGAAACACTTTAGTTAGAATTAAAAGTGCGGCTCATATGGTCTTGCGGCAGGAAATCTGAGGTATTTCCAAAACCTTCTGCTTTTCTTTAAAATAAAATTACACCACAAGCATAAAAATCAAGTGGTTTTTGAACACATTTTCAACCATAGGTATACACGCAATTAAAAAACAAGGTAGCGCGAGGTAGTAGGGAATAAACAAATTACAGGCATTTCTGTAAAACGGGAATCTAAAGCCTGCCTCTATTTTTTTGGCTATCCCTACTGTTTTCCTCTACAACTGGAACTCGGACAATTATGATATGGTCTATTAGACTAACATAACATATAGCTCTTGTTAAGATAAACATTACACAAAGATTCTCTTACTATCCTATACATATTAGCCTCTTGGAGCCTCCTATGATAATTAGAGAATGAGGGGCACCTAGGTGGCTCAGTCGGTTAAGCGTCCAACTTCAGCTCAGGTCCTGATGCTACGGTTTGTAAGTTCAAGCCCCGCATCGGGCTCTTTGCTAACAGCTCACAGCCTGAAGCCTACTTCAGATTCTGTGTCTCCCTCTCGCTCTCTGCCCCTCCCCCGCTCACTCTCTGCCCCTCTCTCTCTCTCTCAAAAATAAATAAACATTAAAAAAAACTCTCAGGTATCTCTAAGGCAGGATTATCTTTGGAACCTCAGTGCCTAGTATCTACAGCTAGCCAATAAATATTTATTCAACCAAAAAATGAACCAATGAGTGAGTGAATGAATGACTACCTTGATGGCACTCTGAATAGCTAAGACCTAAGAAGTTTGATGAATAGGATTTGTGACAATCAAAGGAAGAAGAAGGAGATAAAAGGATGGATGTGATTTCATAAAGTGATAAAATATGTACTGTATATATACTTAAGGGCAGCCAATGACCATGAATAATACATATAAATGATATTTATGAGTACAAAGGTAAGTGCATTATTTTCCCTAGAGGCTGGAACTACTTTTTCTAAGCCATTACTACCCTGATGGGTCAAAATGTTTTTTGGCACACACCGTAAGTTATAAAATGTGAACTATGTTATCTGTCAAATAGTAACAAAGTACAGTTTAACCTAGTAAGTGGTATGGACTCCTTCTGTGCCTCTATAATCCATTTATCTAAATCCTGCTTAGCTGGAGGATTACAGTTCTCATATATCTAAATAGCTCTTTCCAAGGGCTAGACAAGTGGTTCATACATACAGTAAACCAGGCTGTACAAATCAGCTATCTAATTTCACAAAAGAAAGTAAAACTTTCACGTGACAGGTACATTTTCCTAGAAAGAAAAAGATACAAAGGAAGGAACTCAGCATCGTGCCAAATTAAAAAAGTGTTCAAAGACAGATTATTTTCTGAGTCCCCCGAAGAAGAACTAGCCAAAAATTCTAAAGGAAGCAGCCAAAAGAACCACAAAAACACACCTGAATTCTCAACGGAGACTTCATAACAACAGGGAAGAGTTTGATGGAAATATACACCAGATCTTCAAATACCCACATGAGAAAGGAACACTAGAAAAGTAATTTTTAAAAAGCAGTGGTGGTATAGATGGCTAAATGTACCACAAAATGGTTAAAACACAAATGCCAAAGGTGTTATTGCCACAAGGTCCCATCAAATAAGAACAGAAGTAGGAATTTAACTAATAGCATCCACAAATAACTAGAATTTATTTACTGAAATAAATATACTTACTTGAAACAAATATAAACCTTCCTTAAGTTTTGGGAAAGTTCTTGCTAATCTCTGGCCTAACATTTGGTATATACCAGTTAGGAGAAGGAGTGGAGGAAACGAACATTAGTAGTCATGGCGTCTTAAAGAAATTAGAAATGAGCGGGTGCTCGTGTGGCTCAGTTAGTTAAGCATCTGACTCCTGATACCAGCTCAGGTCATGACCTCTTGGCCACAGGATGGAGCCCCGCATTGGGCTTCGTGATGAGCCTGGAGCCTGCCTGGGATTCTCTCTCTCCCGCTTTCTCTGCCCCTCCCCCACTCTCTCTCTCAAAATAAAGGAAAAAAAAAAAAAAAGAGAGAAATGAGAAACCTAACTGAGCCAAAGTGACAAGGAGGTAAAGCCTCTCTCCCCTAGTCTTATGAAATAGAAGGTCTTTCTCTGTGGAAAAGTAAGATCTTGATCTCAATTCACAATGGTGTGCATACTATATTTGTCATAATCACTTATACTTACGACCTATGGTAATCAATAACTGAACTTGGGTTAATTTTTCTGATACAATCACCTACTTACCCTTAGCAGAAGAAAGAAGGCTGCCTGATGATAGCTGTTTATAGTTTATACTTCGCTGATGCCATTGTTCCGTTTGAATCTATTGTAAATTAGTGATGTAATGCAAACTAACCACTAAGTTAATTCTTAATTTGCTAATGCCAGTTGCCAAAAGGTAAGACCAACTTCTAGCATCACCTATGTGTTTCAAATTTATCTGAAATATGTACAATGATCCTATCTGCAAGGTTCTAGAATAAGGGAAAAAAACCTAAACCTTGCAAGTGAAGTCAAATGAAACAAAACTTCCAAAAAACACTGATAAGGTAAATGATTCCATGGGAATCAGTGACACTGGACTTCTATGCCTTTTTCCTCCTTACGGGTCCTTTCCAGAAACAGATGCTAGCTATTTCTACATTACCTTTACTTTATAATATTCAACTTCTGACTTGCTTTCCCTAGAAAAAAAAGCAAAACTAAGGAAATTCTTTAAATTTCAATATTTTATGCTTTATTCGTTCAAATACTGAACTTGAAATTATGTGAGCTGTGATCAAGAGATGTATTAATTAGCAAGTAAAGTTATAAAATGTCTTAATGTTTCCAAATTGCTGGTTAGAGCGTGGACTCTACCATAAGCCTAGGCTCTTTTCTTCCCTTCAAAACTCTCACAACCCTAATGGTCTTAACTTCTCCAGAAATTCTACATTACCTTGGCTGATAAATATTTCCTAAAATGAAAAGCCACATAAATTTTCATCTCTTTCCTAATTCAATAAAACACAACTGTGTTCACTCTTAGGGAATTCTGGAATTTGGAGCATTCGGCAAAGAGTAAAATAGAATTACACAGTCTTAGACTGTAAATATTAAAATGCTCAGTTAGCCTCTCTCCCTTTGTCTTCAGTTTATTCTGTACTAAAAAGGGGGTATAAAATGGCCCCTAAAACCCTTCCACAATAGAAGTCAGTATGATTGAACCCCAATACTACCTTTATCACTTCCATAATAATAGAATACAGTTTTGCTGAGGGCACACCACCGTTTCTGCCATTCGAATCCCAGAAAGCTGTGATCTACAATAAAAGGGGGAAAGGAACAGTTTAGATACTATGTATTACATATATAGTATAAATGTAACACCGTTAAAACGAAAAATCTGTTAATGTGACTTCTAAGGTTTCTGCCAGCTCTAAAATTCTATGACTAATTAACTTGTAGCTTCTTCTCCAAGGGACAAGCAAACAAAACCAAAAAACAAAAAGAAAGCTAAAAAGGAATAAAGTGAAGCAGAGATGGGACTGCGACACTTGTGGCTAACACACCTTCCTGACAGGGACAGTCAAAAGGACATCTGACTACACAGCTTTGAGAGAAGGGATTCATCTGGGTCTCCTTTTCTCATCTGTTATAAAAGGGTGGGGGGAAGAGGGGGAGGAGGTGACCTAGATGACTGCTACTATCTCTCTCAGCTTTAAAATTCAGCTAAGAAAACCAAGGGAAGCAAATGGAATATAAATAGAAAGGCCCAAGGGGACTACCTGGGAGAAAAGCAAAATGGTAATGAAGGGACTTTCTGTTTTCTGTTTCCCATATGATACCACCACCTCCATAGTTCATTTCCGTTATATGTTGGTGCTGAAAGAGCGAGACCATATGGTCAACTCCCATTTATCATGGCCAATGGAGAGGAACACTGAATGGATAACAGAAAATGGCAGACAATATGCCAGGCTTGATCGGAATCATAGCAGACATGGTGTAAGCCAGGTCAGGTGTGGGATAACCTGCTGCTCAGCTGGGTGGGAGAATGGTGAGAAATCCCATCCTTGTGAATACAGTCATGGCCCGCAGCCCTCCTCTAAGAGGCAGGAAACAGCTCCTGAATCATTTACAAATAATCAAGATTGGCAACCAGAAACCTGACCAAGTGTTCTGTTATTAAAAATCCTACAGAGCGGGGTGCCTGCGTGGCTCATTTGGTTAGGCGTCCAACTTGTTGGTTTCAGCTCGGGTTATCATCTCATGAAATATGGGTTCAAGCCCCACATTGGACTCCACACTGACAGTGCAGAGCCTGCTTGGGATTTGCTGTCTCTCCCTCTCTCTCTGCTCCTCCCCCGCTCATTTGCTCTCTCTTGCTCTCAGAATAAGTAAACTTTGAAAAAAAATTATATAGAACTAAAAACTGTATTTTGTGGTTTGGATAATGTTATTCAGATTTTCTTACAGTCTTAAAACTCTTTAATCACCTAAAGAGAATATTGGCTCCACATGTATACTGCAAGCATGTTTTATGCAAGGATAAAGCCATTTTTAGATTTTTCATTAGAATCTTACAGTTTACCTTTTCTGCGTTTCTCAAGGTAGCCAGCCTTTAAAACAAAAGGAAGGTCCTGTGCTGCAATTGGAGGAAACTGGTTTCCTGTAGGAAGTAGAAGAGGGAAAAAAAGTAGTGAGTAATCCATCTTAGAAAAACCAAGTACCAGACTGCATTAATTCAGCATTCTTTTCATTACCAAAATTATTTAAATTCGAGTCTATTAGCTTTGTCCATTCATAAACTTGTCCCTCTCCTATAAATATCAAGAGCAAAAAAGTGTTCTGAGCGCCTATATGTTAATATATTATGCTCCTTCAAATACAGTAATATTACGTAGCTAGATAATCTCTACAGGGCAATACTTTACGATCTACCTTCTATAAGGAAACAATCGGGGAACTATTACCAATGAATGCCATAAACCCCTGAAAGAGAAGTTAGGAATTTTAAACAAATCACATATGCTTCTTTACATTTATATTAGATTAACTCTTCAAGGATTTTAATGCTTGTTGATTTTTACCTGCGTATCTCCATTCCTACCAAATAAATCATAAAATGATTTTTCCCCAAAAAATCAAATGCCAAAATTGGTTTCCCTAAATACATAGCAAATACTATCTCTTCTTGGTGGTACTCAAGGAGAAACCTTGTAGATATTCAACTGAATGTTTTAGGTTTTTCTAGGACATCTGAGAGTCCAAAACTAGGTTAAAAGATCTAAAAGAACTATCACAAACAAATATTAGATACCTACAAAAAAATGAAAGATTAAGCCAAAAGTTAAGTCAATTAGAAATCATATATTCATGGTCATGAATAATGGGGTACTCAATCATTTCACAAGTGTTCAATATTTTTACAAACTTCATTAAAAATATAATACAGTTATCTCAGCATTTTACTAGAATTCTAACAAGTGAAAACAACCAATCCAATACAAGTTTTTGTGGAATACACCCAATGGAAAAAACATCAATACAGCTTATGATTTTTTTTAAAGTGTTTTTTTTAAAGGAAGGAAGTTTATTATGTACAAATAGTAGGAAGTTTATTATGTACAGATTCATCACAGAATTACCAGGTTAAGTTTTTTGGTTTTTTTTAATAATAGTATAGGGATCGCAGTAATTATAAAATCAGATTTTTTTCTTCAAGAAATAATGTTTAAAATACAGATATTTGTCTTTAAGAAATAAAGCTTGAAACTAAACCCAAGGGGCACCATGGTGGCTCGGTCAATTGAGCGTCCAACTCGATTTTGGCTCAGGTCATGATCCCAGGGTTGTGGAATCCAGCCCTGTGTTGGGCTGCACACTGCACGTGGAGTCTGCTTAAGATTCTCTCTCTCCTCTCTCTCTTTCTTGCTCGCTCTTGCTCTCTCGCTCCCTCTGCTTCTCTCCCTCCCTCCCTCCCTGTCTCTCTAAAATTCATTAATTAAAGTACCAAGTTCAGTTCCCTGGCAGATCAATTTTACTCAATGACCAAAACAATTATCATTAAAATATACCTTTAAACAGTGCACTGATGTTGAAATGTATATAAAATTTTAGGGAGAGCCAATGTAAACATCTGAGTAGTTGTTCAGTCGATGTATCCGTGTTTCCTTTTCTCAGAATAAATTTGATCCATACAAAGGTAAAAGTTATTTACTATAGTATCTTTGTACATAAAATAAAGATCACATAAAGAATCTTATTTTTGTGAACAAGTCCTAGTCAACCACTAAATTAAAGAAGGTAACTATGGTTTGATTTAGGTGTTTAAAAAAGAAAAAAAATAATGACGAATAGCACTTTTTTTTTTTAACCTAGGCTACACTGACAAAAAGTAAACAGAAATATTGTATCGTACAGAAACATGAAACTCTAGCTAACATAAAATTATTTAGGAAAATTTTCTTTCTAAATAAGATTCCCGAAAATCAAGGATTCACTTCTCCAACTAGCAGGATCATAGTTTAATTTCTGTGGCTCTTTGCTTGTGCTCAGGCTTTTACATAATTGGGATGTAGAATTCTTAAGTCAACTACACAAAATCTCATTGCAAGAAGCATCATACGGGTGGCATTTCAGAATGAGAAAGCAAACACATTCATTAAATATTTTAACACAATTATTGTATGTCATGAAAAAATTTACAAATGGTTTGTTCACAGTAGTAAAACCAAGAATATTCACTGCACACATCCTATAAATATTTCTGTATCTTTAAGATGATGGAAACAAACTCTAAAGCACTGTTCGTCTTAGATAAAATTAAACTGTAGAAGAAGAGGCCACTTTTCCATCTTAAGGTCTGATGATGCTGCTTTAACTGGACATGGGAGGCATTAATTACCTCCACGTGGCTAATAAGGCTCACTGCAAAGTCGTCCCATGACTCTCTCACTCCCATTGGGGCATAATAAATGTTCTTCACATAAAAAACAAACACTCTAAATCCTAAGAGAAAACTTTTTTCTGAAGGGAAACCGGTGCCTTTAGCATAATTTTCCAGTTTAGAAATGTACTGGTCCAAAAGAAAAAAAAAAAAGGGAGGAGAGAGGAAAAAGGAGTAATAACATGAAAAGGGAATGAGAAGTTAGTAAGTGAATATACACATAACCTAGTGCTTTTGCCTTAAAGATTTCCACCTGATAAATCACAATAAAATTTGATGTCACAAGCAATACTTATTATGAACTTCCATTTCATGTTTCTAATATAAAATCTTTTATGTCATTCCTAAAGGGGGAAAAAAATCAAGTTTTTCTGACTGAAATCTCACTTTCCTAAATTTGCTATTTGTCCAATATCTAGGATTTGCTCAATGCACGTGTGAAGTTTGAAAGTGTATTTATTTATGTTTTTATATGCATTTATATGTGCATTAATGTGCACATGTGAATTTTTTCAAAAAAGGTTTATTTTTAAATTTTTTTTCAACGTTTTTTATTTATTTTTGGGACAGAGAGAGACAGAGCATGAACGGGGGAGGGGCAGAGAGAGAGGGAGACACAGAATCGGAAACAGGCTCCAGGCTCTGAGCCATCAGCCCAGAGCCCGACGCGGAGCTCGAACTCACGGACCGCGAGATCGTGACCTGGCTGAAGTCGGACGCTTAACCGACTGCGCCACCCAGGCGCCCCTCAAAAAAGGTTTATTAACAGTAATCCCTTTAAGGACTTTAGATTTTAAGTTCTTAGAAGAACCATTTGAATTACTTGCATAGCACCATAACTATGTAAACACTTCATACTTTTTAATGGTAGAAATTGAAAATTGGTAACAAGATATGACAAGTAGTAATTTCTCTTTAAAAAACATGCATTCTCACATCAGTTAGACTGCATATCACTACACCTACAACGGTCAACAGTATGTCACCATTGAAGAACACGCAGATTGATCCAAAGAGTTAAGAGTCTGCAAACGTAGGTACAACGATACACGAAGAAAAGGAAGGTGAAGCTAATATAAACCTGTCTGGCAGGCAACAACACAGAGCCGCTAAACATTTGCCAAACACCAAAATTACATTAGCTCACTACAGGAAACCATGCAACTTAGCCAATTACACAACAACAAATTCACAATTACACTGCCAGTTCTGTTTCACTATCAAAATTCATGCCTTGTCCCCGAAATCAGTTCGGCGCGGAGCCTGAATCCTTTGTCACATAGTAGGCTTTTATTAAATGTTAGTTTTCATTATCACAAATAAATATCAGCACTACATGTTAGTGTAACTGTACCTATTAATACAAACGAAGGGGTTCCAATGTAAATGTAAGACTACTTAACAACGCCTAGAGAATTTTAATCAGAAAGATGGAAAAAAGCATGATTTGGTAACTGCATGGGTTAAGCCTTATAGTTATTTTTAAAGCAGTTCAAAGATTTCCTTTTGGTTAGGTGAAAGTCAGTTGATGAAGAAATTATATCCTAACTAAGAGGAGAAAAAAAATTAACCCGTTCTCTAGGGCAGCCTATTTATACGGCAGACAATTACTTCATAGGTTAAGTGGCCACAAGTTTTTGGTACTCTGAGACAATAAGCATATACTGACAAAGATTAGTTTCCTTTTTATAAAACGAGCATGTATTTCTTATATAATACTACTGGCTTTTCTAAAGCAGCTCAAAATATTAGACATTCCCTACAAGAATGGCCAAGGAATGGGTCTTTTTCCGATTTATAATTTGGGAATTTCAAACATGCAAAATGCTAACAAACAAGGTCACAATGAATTCAAATAAACAAGAATCAAGTGCCTACTATATTCCTAGCAACTCAGTGGGAAAAAGGCAGAAGTGGAATTTTCTTATACTTAGGGTGGTATTTTATTGACAGGGCCACTTTTAAAAAAAGATAACTCAAGAGTTCAAAAATGTGTCTGGAAAATTTTGCCTTAAAAATAAACTATGTAGTATACCAGCAAGCTAAAGGAGTAGATTCTAGAATCTGAAAAAAAAAAATGGAGAATTCCAAAGTATTAAAATAAAAAACAAATTACCTAAAAAGTAAGGTATTGCCCAATCTTAGCAACTTTATTATGTTATTGTTTTAACATTTTTCCTTGAATCTAAGAAGAAAAATACTTGAATGCTTAAATACCTGCAATGTATTTAAGAAGTTAAAGTTTTAACTATTTACTTAACTAAAATTTTTCGAAGTGAAAAATAATTATTTCAACTTCAGAGAAAAATACGAATTTTCTTTTCTAGGAAGTATCACTTAGGTATATTTCACATTACTTTGGCTGGGTATAAAACCTATCTTAGCACTGTAAGGTAGACAGGTGCATTCCCGCAGAGAGGATAGGAAAAAGTGGAAAAATAGGTGTAGACCACAGAATGTTTTACTTGAAGTACACCACAAAATGATTAACTCAGAAGAAAAGACTTTGAACATCCTGGGAATCCCTTCAGTAGAAGAGGGAGCGAGGGCGAGGAAGAGAGAGCGAGTTACGAGTTGGGGGGGTGGGGAAGAGTTGAGGGAAGAGGGAGGGCTGACCGTCCTTTCTTTTTTGTACGTCTTTTCTCAAAATAATCTAAATAAACAAAATCTTGCTTAATTCACAATGTTGTCTGGCACTGAGTGTCTCAATGCACAATTCCTGGGCCTTCTCCAACACTACCATGTCACCTAATCCACTCCTCCTCCTCTCTCTCTCTCTCTCTCTCTCTCTCTCTCTCTCTCACACACACACACACACACACACACACACACACGCTTGCAAGTATATCCCTGTCTGACACCTCTTTAAACACATTTACTTTTTTCTAAGACTTACAGTGAGGCACCATTTCTGAAGCACAATTTACAGAGTTCTTTTTTTAATCTGTAGGAGTTCTAACTACTAAATCCTGGAATTAATTTTTTATTTAGTTTCTTTTCTACCTACCTAGCTCTTCATGTCGAACTATGAATAAGAGTCAAGAGATGAGAGTGCTTCAGGGACATTTTCAAAATAGACAACTGCTTTTCATTACCTTTTTTTATTTTTTGGTATGCAACTTTGGGGTCCCGTTTAAATGCTACACTTCTAAGGAATCCAAAGCCTCATTTTTACTATCTTCTTATCAACAATTATGATTTATGAGTTTTGCTGTGTTAATATGTTCACAGTTTTATGATTCTTCAATCTAGACTTTGTATAAAATCCCTGCTAGGTTTCTGAATATCACCTTTTACTGGTTTTGACTTACTCATCTTTTATTGGCTTTTCCCTTTTAATACTTAGCATTTGTATAGTTTTCAACATGAACATTAAACTTTCCATCAATATAATTTTTCCCCTCCACTTTTACACAACTGATTCCTCTTCCCGAATACTAGGGGGAAAAGGAGATATGTAAAAGACTAGTTTTGCTCATGAGAATTTTCACCCTGGAGTTTGGATCTTCATCTACTGTAACCACACAATGGGTTTTCCTTGAACCGCAAAAAGTTAAGGACAAGTTCCTCAACAATATCTTTTATTCTCTCAATTTATATGAATAAAACATCCATGAGTTTATCTAAATCTTTTAAAATTCTTCATTTTTGCCCGACAGTTGGGATACTGAGTTCCATGAAGTGGCTACCTCTTTGAAGGGATAGGGCTTCCTTTTTATCTCTTCTAAACTTTTATGTGATAAACTTTTTTAAATGCCTTGTCATTCCAGCAGTGCTAAATTTGATAAACAGACACCCTCCCCATTTTTTATATGGCTATCCACTTAGTGATTACTTTATACTTAAAACACATATTAGGCTTCGATTTTCCAAAAATACTAATCATTTTCTCATTTCATGCTGGCAACACCCTCTTCTACCTTGACCAACTCAGGGGTTATTTTATTGTCTAGATTAACTTCTCTAGTTCAAGTTCATTTTTCTTTTCTTCTCTTTTTTTTTAAGTTTATTTATTTTGAGAGAGAGAGAGAGAGAGAGAGAGAGAGAGAGAGAGAACACAAGCAAAGGACAACCAGAGAGAGGGGTGGAGGGGGAGAGAATCTCAAGCAGGCTCCACACTGTCAGTGCAGAGCCCAACACGGGGCTCATTTCCATGAACCATGAGATCATGACCTGAGCCGAAATCAAAGAGTCGGACACCTAACTGACTAACCCACCCAGGTGCCCCTCAAGTTCATTTTTCTTAAGAAGCAGTCATCAGAACTAAGGCCTATTTTCAGATGTCAGTATTTCATCATTGTAATTTTGTGTAAAAGTAAAAAATGCTTTCCGCTTTGTTTCCTGTATTTTTCCAAATGATGTCCAGTATCTTGTAGCGACTTCTGGCTGCATGAAGGGTACACTGAGCACTTAGCTTTAGGAAACAGTCTATAAATGAGCTTCATTCAGTTCCCAGAGCTATTACTGGCTCAGAACTCATTATTCCACAAGTACAAGTTAATTATGTTTTACTTAACATTTGCACAAACGTTAGATGCCATTTTCCCTGTTTCTAGAGAATATATAATAGACACAAAGACACACATACACACAAAAATAGATACAAAGACGTAGAGTTGCTGACACTTTTTTCTTATTCTAAAAAAACTTTTACAAAATTTCACTAGTATACCTGTAAAATAAAACAAAGCAAAACAGAAAGTCTATCTCCTAGCAAGGGAGAGAAACCTAAATTTAACTTGGATATAAATATTAAACAAAATGGTTTTATGCTATAGCAGCCAGCTAGAGCAGTTTTACATTGATACTGATTTTAAGATGCGTGCTATAGGTTAGAGAGGTCTGTAATGACATCCCAGCACTGCAAATCTGTGACCTTCCTTGGGTCACTAAGCCTCTCTGGGTTATCAGTTTTCTCATCTAAAACATGAAAAAAACCCACACAAACACAAAACAAACAGATCATACCATCTCTAAGGCCCTCCCAATCCTAGGATTCTATGAAACATACCCACATTAATGTTTTTCTTGTTCTTTCGGTAACAAATGGCCAAGGACCAAGATGGGTTCAACTTTCAAAGATATCAAACGTGGAAACTGTACATCACATATGTTTTGTAGAGGAACTGATAACTTTCTTTAGATCTAGCAAGGAATTATTTTCTGTCATTTCACAGGTTTGATTTCTAGCTAGAATCTTGGCCTGGAATACCTGTGAAAGAAAGCTATACATTAAATATTTTTCATATCCTAATAATTCTCCCCTCCACATATAAACTTTGGAATTTCAAATCATTTTAATCAGTGTTTTTAGTGGCAAAAAGAAAATTATTATGTGTTCAATGGACATATCAAACAATAACCTTTAAAAGAAAGAATCACTACAGTAACTAAAATAATTGTTAATTATGTTAGCCTAGCATTCTCCTTTCACAGAGCTTGTTTTCTCCCATCCCATTATTACTTTTTTCAGAAAGGACTAACCAATGAATATGCTAGTACTGGTGATCTCTAAGACTAACAATATTTCTTTAAAAAAAAAAATAGGCTCGGGGTGCCTGGGTGGCTCAGTCAGTTAAGCATCCGACTTCAGCTCAGATCACGATCTCAGGGTCCGTGAGTTTGAGCCCCGCATCGGGCTCTGGGCTGACAGCTCAGAGCCTGGAGCCTGCTTCGGATTCTGTGTCTCCCTCTCTCTCTGCTCCTCCCCGACTCGTGCTCTGTCTCTCTGTCTCTCAGAAGATAAATATTTAAAAATTTTTTTTAAAAAAGAAAAAAATAGGCTCATATCATGCTTAGACACAAAAATGGTCAGCTTCCTATTCTTAAGACCACAGAATTCCCAAGGAGATTAAGCCTTGGGGACAAGGCTTTGAAGACTGATACAGTGGCCCACGGGATGACACTGGGGGGGCAAAAGCAGAGGCTGCAACTCACAGGTTTGCCATCTGTTAGTCTCTCCACCCCTTTGTAAAGTGCCAAGTCACTCTGAAAGCCACCAAGCAAAAACTGAATAACAATTAGGGTAATTTTATTTTAAGGTCAGCTGACTGGCAACCTTATTCCACCTGCAATCTTAATTCATGCTTGCCAAGTAACATATTCACACATTCAAGGATAAGAATGTGGACTTCTCTGGGGGGCTAGTATTGTACCTACTGTATCCCTCATTACACATACCAATTGGCTATGGGTTTTATGTGTGTGTGTGTGTGTGTGTGTGTGTGTGTGTGTGTGTGTATGTAATATCCATCTATATCTTAATCATCTTCTGTCGCAAAAATTAAGCTCAGAAAAAAAGCACCACCTTTTAAAAAAGTCTCTGATATACAAATACTTTGAGAGAATGAGATACAAGCTTAAAATGGAATATACTTTTTCCTTCAGTTAAAAATAAAATTCTAGGGGCGCCTGGAAAACGGCTGACCGTCTGACTTTAGCTCAGGTCATGATCTTGCTGTCTGTGAGTTCAAGCCCCGCGTCGGGCTCCGTGCTGACGGCTGGGAGCCTGGAGCATGTTTCAGATTCTGTATCTCCCTCTCTCTCTGCCCCTCCCCAACTCATGTTCTGTCTGTCTCTCTCTGTCAAAAATAAATAAACGCTAAAAAAATTTAAAATATATACATATAAATAAAAATAAAATTCTAAATATCACAATTTTCACAGATACTCTAAATAATATAAAAGATATACAATTATGAACTGAATTTTACTTTGATGTTCATCTTTAACACAAAAAGGCGCCCCTAATCTGATTTTGCATCTTAGAATTGTGGTTAAAGCCTTGGGTCTTGGATTCAAATTGCAGCTTGACCATTAGCCCTGGGGCTTAGACAAGTTACTCAATTTTGTTACCTTTACTTTCCCAATCTTTGAATACAAGTAATAATGGAGAATTACTGTGTAGACTTAGTAGGGTAGCACTTAAGATAACTCGAAGACATGTTAGTTCTTATTATTACTATTAGTGTAAATGGCAATTCAAATTTGCCAAGTCCAGTGTTCCATACACAAGAAAACAAGAAAGCTGAAATGATAAAACAACTACAATAAAATATGAAAGCCAAATACCTCTTAACAATGCCAATTGCTTTCCAGCCGTAGATATTTGGCCAAAAAAAATGATGCATGAAAAAAATATTTGATGGTATTGTACATAGGAAAGATTAGGATAAATGAAAAGGAACACTCCATTCACTTGTTAAATAAATATTTGCCAGTGTATATTACATGCCAGGCCATTTTCTAAATATTACCCAAGGTAGGCAGCCAGGAAAAATAAACTGAACCTCACTGAAAACTTGTTGAAAGCATTTTTTTAAAAAGTCAAATAACTTACGTATAAAATTTAATAAATAACTAAAATCGGTCTTCCTCCTTCCTTCCCTATACTACCTCTGTATGAAACACAACATTTGCCATATCCTTAGACTATAAGTTCTAAGCATTCTTTTTTTTTAAAGCATCATAATTTAAATAGGAAATACATATAAGCAAATATCAGCATGGTTCAGTAAGGTAATAACAATTGCAACAACTAACACTTATTAAGCCTTAACCACTAGTTAAACATGACACAGTCGTCATCTCATTTCCTTCCCACGTTGCCCCAAGAAGGAGGCATTATCAGTTGCATGTTACTAATGGGAAACCAAGGTCACACACAGTGAGCAGTGGAACCAGGACCTCCAGGTCCGTCCATCAAAGCCTCCCTTCCCTGAAATGCTATGTTCTATCATTGATCAGATAAGTGAATGCCATCTATGGGAAACTGTATAAGAAAACAGCATTGAACACTCTACAGCATTAAAGTAATCACAATTACTTACAGTTAATTCCTTAACAGTAACAGAATGATATATTTAAAATACTTAATTTAAAATTCTAGGATATCTGTTTCATTTTCTACAAGATTTTAGAGAAGTCAATTTTGCTTCCTAAAAATGTCTTTAAAAAGACTCCCATTCTAGTTTAAACACACACACACACACACACACACACACACACACACACACGGAACAAATCAGAAAAGGGAAAACAGACATGTATGGAAGGAAAATGAGATTCTTTTATGTGAATAAAAGAGGTATCTAACAAATTACACAAAAATAAGAAATGAACATAATTAAGGGGCGCCTGGGTGGCTCAGTGGTTAAGTGTCCAACTTCGGCTCAGGTCACAATCTCGTGGTTTATGAGTTCAAGCCCTACACCGGGCTCTGTGCTGACAGCTCAGAGCCTGGAGCTTGCCTCAGATTCTGTGTCTCCCTCTCTCTCTGCCCCTCTCCTGTTCGTGCTCTGTCTCTCTTTCAAAATAAATAAAGTTTAATGCTGTGAGCTTTAAACTATAAATTTTTGGGGTGCCTGAGTGGCCCAGTTGGTTAAGCATCTGACTTCAGCTCAGGTCATGATCTCACAGACTGTGAGTTCAGGTCCTACACTGGGCTCTGTGCTGACAGCTCAGGGCCTGGAGTTTGCTTCCGATTCTGTATCTCCCTCTCTCTCTGCCCCCGCCTGCTCATGCTCTCTCTCTCTCAAAAATAAATAAACATTAAAAAAATGTTTTTTAGTTTTTAAAAACTATAAAATTTTGCAATTATTTTCAGAATATGAATAACATTTTTCTAATTTGTAACATTCTCTAAGTTCATTTTTATTCATTTATTTTTCCTATTTGTGTACAAAACTTTAGAGCTATCCATAATATAAGGATATATCTTAAGTGTCTGAAATAGGAATATGCAGTTAGAACATCTTCCATATTATATAATACAATAAAGCATATGTATATGTTTTTACTCTGAAGAAAGAGAACACGTATATAAACAATTGTCATTCTATTCCCATCTCCCAAAAGAACCTTATTACTGAAGGGTGATTAAAATAAGTAAAAAATATCTAGTATGAAAACTATAAAATATGAAATTATTCTGAAATAAGGTTCTGCTTATGGCTCTACTCTGATTGATTACTAAAATGGGCTTGATTACTAAAGTAAATATATCCCCATACATTCTCCATGCTTTAGTATGTATTACCTATTTTCATTTAAGAAGAGAACTCCTTAATTTGTATTTAAATCAAAAGGGCTTTGGCATTTAATCTGTTCTGCCATTCAAAGTGTTAAAGTATCCTCTTAAAGCACATGGATGTTCCCTTTCCTCCCTTCCTTCTTCCCTTCCTCCCTCCCTTCCTTCCTTCCTTCCTTCCTTCTTCCTTCCTTCCCCCCCCCCCACATACACAATTTATCTTCCTTCCATCTGAAACAGGTCTTTCCTTAAGTCTCTTTCTTCAATATAGGTATGAAATCAATACATTTTTATCTATTATTGTTTATTTAATAACACACTGCTTCATTCCCCTCCAATAAAGCATCTTACAGGCATTTGTACAGATAACATTTGGCATGGATATTAAAGCAAATAGGAGAAAATTGTGTATATACAGAGAGGAAGCAACTACCTGAATTAAAAAAATGTTAAAGTTAAGTTTCTGTTGAAAAATCTCCCGCTAGCCTTATGGGTTTTCCTTCTAAGGTAATGATTTAAGAAAATCTAAACGGAGGGGATAATAGGAATTATTTGTACTATTCTTGAAACTTTTCTATAAATGACATTATTTCAAATAAAAAAAAGTAACAAATCAAGACAAAGCTAGGAGTCAGGGTAGAACACAAAACAAGTTGGAACTACAAAGTCATTTACACGCAGCACGAGGGGGCCAAAAACTCAGTTATACGCTTTGTAACAACCAACATGAAGCAGGAAATAATAAATTATGTGATTCATTGCCCATTAGATAAATACAGATCATTGCTCAGGGAGGAATATACAACCACTGTTCCTGGTTCCTGGTACTAGAATGAGAAAGAAATTTTTCCCATGTGCTCTCAATGTCCTCAATAACATTGTTACAGTAGGTAAAATAAAAGTTTCACAGGGCTGCTTTGTATAACATCACTCATGTCAAGCCAACAGCAAAATGCCAAAGCAAAATTTACTAGAAGTAATTCCACCGAGCACAAACCTGGTAGCCCAACTATAAAGCTCTCCAAAAGCTTTGTTAAACTCAAGGATAAGACCATAGAATACCTACAGGAATAGACACCTTGCACATTTTTCAGACAATCTTTCCAAAATACTATCTGTCTTTGTCGAACTTCTGGTAAATATTAAATCCCAAGCAGAAGATATGATCCCTGCAAGAAGCCAACACAGCTTTTATGTTACTGCTTAAGAGCCCTATCCCTTAACAATCAGCCAAGCTGGTAGTCATGTCGAGATACTTTTATTTATAAATTTACATATAAATGTATGAAGTATAACAGCTTTACAGGGACATATACCTGGATGAAGGTCACCTTAACACAAGAACAAATCAGCAATTGCTCATAAAAGTTCTAACTCAGTGCCAGAATAATTCTAGCATGCAAAAAGTTTAAGCATATGCCTACTGCACATAAACAAAACATCCACAGAACAACATGTTCCTGAGAATGATAAAATGCCCAAGTCTATTCTAGTATGTACCGGTGATAACATGTACACCTGGATAACTGCAAGAGCGTTGTTATCTATGAAACGGAGTAAATCACCGAAGAATACACATGGAAACTTCAATATTAGAAGAGTTGATGTGTAGCATTTTTTCCTAGTGCCTGCAAATAAAAATACACCACACGCTTAATGCTTTCTGATCATTAACTTCAGAGGGGAGTAACTGCTAACAGCCATTTGTGAGACTGGCCAGGGAGAGAGACATTTCTATGGCACCACCTACAATGTTGGGCTGTATTCATACGTTCGTCTTTTTCACTAGCCTTTGAGTAAGAGATCGTAGGTGCTTCTCCAAAGAGTGTGCAGCAACATTACCAAGGGTACTTACTTACAATGCAGAAGTACAATTTTGTGGGGTTTTTTTGTTTGTTTTGTTTTTTAAATTTTTTTTTTAACATTTATTTATTTTTGAGACAGAGAGAGACAGAGCATGAACGGGGGAGGGTCAGAGAGAGGGAGACACAGAATCCGAAACAGGCTCCAGGCTCTGAGCTGTCAGCACAGAGCCTGACGCGGGGCTCGAACTCATGGACCATGAGATCATGACCTGAGCCGAAGTCGGCCGCTTAACCGACTGAGCCACCCAGGAGCCCCCAGAAGTACAATTTTGAAGTAAAGTACCTACATTGCTCTTAGTGGTGCGTTTTTTTAAAACTTCATTTAATACTTGTCTTATAGGATTTTAAACACATGCTCTAAGATCATGTTCAATGCAAAATCAAAGGAATGTCAATAAGTAGATAAAATACAGTTCTGAGACCGGCACAAGACTGAAAAGAGAAAAGGGAAGGGCCAGATATGTAAATGCCCAGGAGGAGAAGGATTTTTATTTATAGAGTATCTAACTTTTGAATCATTAAAATGATTTTATAAAAATGTAATTCTTGGGGCGCCTGGGTGGCACAGTCGGTTAAGCGTCCGACTTCAGCCAGGTCACAATCTCGCGGTCCGGGAGTTCGAGCCCCACGTCAGGCTCTGGGCTGATGGCTCGGAGCCTGGAGCCTGTTTCCGATTCTGTGTCTCGCTCTCTCTCTGCCCCTCCCCCGTTCATGCTCTGTCTCTCTCTGTCCCAAAAATAAACGTTGAAAAAAAAAAATTTTAAAAAAATGTAATTCTTCTCTCACCAAAGACCTGATGAGGAAATTAAGAATGAGAAGCAGGAGAGCAGGTGAGGGCGACCCCAACTGTGAGCAAAGAGGTCATCCTCCTTTCCGCTCACTCACCACCTTACTGCCGACTTCCACAGTTAGTAACACTCCAGCGCAGTCCTGAACTTTGTAACAACCAACATAAAGCAAGAGATACGATAAAAAGGAGACAAAGAAATTGGGACAGAACAGAGAGTATGAAAAGCGCCCATTTTTAGTTATGTGATTTCAACCTATTTTTCTTTTTTTTTTTAATTTTTTTTTTTAACGTTTATTTTTGAGACAGAGAGAGACAGAGCATGAACGGGGGAGGGGCAGAGAGAGAGGGAGACACAGAATCGGAAGCAGGCTCCAGCCTCTGAGCCATCAGCCCAGAGCCTGACGCGGGGCTCGAACTCAGGGACCGCGAGATCGTGACCTGAGCTGAAGTCGGACGCCCAACCGACTGAGCCACCCAGGCGCCCCATCAACCTATTTTTCAAAAATTAGTATCCACGATGTAAAAAAAATCACCTGCCAAAAATAGAAAGCGATGTCTATTCTGAGTTAGACATCATAAGGCGATCTAGGACTCTGTTCATTGCACACACTATCCCAGCCCTGGGGTTCACAGAGCTGACACAACCTGACCGTCAGAGCTCCCCTTTTGCCCAGTTCAGAGCCGTCAGTCATTACCAGAACAATTTCACCACTGAAGTGTCAGTTTTTGATTCAAATTAAAAATGTCAGGGTGGTGCCTGACTTTGGCTCAAGTCATGATCTCGCAGTTCGTGAGTTTGAGCCCCGCGTCGGGCTCTGTGCTGACAGCTCAGAGCCTGAAGCCTGCTTCGGATTCTGTGTCTCCTTCTCTCTGTCTCTCCCCTGCTTGCACTTTGTCTCTCTCGCTCTCTCAAAAATAAAGATAAAACATTAAAAAAAAGTCAAAGTAAAACTTTGAAAAGGAGCCTCATGGAATAAAGTGTGTGCTAGCAACATGCAACAAGGGACTCAACTTCGTGCAAACAGACGGTCTCTGCAACCTCGCGGGAGCGCCAGCGCGACTGTGGCCTCTCCTTGCAGTGGGTGTGCCAACAGTTACCGCAGGGGGTTGTAAGCCTGTAAAACAGTCTGACTCTGAATCCGTACTTTGTTCATGAATATTTGAAGCATGCAGTGATCTCTTAAAAACATGGGAAAAGACTTCAAATCCAAAAAATATATATCCCACTGCAAGTCCGTATGAATAAATGATATGACACAACTTACTCAAAAGCAATCCAGATATGGCAAGCTCTTATGAAAAGATATTCCATTACATGTTTTCTACAAAGTCAGCCTATAATTAAATCATGTATGAAGAGACCATGATGTATATTCTCACCATAAAAACATTTATACATACACCATGTTACATCTATCTTCCCAATAATGAGAAGATAGTTATTAAACAAATCAATGAATTCAATTAAGTTCCCTTCATCTGGATATCCCCAAGCCTCATGCAAGACTCAAAGTTCTAATGTATTTTTTTTTAATATCAAAATATGTTACATAGAGAAAAATAACTGTTGGGGTGCCTGGCTGGTCCAGTTGGTATAATATGTAACTCTTGACTGGGGATTCTGAGTTCAAGCTTCATGTTGGGCATAGAGCCTACTTAAAAAAAAAACAGAAAGGAAAAGAAATAGCTCTTATAAATTCCTCACAGCATGTTAAACTATGGAAATTTGACTCTCGGTCCAATGATCTCTTACCAAACACTAGAAATCAGGTATAGTATTACAATTCCATACATGGTTAAAAATTAAGACAACCATTAATTTGTTAAATGATGATTTTTTTCAAGGGGTGGGTAGGAAAAATATTTGCATGGATGTCACAATAGACAATGAACTCCCACAAATCAATAAGAAAAGATAAACAGTTTAACAGAAAAACAGGTGAAGAATACGAACCAGGAAATTCACAGAATAAGGACAAAGGCTAATAAACATGAGAAAAGATACTATTTACTGATTTACTAACTTTCCCCTAGCTTTCCTCACCCTTAATAGAATGTACGTCCTGTGAGCTCGGAGACTACACTGTCTTGTCTACTGTGTATCCCTAAGTGCCAAATTAGTGCCTGGGACACACAGTAAGTGCTCATTAAATTTTGATGAATGAATGAACAAACTTCACTAAAAACTAAAGAAAACAAACTAAAACAGGATACTGCTTTTAACTTGTGAGACTGGTAAAAACTAAAAAGATTAATAACATCAAACAGTGGGGGACAGGGGGTGACCCGACTGGCTCAGTCGGTAGAGCATGCCAATTCTTGATCTTGGGGTTGTGAGTTCCAGCCCCACGTTGGGCATAGAGATTACTTAAAAATAAAATCTTTAGAAAAAACAGTGGGGAGAAAAAAAAACAACAACAACAACAGTGGGGAGGATGGGAAGAGATGATACTCTCATGTACTACTTGTGGGAATGTAACTTCCAACATTTCTGTGCATGAGAAGTTGACAATATCCTAAGAATTCATCTCCTAAGAATCTACCCTAAAAAATCAAGCACAGGTTCATAACGGTATATGTGCCAAAATAGATACTGAAACACAATTTGTGACAACAGAAAAATGGAACATATCTGGCAAGAAAGACATTTGGAAACTGTCTTAAATAATGCTTATTATTTAAAACATGCACATGTAGATCTATGTATGTTAACGTGGTAAGATAGGTACTAATGTAGAAAGGTGATGATGATACTTTTTTTTTTTTGAGTGAAATGTCGCAAGGACCACAAAGTACCAGAGACATCACTACAAGCATGAAATCTACAGACAACACAATGACTCTAAACCCATAGCTTTCAATAATAACATTGAATGCAAATGGACTAAATGCTCCAATCAAAAGACACAGGGTATGAGAATGGATAAAAAAAAAAACAAGACTCATCTATTTGCTGTCTACAAGAGACTCAGGTTGGGATGATCGTGATACTTAAGTGAAAATATAAGGTATAGAATAATATGTACAGTGATATCCCATTTTTAATTTTAAAAATCTGACTTGATATTCATTCTAGCACACACACATTTGTACAATTCAGGAAAAATGTCTGAATAACATATTCAGAATGACATATAGTTCTAGGGATTTTTTTTTTTTTTGGTGGAGGATACAGCATTTTGTTTGCATTACATTTATAAGTTCACATAATAGAATTTTTAAGTGAAAAAGAAAAAAAGAATGTCTACATGTTTTTAAGTAATTCAAATTAAATCAATTTACATTATTTAAATCATAGCTAGAAAAGCTTTAACCACTGATCTAAAAGATTTAGTTTAATCAATTATGGTAAGATAATACAGTCGGAAAACAACCCTCTCAATTCATATGAAGGTATTACTCTTTGAGAATGTTCACGTACCTGGCTATGAACGTGAGAATGACCACGTACCTATTCTTCAAGTAGGCCACGTCTCACATATCTATACAAGCTTCTGCGCGGCCCAGAATGTGCTACCCCTCACCTTTCTTCACGATGCCACCCCTCGCCACCTTCATTGCCTAGAAAGCTTCCAGCTCACCCTTCAAGAAACAGCTCAACCCTGGAAAGCCTTCCCATTGCAACATAATGCAACATTTGCAAGAAAATGGATTTCTTAAAAAAGATTAACAGAAAATATTTTCTCTTATAGAGATCATTCTAATTCTTAAACTACTGATTTTTTAGTGTTGTAAAAAAGGCCACTTAAGTGAAACAAATTAGTCATTGATTATTTTTTTAAACGTTTTTTTAAATGGTTATTCATTTTTGAAAGACAGAGAGAGACAGAGCACAAGCAGGGGTGGGGCAGAGAGAGGGGGACACAGAATCCGAAACAGAGCCTGATGTGGGGCTTGAACCTACAAACCATGAGATCATGACCTGAGCCGAAGTTGGACGCTTCACCGACTGAGCCACCCAGGCGTTGCAGGCATTGATTATTAATTATCCAGATATTTCTGTGTTTTCTAAACAAACTACTGAAGATTATAGAAACAAACTTGAAGAAAAAGCTTCAAGACAAACCTTGTTCTGGGAAAAATACTGATGGATTCTTAGAAGTCCACATGTACCAGGCATGTTCTTGGTTGGAAAAGAAGCATTTACCATGGATTTAAACTTTGTTTCGAAATGAAATAATCTAAATTTGGGGGGGGGTGGTACAAAAATAACACAATAATGTATTTTTTGTTCTGTTCAACTTAAATGCCTTCAAACTGATTCATGGAAAACTATGCACCCAAATAACTGTGCCAGGCTAGAACTGGTATTCCAAATTCCACCTGGAAAATGGATTTTATGGCTATACTATAAACTTCAAAAATCCTGAAGTTTTCATAGATAGGCTGACACAGCCTTAACCATAACAGTTCTAGCAACTGCTGCTATAATAAATCTGTCTGTTTCTGTAATGCCTATGACAAATCCATTAATATGAATGATGCACATTTCACACAGCACACCGCACAGCAACTGCACAAGTTAGGTCATTTCCATTCTGAGTAGCAAGATCAGTAATCAATATTTGTAAAAGCAGCAGCTAATCCTTTGTAAAATCACTGGTTCAGTGATTGAAGAGTTTGCTCAATCTACACAGTTAATCCCTCTTCATCTGCTGAACCCTCTATTTATCCCGGCCTCGCATAGCGCTAGAGCTATGGCAGATTAATACATCTCCACACGTTAAACATGACCTGACAACTGACACAGGTTATTGCTGACGGGATAAGCTCTACAAACACAGGCCTTTTCAAAAGGAAGCTTAAAATTAACATTCAGAATCCCAAAGTTTACAAATGGGCTCACCACTACCCATTCCCAGCTCGTCGCCTGATTTATTGAGCTCATGCTCCTCCGGAAATAGATCCCTATTTTTGGTTTGAAAAGTCTTGTGGTGGATTCCAGAATGCCTCTTCATAAAGCATGTTGTGTTATTAATTTTTTAGGTCAAGGTAAATAGAAGCTTTCTGGCCAGGGAAAGACGATCATACGTACAGAACCATTCGGAGAATTCTTACATATGAAGTACAAGTTCTCAGCTAATGGTACTCCAAAGTTCTACACTTGAAGAAAATCTCAAAAAAAAAAAAAAGCATTTGGATGGAAATAAAGATACATTTTTATAGATATAACTGACTGACAGTATTATACATAAAGTGTTCTGTGCTAACAGAAAGATACTATAAAATTATGAGATAAAAAAGTTTAATCACCCTTAACAATTTTAGATGAATGTAACAAACTCCTCTTTAGGAATACATTAAATTTTATCTAAAGACGAAACATACATTTCCTTAACAAAGTTATTGCAATTCTGATAGTCTATGCATCCTTAATAGAGACCACTGAAGGAAAAGAAAATGCAAATTCATGTCAAATTAAGAGTAAAAAGTACAGAGAGAAAAATTGTTCCCTAACCCAATATACTGAACGAAATTATTTTTTTTTTCAGATAACATGAACAAGTCCTTTACATGTACAACTCCTGGTTAGTTGTGTCCAATAAGGAATACCAAGCATGCTCATAAGTCTTATACTTCTCATTCTCCCTGACAGGAAGCAGAGGCCACAAAAAGGCTGAGACCAGAAGAGAATGGTCTGATCGGAAGCCAAAAGAGTACAGAATTTTAGGAGAGGAATGAATGAGTGGTCAGTAATATTGGTTGTTACAGAAAGGCCAAGGAAGAGAAGCACTAGAAACTGTTCACTGAATATGGATATTAGGAGCATATAATCATCTTGCTGAGATCCGAGGGAAGAGGCAGCGTGGGCAGAAGCCAGTCGTAATAAAGGAATAAAACAGAGAGAGTGGAATGAAGAAAAGATAATTGGTCTTTAAAAACAAAACAAAACAAAAACACTCAGCAGTGCGGGGAAGAAGAGAGAGAACAAGAGCCAGGAAGGAAAGCATTTCCAATTTATTTTCTAATTCAATATTTGTAGTAATATTCCCTTTCTGTACCAAATTCCACTTTAATGCAACAACCAGTCTTCAAAATACTGAAAGCCAATACTGCAATTTTAAAAATCGGACCATTTTAAACCTTCCTTGGTGGTAATACATCCATATGTAATGTTAAAAAGTGAATTTAATAGGTTAAAAATGATGACTAGCATTCGAAAATTTAGGGTGACATCTGTAATGTAATGCCAAAATGTCTTATGTGGTGTATTGCATATTTTTAAAATGCAATCTTAAAATCTAATAGCTTTTCAGATATTAAGCAAAATAATTTGCTAGTGAGTTGAATTTGCTGTAAGAAGAATTATACACATCACCAAATCTTGCAAGACAACTGGTTCTAATTAGCCTTACTGAAAGAAACTCACTCTATATAGCGTGAATAAAAAGACAGCAATACTGGTTCAATATTATAGGTGATCCATCCATGTCAAGAATACGGCACATTAGATAAGTAAGGAAGTTTTCCGATAGTTAAGAAAAATAAATTTCAAAATTCTTTTGAACCATAAAAATTACTTAGAGGCGGGGTGCGTCTGGGTGGCTCAGTCAGCTGAGCAGCCAACTTCGGCTCAGGTCATGATCTTACAGCTTGCGAGTTCGAGCCCCGTGTCGGGCTCTGTGCTAACAGCTCAGAGCCTGGAGCCTGCTTTGGATTCTGTGTCCCTCTCTTGCTCTGCTCCTCCCCTCACCCCATGCTCTCTCTCTCTCTCTCAAGAATAAATAAAACATTTTATAAAAAAAATTTAAAAGAAATTACTTAGAGGCCATAGTTACCAATGCTATTCCACACTATCTTGAAATAGCGATAGTTCTCTAGCACATCTAAATTATTATATTGCAAAGTTCAATTTATACATAACTTTTTAAAAAAATACATCTACTGTATAAACTACATATTTAATCATTGGAATTTTTTAGGCTTACTGTTAGCTGTCTTTGAACCTCTTAATGACATTCCTGGAGCCTCTATACATAGAATTATCTTAGTGTTCTCTCTCATTAAACACATACATAAATTGTGTGTATATATATGTGTGTGTGTGAAATGCATACACACAATGCTGCCTAACAAATCCTAAAGAAGATAATGTTTGACTTTTTTTAAATCATAGGGGTGCCTGGGTGATTCAGTCAGGTAAAATCCAACTCTTGGTTTCAGCTCAGGTCATGATCTTGTGTGGTTCGTGGGTTCAAGCTCCACATTGGGCTCCACGCTGGCAGCACAGAGTCTGCTTGGGATTCTCTCTCTCTCTCTCTGTCTCTCTCCCCTCTCCATTAATAAGTAAATAAGTAAATAAATAAATCAATAAATAAATCATAGTGATGTTAATAAATGGCTTATATTTTTAAATACAACTAAAATAATTTTCTAAAAAACGTTGTTTAAAATGAAGGTAACTGAATGTTTTAAAGGAGGGCACTTTATAACTGCTTTCAAGAACTTTTCATACTTTTACTTAAGACAACCAAGTAACCAAAATGGTAAGTTTTCAAGCCGACTGGCCAATGTTACATGCACAGCCAGAGAACAAAATAACACCCATATAAGATCAAACATGTAACACTGGCCTCCTTAACAATACGTTTTGACTAAGCTAACTTGCTAGTCAAGCATTAGTTTTTCCTATAGGGTATAAGGGGGAAGGAGGATTGTGTGTCATTGACCGGTTGAAGTTACATGTTCTGAAGAAAATGTTATCTTCAACGTGAGCGGACATTTTTCCAAAGACATACAACTGGCTAACAGACATATGAAAAGATGCTCGACATCACTCATCATCAGGGAAATACAAATCAAAACCACAATGAGATACCACCTCATACCAGTCAGAAAGGCTCAAATTAACAACTCAGGAAAGAACAGATGGGGAGGATGTGAAGGGGAACCCTCTTGCGCTGCTGGTGGGAATGCAAACTGGTGCAGCCACTCTCCGAAGAACGGTATGGAGGCTCCTCAAAAAGTTAAATGTGAACTATCCTATGATCCAGCAATTGCACTACTAGATATTTACCCAGAGGATACAAAAATACAGATTCGAAGGGGTACGTGCACCCTGATGTTTATAGCAGCATTATAGACAATAGCCAAATTATGGAAACAGCCCAAATGTCCATCTACCGATGAATGGATAAAGAAGATGTGATACACATGCGCGCACGCATGCACACACTGGAATATTATTCAGCCATCAAAAAGAATGAAATCTTCCCATTTGCAACCACATGGATGGAGCTAGAAAGTATTCTGCTAAGCAAAATAAGTCAGTCAGAGAAAGGCAAATACCATATGATTTCACTCATATGTGGAATTTAAGAAACACAACAGATGGTGGGCAAGGGAGGAGGGACACTTGTGATGAGCACTGGGTGTTGTATGTAAGTGATGAGTCACTAAATTCTACACGTGAAACCAATATCATACTGTATGTTAAGGAACTAGAAGTTAGTAAAAACTTGAAAAAGAAAAAAAATGTTATCTTCAAGTCTGAGACTTCAGATTTCTATAAATATTTCCATTTATATTTTAATAAATACCAAATATTTACTTGCTGAAGTATCAACAAAGCCAGTTTTCTTATGTTTTTAGTTGCATTAATAGAACCAAAACTATGAAGATTTCTCATATTAGAAAATCTCAAAAAAGGAAAATTAGTGGTCACACTGAAAGCGATCTAGTAATGCCATACATTTCTTTGTAGATTCAGATGTCAAGACCTAAAGTCTGAATTTTTTATTCTAAAGAATCCTACAAATACAAAGGCAAAAAATTTTTCTTTCAAAAGTCACTGATTATGGTTCAACACACCGTATCAGGAATCATATGATGTCAATTTTTCCCAACAGTATCTGCCAACTTCTCCCTGTCACATTTGCTATTTTTCACTGTATAGTATCTCATGAGAAGATTCTTTAAGATTCTGTTCCTCCTCCAACTTTTACCCACTAAGTTTTAGCATCTATTGATGATTCTTGTCTGAATTATTTCTATCATGATTGCAAAGGGCAGTTTTCAACATTTTTTTTTTTAACAAATGAACATGTTAAATACTCTTAATATGGCAAAGTGGAAAGCTAGAAAAACAACAATGGTTAGGGAACAGAATATTTAGGAAAGAGAAATAGCTGATTCTTGCTCTGGTAAACTCTGCAAACATGACTTGATGTGTGTGTGTGTGTGTGTGCGCGCGTGTGCACACACGCACACAGAGCGCAACCAGGTATATCTCATAATGCAGATATCAAGAAAAATCATGCAATAAAAAACAGTAACAGCATAGTCATCCTTGAGGGAAGAAAAATAAAAAATATACTAGAAGTCAGAAGACTACTATTGTCAACTCCTATATTTAATTGTAGGCACCTACATGATTCACCTTTCTAGACTTCACTTGTAAAAGAAGAGACATGGGCTAGATAATTTGTAAGCTTCCTTACAAGTAGTATTCTACATTGTGACAATGCTAAAATATGTTGATTTGCACAAGAATGTTTTTAAAAGTATCTATCACATATCTTTCATGCCCATCAGAAAAAAATAACACTACAACTGGAGGAAAGCATGATAATTGTTTAGGTGAGGCTTACCTAATAACATTCCAAAGGAAATAAAATCGTAATTCCTCTCAGGAAGCTTCTTGTTATGATTTATAACACAGTAGTCATTATTCTATTGTTCATGTTAGTATAAATTTACTCCAACAAAGAGAAAGAAGGCATTGTCTGTAAAATAAGTGATATAACCTGTTAACATGCCAACCTACCCCTAGGTATAGCCAGTGATAGTAAGGTTTTTAAGTGATAATGAACCTGGGACCTGAGGACTCAAACCAAAAGGTATGCCAGCCTATTCTAATCTAAGAGCCTGGTTTCTAAAGCTCTTCTCCAAGGTTCAACAAAGAAAACAAATCTGGACTCTCGTCCTAACTTGCCTTGATGGTTTGAAGGAAAGGAAGTCAACAAGTACAGCTGAAGAATGAAACAGAACTAACATACATCGAATGATAAGGAGGTGATGCAACTGATACTGACAGAGTTTTATAAAGTTGCAATACCAGGGCATAGGTACAATATCTTGGCTGGAGTCAGCTGTACATATGTACATTTTACATACAACATAAAGGAATACGCATGCTTATGTATAAATATGTATAGAATAAATATTTACACATTTGCTAAAATGGAATAAATACTTTTGTGGCTGTCTTTAGATTTGTGACTTAATAATTACTTTCGTCACCTATAAAATGGTAATTAACAAGCTGATTGTCAATAAATGTACAAAGCTTGCCAAAGTTCCACAGATTTAGCAGATTCTGAAAATAATAAATACACACTGCATATGAAGCAAAAATGGACTTTTTTATAAAAATAATTTAAATGATCAAAATGAAAGCTGAAGCAGGTCATGTGACTCTTACAATATGTGGCAAAAAGATGACACCAGAAAAGCAGCAAAGAGAACATTATATTTCATGATGTACAGGTTTGGGCAGATGCAGGTTTGGGCATAGGTACTTAAGGACTAGACCATTCAAGTTTTATTCATCTTCCTATTCCCGCTGGCCAGTGCCTGGAATGTAGTCATTTAATAAGTGTGTGTTGAATAAATACGGGTTCTTAACCAAAAGATTAGCTTTACTTTTTACGTTAAACTGCTGTCACAATGGTGGGCCATAAAGTCAAATGATGCCCTCCACAGGAAATAAAGCTTTCACTGAAGTCAACATGCACTAGGTATATATCCAAAAAACCAAGGCCTACTGATTTTTTTTGTATGCAGCACTTTACAAAAGCACTTGGCAAACATTCAGCCAGCCAGAGGAAATTCCAAGTGAAACTCAACCCATGTGTGTGTTTGTTTTGTGGGAGCCAATTATTTTTATGGCATGTAGCTTTAATTGGTGGCAGATATAAAATACTTTATAGTTGCACTACATGTCCATTCAGTTACGCATAGAGCTTAGAATATGTAACCAATAAAGTTTTAACACTAAAGGGAAATTCTGCGTGCTTATCATGATGCCGGCTCTAATGACAACACCTAGCTTGCTCTACAGGCCTTCAAGCAGTTTTATTAGATAAATCCACTGACGATCTTGATGATTCAGTCTGTCATCTATAAAATCATCCCATGTGGGATGAGGATAATATTCTCCAGAAATACACTTTGTATGGTTTGGAGTTTGGACTCACTTTAAGCTCCCCCAAAACAAAGAGGCCAATTCAGGTATGAATTATGTAGGCCCACAACCGGTAGCCATAAACATGGGCTCCTGCCCCCTTACTATGACTGTGCCTTACAGATTGGCTGAGGGCATCGAAGAATAGAATGAGATGCCATTTTACTTTTTCCTCATCCTGTCTCCCCACTGAGGGATATAAAGGTGAAAACGCTCCTTTTTCCCATTTCAGGCTATACGAACTGAAATTTATTGCCCTCCTGAGGATGAAGGCAAGATAATTTGTATTAAGTTAGCATTCTCCTTAGGCATTTCTTGGCATGCTACAGGCTTTTCTCAGTTAGATTTACTTTGCATCTTCTAGCTAATACATTTCCAAAGGAGCATGAGCAAACACCAATTTAATACAGCGATTCTGCAATTGCATAGCAGGAAGAAGTGCTGGGTACCTTCCAACAATTTCTCCCTTTTCCTTTCCACCTAAACCTCACAACTTCAATTACGAACTCTATTTCAGAACAAAAAATATTTTTCACACAGTCTCTACTCCATGTCAGCAAGGCATGATCGTCATTATTCAATGAGCAATAAACATTTATTACGAACCTGGCCTATGTCAAGAACAATGTTAGATCTCAAAGAGACAAAGACAAAGTCAACACAGGTCCTGCCTTTAACGAGCTCATATCTTGCAAGTGAACAACAACAACAGGTGATGAGACAGTAACTGTGTGTATTACATAAGCTTAATACAAAACCCAAATCAAATACAATCAAAACAGTAATAACCAGGTTAAGGGTATTGTAAGGTATGACATGGGAAGCCCAGGGCCGGCTGGAAAGATAGGGTTGAAGAACGATCCCTCGGTATACTTCTCTTTCTCCCGCACATCAATCCTTTTTACAGGTAAAGTCAGACTAAAAGCACACTGAGGACAACTTTGAAGAGAGAAAGGCTTCAGAAAGAGCAACAGACATCCTGAAGAGAAGAAAGGAGGAGAGAAATAATTCCAGCTTCTTTGCCTTGTTGATG
The DNA here is from genome assembly GCF_016509475.1 of Prionailurus bengalensis. Classification (NCBI taxonomy): domain Eukaryota; kingdom Metazoa; phylum Chordata; class Mammalia; order Carnivora; family Felidae; genus Prionailurus; species Prionailurus bengalensis. Next base: position 118,050,216 of record NC_057348.1, read on the forward strand.
TGTATTTGCGAAGGAAGGGTAAGATCAGGCTGTATGTGTGTAAATAGAGGCCTGTATATGCTACGAGTCAAAATGATCTCTCCCAGAGTAACCAATCCCTAAGCAGCCCAATGCCCCCTTAGTTCAGGGGGACCATCCTGATTCACTCCTTCCCTGAGTGAATGGGGACCGTGCCACTGCTCCTTTTGCCAAAGCCTAGTAAGCAAGCAAAACCATTCTAAAACTTCGGGTTTCAAGATATGCTATAAATAGTAACACATACACTGTGGGCTGATTCAAATGATAGCTCAGAAAAGACAGGGATAGCACCAAGAATCTGTATAGATTTTTTAACCCCACTGAAAGTATTTTGAGTTAGATTAGACGGCAATCACAGTAAGAGAGAACAGAGTGCTACCAGTTAACAATTTGTTATTGCCTCTGGTGGATAAATAACATAGCATCACACATGTTGATTTGGAATAAGGAGTTGCTAAACCTTACTTGAAAGGGACCTTCTTAAAGAGAGGATACCCAAGTCTGTTACCTCTATGGATTAAAAAAAATTAACTTGCAGTGATTAGGGTCATTTTTTATGAATCAGAGAGAGACAGACAATCAAAGGGTAATTCTCTCAAGTTTCCCTATATATATATATATATATATATATATATATATATACACACACACACACACACACACACACACACACACACACACACACGCCACAACACAGATTCACACTCATCCTTCTACTTTTCCTCCTGATTTAAAAGAAAGTTCTCTCTCCTTGTATCGTGAATCTCTCCCTCTCTTCACTGTTGCCTGCTCTGTAACATATAAACATGTTCAAGTCCCTCCCTTAACATTGCATCTCTCTCTCTGGTTATTGTGTCCTCTTTCCTCCCCTTCACTGCTTGAGTTATTTTTATTTTTATTGAGAGAATTATACATTCACATGCAGTTGTAAGAACTAATACAGAGACTCCCTTGTATACCCTGCCCAGTTTCCCCCAACGGTAACACTCCACAAATCTAGTATAATATCCCAACTAAGATATTGACAATGGTACAAGCCACCATCAAAATTCAGATTGTCCCAGTTTTGCTTGTGCTCATTTGAGTGGGTACGTGTGTGTTAAGTTTTATATAATTTTATCACCCGTCTAGGTTAATGTATGTATTCTAGTCAAGAAACTTAACAGTCACAACACCACAAGGGTCCCTCGTGTTGCCCTTTTATAACTTCACCCAGCCCCTTCCCTAAATTCTGGTAGGCACTACCCTGTCCCTCCATTTCTTTCATTTTGTCATCTCCAAAATCCTACAGTATGCACCCTTCCGGGATTGGCTTTTTTCATTCAGCATAACTGCCTGCAGATTCACCTAAGGTGTTACGTGTGTCATGCATCACTTTGTATTGTGGAGTAATATTCCAAGGTGTGTGGGTACCACGGTCTGCTACTATCCAGCTGTTTTTAAAAATTCGTTTGCTCCTCTTCTACTTACTTCTCATTCGTTCCTCAACCCACCGCGATTTGACTTCTGCCCATGTTGTTCCAACAGATGTGTCATACAAGTCACTACAATCTCATAATTTCCATAGTCGATGGGCAATTTTTGACATTTGTCTTTCTTGGTCTTCCTGAGGCAAATGACACTATTGACCACTCATCCCTCCCCTCAAAGCCTCTTCTCCCTTCGTTTCCAGTCAGACCATTCTCTCTTCTCCTCTTACACTGTTCGTTTTCAGTCTGCCTCCATAGACTCTCCTCCTCCTCTTCAAAGTCCTTAATGTTCATACCCTCCCCATATTTCATCTTCAGAGCTTTACCTTCCACAATCTCCACACCCTCCCAGGGTCATCTGACCCACGCATGTAACTTCTGCTTCTCCCTAGAAGATGAAGACTCCAACCAGGATCTTCCCCCGAAATTCCAAATCTATGTTTCCAAATGACTACTAGATAGCTCACCTTCTAAATCTAGTATGCCCAAAACTAAACTAACCCACTACCCCTCTTCTCCTATGACTGACCTAATTCCAACCATTTCCTCTTCTTCCTACAGCCCTGACTCAGTGAACCATAGCACATCTGTTTAGTCAACCTGAAATTTCAGATGCAACTTCTCCTTCACTTTCACATCGCAAAGTCTCATCAGTTCTATTCCTGAAATACTTCCAGAAGCTATTCCCTCCCCTTCTTCCCCATGACCATTTCTTTACCTTAAGCCCTTGTCATTTCTCACCTGTATCATCACAACAGCTTCTCCCTCCTTCTGGTCTTTTCTAGGTCATTCTCCAAACTTTGGCTAAATGCACTTCCCTGGATGCAAATTTGATAAGGTCATTTCCACATTAAGGTCTTGCAACGGCTCCCTGTTGCATATATGATAAAGCCTACCTTCTTAGCGCAATGAACAAGGCCATTAAAAATCTACCCCTTGCCTATGTGTCTGTGTTCTTTCACCTTTCATACGTTCCTATCTTAAGCTCTCCCATTCCAAACAATTTGCAATTCCCAAATGTTCTGTCTTACACACTAGGGATTCAGGTCGCCAAATGTGGAATCTGGAGTGCTCTCTGAAGGAACCAAAATGGCAGCTGGGGCTTCTAGGAAGTCAAGGGTTGAAATCCCTAATTGATTTGATACTTAGAGGAAAAGAAATTTTAAATGTTTAAGAACAATCTAAATTTAAAGAAAGGAACAAATTTTTCAAATTTTTCAATTTGAATTTTTCAAATTCAAATCTTAACATAAAATACAGCTTGTCTGGAGATGGCAGCCATTTGGTTCCCTCAACTCCAAAGGATGAAATTCAAATAACTCCTAAAACAGGCCAGAAAGAGAAGTGAGGTAGCTGATATAATCTTCTAGACACTTGAGCATAACACAAAATAAAGTCTAACTTAAGGGTTTTTCAGAGATATTGTAAGATTTTCTGCTCTCCAAAGAAACTAAATGATAACTGAAAAAAAGGAAATAAAATTTGCCTCTCACAAAATTTGCTAAATATTAAAATAATACCCGGTAAGAGTTTTCTCAATAATTTACATTTCCTCAGAGGTGCAGGACTCCTAATGATTTAGTTTTAATCTTCTTTTATTATTTTTCCCATGCCTTTAAGCACTGATAATAGACTGATAAGTCCACACCCCTAGGCGGTGTATTCTTCTGCTTATCCACAGGGTAGCAGTGTGTTTCAAAATAACATCATCACTGTGGGACTATAAATGAGTACCCAAAATGTCTGTAGAAAGAAGCTGTTCCTTTTTTGTATGCAAACATAAGAGTACTAAATAGTGAGGACAACATGCTGTCACACAAATCTCGAGCGTGATGTCAAGACTAACAAACAACAAAATACTTGCAGGGAGGAGTAGTAAGAAAACATGTCAAAGAGAAGCATGGAAGGGACCGTCAGGGAAAAACAGGAAAACAGACTAAGTTTCTAGTAAAATACTACATGCGCATTGCTTTACAATTCAGGATCTATAAATGAACTGATTTGTATGTGTTTACACTAATAAAAGCCTAGAAATATATAACTTTATGAGCTGTAAATTTGACATGGCAATCCCATTAATTACCATTTACATAAGTTCTACTACAACAAAAGGTAGTTCAGAATCCTTTCAATGACCCTGAATTGATCTCTGACCACTGAGACCAAAGTCAGAACACTGCCATGCCGTAAGAATTATAGTGACAAGTCTAAAAGTTGTTTGTTACAGGAAAATCATTACTGGTGAATAAGAAAGCAGTTACTTTTAAGGGTTGGGAAAAAAACATTTCAGGGAGGCACAATTCATAGTACTTAAAAAGTACAGAGCTGGGTTTACTGTAGGCCCCCTTGGGAACACAAGTTATTTAACTTCTATTTAGCGTCAGTTTCCCCAGCTGCATAAGTAAATAACAGCACAAATCTCATAAGATTATTCTGAAGATTAAATGAAGTAAATTATGTAAAGCAAAGACAGTATTTGACAGTTTTCCAGGCCCATTTTTTCCATATTCTATAATTCTGCTAATAATCAGTGCTACATACATACTCAGACTTTTTTTTTAAAGTTTATTTATTTATTTTGAGAGAGACAGAGAGACAGCACAAGGGGTAGAGGCAGAGAGAAAGGGAAAGGGATTTCCAAGCAGGCTCTGTGCTGACACAGTACAGAACCTGATATGGGGCTTGAACTCATGAAGCATGAGATCATGACCTGAGTCAAAATCAAGAGTCAGATGCTTAACTGACTGAGCCACCCAGGCACTTAAAAGTACTTAAAGACTTTTAAGGACTGAGATCGTCTGTATGTCTGTGAAGAGTGCAGCACATTGGTCAAAGTCATGAGCTCAGGAGCTAGACAGGACTGATTTCCCAGTTCAAGTTCTTCCACTCAATAGCTGGATGACCTCAAGCAAGTTATTTACCTGAGAAGGCAGGTAACACCTTATATCAAACACATATATTTCCTAACGGGTCTAAAAGGAACATATTTTGTGAATAAGCAACATAAACATAGGGGTGCCTGAGTGGCTCAGTCAGTTAAGCCTCCAACTTCATTCAGCTCAGGTCATGATCTCACGGTTCAAGAGTTGAAGCCCCACATTGAGCTCTCTGCAGTCGATGAAGAGCCCTCTTCAGATCTTCTGTCTCCCTCTCTCTGCCCCTCCCTACTCTCTCTCTCTCTCTCTCAAAAATAAACAATTTTAAGAAAAAAGTAATGTGTGGGGCGCCTGGGTGGCGTAGTCGGTTAAGCGTCCGACTTCAGCCAGGTCACGATCTCGCGGTCCGTGAGTTCGAGCCCCGCGTCAGGCTCTGGGCTGATGGCTCAGAGCCTGGAGCCTGTTTCCGATTCTGTGTCTCCCTCTCTCTCTGCCCCTCCCCCGTTCATGCTCTGTCTCTCTCTGTCCCAAAAATAAATAAACGTTGAAAAAAAAAAATTTAAAAAAAAAAAAAAAGAAAAAAGTAATGTGAACATAATTTAAACATTACATATATACTACAGTATACGTAAAATAAATTTAAATTAAAAATAGATTTCCTCTCCTTCAAATATTTGATACAATTAAAAAAACAAATCAATGAAGTACAATGATCTTTCTTGTCATTAAAAGCAGCTAAAAAGATATTTTTTTCAGACTATGTAATATCTGCCTTAATAGCCAAGAAATTCTAAACTTAAATCTGGAATTTCAAAGAACTCAGCAAGTTAAATCCACTAGTTAAAATGAACTAGCAGGCAATAAAAATGAATGGGTGACAAAATTGAATTTAAAAAAAAGTTTCATAAAACACAGTGATGCTAAGTGTTCTTAATTTGATTGTGACTAGAAATTTGGATCTATCAATAATTCCAAAAAAAGATGTAGTGGGGGGTAATACGTTTTTAGAAACTTATTGAAGATTACTTGAAATTGCTGTCATTAAATACCTGTTTACAAAATACAAGAATGATTCTAATATTTTCTCTATGACCTTTCTTTGCACCATGACTAAACCCATCTTTTCTCAGAAAGAACACAACCTCCAGCCCTATTTACCAAAATTCTGAATTAATGAAATGGGGTTCCATTAATTTTGTAAGCAGTTTTCCATATGCTATAGATCAGAAAAAGTCTGAAGCCTAACCAGGCTCAGTGAAATTTAGTAAGGATAAAATGCAACTTTGTTCACTGACATTAAACATCCTAATTAATATCCAAGACAAATAGTATCATTTTAATCTTTTTCTGATCCCCAAATTGATAACCATACAACAAAGCACCTCCATTCATCTCATTTATAAAATGTATTCTGAAGTTAGGATTAGCTTCTGATTGAATAGTGAGGCAAAACTTTCACAATGGACATTCAGTATCATTGAGATTTATATTGGAGAATCTATTCAAATACACAATCAAAATCTAAGTTCTAAGTGTGGGTCGGGCAATTGTTACAATGGGAATTTAGGAACGAAAGGCCGGATTTATAGGACAAGACATGGAAGCTGCAGGCTTCTTCTGAGTGTTGGAAGATAGAAAGCATAAAGGACAAATGCTGATGGTTTGTGAAAGAGGCCAGCCTAATAAAAGCAAAGGGTTACATGAGAGCAAAGTAGAAGATTATGATTATGGAGAGCCTTAAAACACAAGCAGAGGAATCTGGATTTGATTCAGTAGGCAATCTGCAACTGCTGTAGGATCTTGAGAGAGGGAATGATTCTATCAACGTGGTATTTTATAAAATCAATCTGGCAAGATGGAATTGGGAGCATAAAATGAATTTAAGAGATCTTTTCGTTTAAGAGGCAGCCACAGTAACTCTTTGTGATGAGGTCCCCGGACAAAATCGTAGCAGTGAAAGTAGTTCTCTTTCACTCATTACTTTCATGGCAAGAGCCTGCTGTATGTTGCGTTCTGTGCTAAGCATGAAGATTACAATGATAAATAAGACTCCTGGTTCCTTCCTTCATGAAACTTACAATACAGCGGGAGGTGGACAGAAGAACAAATAATAAACACAAATACTACAAAGAGCGCCTTAAGCGCTCTTACAAAACAAAAAAGGATGAAGACTAACGCAGGGGGCAGAAAAGGAGACTCATTTGAGAAGAGATGATCAAGAAGGCCTCTCTGAGTAGGTGAGTTTTAAGTCGAGACCGAAACGATGTGAAGGAAGGAAAGGTTAAGACTAAGAATGTTTTCTGGCAGGATGAACAGCATGTGTAAAATCAGGGGAACATGCGGTTGGTTCAAGAAACTTTAATAAGGCCAGTGTAGCTATAGCACAGTGAGGGAAGGAAGGCCCGAATAGGATGGGTAAGAGATTCATCATGCAAGATAAAATACATCAGCCTTGTTAAGAAACTGGAACTTGATTTTTTGAAGTTTATTTATTTTGGGAGAAAGAGAGCACACGAGCAGGGAAGGGGCACAGAGAGAGGGAGAGGATCCCAAGCGGGCTCCAAGCTGTCAGCACAGAGCCCGATGCAAGGCTCAAACTCACAAATTGTGAGATCATGACCTGAGCTGAAACCAAGAGTCAGATGCTTAACTGACTGAGCCACCCAGGCGCCCCGAGAAACCAGAACTTCATTTTAAGTACAAGGGGAAACCACTGGAGGATTCTGATCCAGGAAATGTAAACAATTAAAACAATATAGAAAAAAATTTAAAAAAATAGATATAAACAACGGAAAAAAAACATTTGAAGTCCACATATTTTTTATTTTAATTAAAAAAAATTTTTTTTTAATTTTTGAGAGAGTGTGAGCTGGGGAGGGAGGAGGGGGCAGAGGATCCTTAGTAAGGCTCTATGCTGACAGCAGTGAGCCCAATGACAGCAGCAGGGCTTAAACTCATACAAACTGTGAGATCAGGACCTGAGCCAAAGTCGGACGCTCAACTGACTGAGCCACCGAGGCACCCCTGTTTAGTTTTTTAAATGTCTATTTATCATTTGAGAGAGCACGTGAGTATGTGCACGCACTAGTGGAGGAAGGGCAGAAAGAGAGCGAGAGAGAGAACCCCAAGCAGGTTCTGCAGTGCCAGCACACAGCCTGACCCAGGGCTCCATCCCGTGACCCATGAGATCATGACTTGAGCCTAAATCAAAAGTCGATGCTTAGGGGTGCCTGGGTGACTCAGTTGGTTAGGTGGCTGACTCCTGATTTTGGCTCAGGACATGATTTCACAGCTGATGAGTTCAAGCCCTTCCTCAGGCTCTGGATTGCTTAGGGTTCTGTCTCTCACTCTCTCTGCCCCTCGTCTTCTCATGCTCACTCCCGCTCTCTCAAAATAAATAAATACTTAAAAAAAAAAGAAATGTGGGGTGCCTGGGTGGTTCAGTCAGTGAAGCATCCGACTTCAGCTCAGGTCATGGTCTCATGGTTCATGGGTTCGAGCCCCGTGTCAGACTCTGTGCTGACAGCTCAGAGCCTGAAGCCTGCTTCAGATTCTGTGTCTCCCTCTTTCTGCCCCTCCGCTGCTTGTGCTTTGTCTGTCTCTGTCTCTCAAAAATACATAAATGTTAAAAAAATTAAAAAATTTAAAAAAAGAAACGTAACACCAATAGGAAGTACTTATAATATACATACTTGTGAGAAAACCACCAAGACAAATTTGAAAGCTCAACTAGCCCGTTTTCAGCACTGGCTGACTTTGGACAAGTTGCTTAACCTCTCTGTGCTGTTTACTGTACAATGAGACAAACTGGTAGCTCAGAGTTGTTGTGTGGATTAAATGCGTTAAGGTGTATACAGTACTTAAAGGCAAATGCTCAATAAATGTTAGCTGCTGCTGTTATTTGGTAGAGATGTTTTATTCTGCTTTAGTTCAACCCATACTTCTATCATCCTTCTTTCAAAACCATGCAATGGGTTCTGAATCACCTAAATAATTTCCATTCTTGCATCTAGACCATGGGAGGATAGTAAATATTTTTTACTTTGGGGCCAGAAAGACTCTATCACAACCACTCAATCTACTACAGCCTAAACGTAGCCACAGGCATTACATAAATTCATGAGCATGGTTGTGGCCCACAAACTGGGCAATGAATTTTTAAATTCATATTATTTTCATGTGACACAAAATATTATTCTTTGATTTTTTTTTTTTAATAATTTAAAAATACAAAACCACTTGGGGCGCCTGGGTGGCTAGATCGGTTAAGCGTCCGACTTCGGCTCAGGTCATGATCTCACGGTCCGTGAGTTCGAGCCCCGCGTTGGGCTCTGTGCTGACAGCTCAGAGCCTGGAGCCTGTTTCAGATTCTGTGTCTCCCTCTCTCTCTGCCCCTCTCCTGTTCATGCTCTGTCTCTCTCTGTCTCAAAAATAAATAAACATTAAAAAAAAATTTTTTTTTAATAAAATAAATAAAAATACAAAACCACTCTGAACTTACTATAGAACAGACTATAACACAGGCGGCAGGCCATGGTTTGCCAATCTAGACACTTATAATATAAATATATGACCCTTTCAGTCATAATTTCTCCATTTATAAAACCAAAGTGAATATAATCAGCTTTCCTAACTTCTAAATGTTCAAACAGCAAAATTTATTTTCACATAAGGAATAATATCTAGCTCATGGGCTCAATTTTTTCTCCAATTTGCTACAGTGCAACTTACCAATAAAAAAATCATGGCTAAAACAGTGGAAAAGGCTATTATACTAAGTTTCCTTTGGGTCTGAAGCTATACTGCTGTATTAAGGATATGGCTACACAACCGAAAGCTTACGGAGTTCATAACTAAAACATAAAAATTTCTCTTGTGATATTAGTATTGTTTACCAATGCTTATTTACCAAGATAACTAGCCGCCAGTTTTCATTAACACAACAAAAGAAGATATTTATCCAATCTCCCCAAATCCCTGCCAACAGACACACTTTTTTTTTTTAAGTTTTTATTTATTTTTGGGACAGAGAGAGACAGAGCATGAATGGGGGAGGGGCAGAGAGAGAGGGAGACACAGAATCGGAAACAGGCTCCAGGCTCCGAGCCATCAGCCCAGAGCCTGACGCGGGGCTCGAACTCACGGACCGCGAGATCGTGACCTGGCTGAAGTCGGACGCTTAACCGACTGCGCCACCCAGGCGCCCCCAGACACACTTTTAATAAAAGGGGAAGATGGAAGTTTATCCCTCCGCAATATACAATCAATACAAATGTGATACAAGACAGTCTGTCAAACAGTGTTCTTACATAACATTAGCTCTGAACAGAGCAGGCTGCATCTAAAACCCAGTGGAGAAGAAAGAATGTTTCATGGGACTTTTCTCCTAGTAAAAAAAAAAAAAAAAAAGATGAAGTCTTTCTGAAAAAAATAAAGGCATATTTGCTCACGTGGCATATAATTACAATTCATAACAGTGAAAATTCTATATATTTGTCAAAAGAAGATGGAACTGCACGTGCCAACCTAGATGCTACTGTTCCTGGCAGAGATATTTGCATATCTACCTGCGACTACACAATGAATCAATTTTGCAACAAATCCTTAGTTCAAAAAGAGACACATTAATGGGGACCTTTGAAAAGGAAGTTAGGTATTATCTCTTGGCTTTGTGTAGCTGCCATTTTTATTGCATTTAAATACTGAATCAATAACAACTCCTAAATAAAAACACAGGGCTTTAAATCAAAAGCTAAGACCCAACTTTTCACACTTCCCTTTCTGCTCATCCATCACCAGGTCTCATGATTGGACTCCTTAAGCATCTCCATCACTTCTGTCTTGGCCGTCACCTCCATCACTGGATCAAGCTACTGTCATCTCTTCCCCAGACTTCGGAAACAGCTCCTTAGCAGCGCCCACTCTTTGGCCACCCTTCAAACCTCAGCCCAACTGTTCCTTTCTCTGGGAAGCCTTCCTGACCTCTTTGACGGGTCAGATTGCCCTATCAGCGTCATGTATCTCTCCTTTATGTCATGTGAATTTGTAAATACTACTCTTGTTACACGCTTCTATGCCTGTGTGATTAATGTTGACTTTCTCCACTTGATTTTAAGCTTCACGGGGGCAGGGTTGATGTATTTCCAATACGTGGCCCAATCCTGGCACCTAGCAAGGGTTTGATGATTTTATCAACTACTACACCTGCTACAAGACATGGCATCATTTGGATACATGTTGAGGAATTTTTTGTTGTTGCCATTGAAGAATCACCTTAACCTAGTAGTTAGGTAACTGATGATTAATGTAAGGTAGGGATAAGTTTCAATCAGCCAAAAAGTCTGATTGGCCAGAACAAAGTCAGATGTAAATCCCCATATGGTAAATCAAATTATAATCAATAAATATTATCTTAGACATCTTCTAAAGAGGTCTAATTCTAAAGATTGAAGTTTGTCTTTGTTTTTACAAAAAGAAAAGATTAACTCAAAATGGATTATATTAAATAATGCACAAATGTTTCAGAAACATGCACAAAAAGAACATGATAAAGGTACCAAATTCTGTCTTTCCTGAAACATATATATTATTATGCTAGACTGCTCTCCTGAGCTTCAGACTCATGTCGAACAGCTGACATTGCCACCTGTATGTCCACAAAGCAGCTCCAAATTAATATTTTTTTAAATCTTCCAAATCATTCCTCCTCCTTGAATTGCCATGGTGAAATATACCCACTCCCCATTCATTTGCCAAAGGCCAACATCTAGGACTTACCGTTGACTTTGTCCTCTCCAAGTCAGTCACCAAGTCTTACCTACTCGCGTTCCTAAATATCTCTTGGTTTTCCTCTCTTCTCCATCCTTCCTGCCTTTATTCTGGTCTTCTTCTAATACATACTGTTACCAGGTTGATGCTTTGGGGGGAAAACGCCACTGCCCTAACTTGGCATCCTCCAAATATTTCCCTTATGACCTCTAAACTCCTTGGCAATATATAAAAGATCCTGTAGGATCCGAACAAACATGCGACTCACCCAGCATTACCTCGCCCAATCTCCCACTCTTCATCATTGAACTCTTACTCATCCTTCAAGAGTCAGCTTAAGTACCATCTCTTCCAGATGTCTCCCTCTAGATGGAAGATCCCGTCTATGGGCTCCCCTCTGTTACACAACTTCTGGTGGTACGCTGGAGCAGCAGGAGCTAATCACGAGCCAGCTGTTACCGTCTCTTCGTTAACTCTGCAGTGACATCACATTGGCTGCTTGAGACTGGCTAAAGGGACCAAAAACCCAACAGCAGATGCAGAAAGAAATCTTATCTAAACTCCCCTTGTCTGACTGAAACAGAGCTTTACTAGAGTCTGCTGCCACAACACAACACCCTCACCCCATCTATTCCAGAAGGCTCCCGCCAGGGAGGCGACTAACCTTGGGCACCAGGACATTTCAAAAATATTGTGTAACCAAGCCTCACTAGAACCTTCCATCCTTAGAAGGCTAAATCTCCTCCTTTTGTTAAGTTGGTATATAAACTTCTATCTCTGGCTACTCAGGGAGTGACTTAGTACCAAGTGCTCCCACACAAACGGAATCGACTTGGTCTTTTCTCCCACACAACCCTCCCACCACCACCACCATTCAGACAGAAGGTGACTGAAGAAAGGGTTTTCTTTCCTCCCAACATGGTCATGTGGGAGTGTTCATACAGTGGAATTCAGTAAACGTTACAAATGTTACAAATCAGAGTGTTTTCCCCACAAGAGCCAGTAATTCAACATTTCCCAGCAAATCACTATTTATCACTCTGCATTGTAATTCTCTAGGTTGGTGTCTCCAGTCCCCCCCTAGAATTTGTTTCTGAAGGGCATGAGTCCTTCACGATCACCTTCGCACTCTCAAAGTCAGATTTACCAGAACAAAATCAGACGTAAATCACACGTGCCACATGACAAGCTACTGTAAGTGTCTCCCAACACAGGCATCTTCCAACAAAGACTGATACATGGTGGGAGCTCAAACTCACTGTTGGTGACTGAACATAACAAAGTTTATCAAATTAAAGGAAAATTTATTTTATTTAATTTTTTTTTGATGTTCATTTATTTTTGAGAGAGAGACAGAATGCGAGTGGGTTGGGGCAGAGAGAGAGGGAGGCACAGAATCTCAAGCAGGCTGCAGGCTCTGAGCTGTCAGTACAGAGCCTGACGTGGGGCTCGAACTCACGAGCTGTGAGGTCGTGACCTGAGCCGAAGTTGGATGCACAACTGACCGAGCCACCCAGGCACCCCAAGGAAAATTTATTTTAAAAATATTAAGTGTCTAGAGTGAGATTTTTTACTTAGTGTCCTGTTAAAAAAAGAATTCCCACCCTTAAGTCTTCAGATGGAAGTATATTTGTGTCTGCAATTTACTTTGAAATGCATTAGCAATAAGATGAGTTGAATGAATGGAAGGATGGAAGCTCATATGTGATAAAGCAAAAACAGAAAAATGTTAATGATAAAATACAAATGGTGGGGCACCTGGGTGGTTCAATCCGTGAAGCGTCCAACTTCAGTTCAGGTCATGAACTCACGGTTCATGAGTTTGAGCCCTGAGTCAGGCTCTGTGCTGACAGCTCAGAGCCTGGAGCCCGCTTTGGATTCTGTGTCCCCCCCTCTCTCTCTCTGCCCCTCCCTCCCTCTCTCTCTCTCTCTCTCTCAAAAATAAACAAACATTAAAAAAATTTTTTTAGGGGCGCCTGGGTGGCTCAGTCAGTTGAGCGTCCGACTTCGGCTCAGGTCACGATCTCGCGGTCCGTGAGTTCGACCCCCGCGTCAGGCTCTGGGCTGATGGCTCAGAGCCTGGAGCCTGCTTCCGATTCTGTGTCTCCCTCTCTCTCTGCCCTTCCCCCGCTCATGCTCTGTCTCTCTCTGTCTCAAAAATAAATAAATGTTAAAAAAAATTTTTTTTAATTAAAAAAAAATTTTTTTTAATCTAAATGGTGAACATATAGCTATTCAGTGTAAAATTCTTTTAATTCACTGCAGTTTGTTTGAAATTTTTCATACTAAAATGTTGGAGCAAATCCGAATTATCATTTTTTGCTCATAGGATGTACAAATATTTTTCACCTACATTTACAACCTGCTACACACTTTCAATAGTCTCAAGTTCTGCATGAAGGGCCATGCCTTCAGGATCCTGAGGAAGCTAAGTGCTAGATACAACACTCGAACCTTCCCCTGGTAACTGTGCGCCTGCAACAAACGGAGGCCTACATAACATATGTCTAATATTAAATATTAAGAGCTTACATATCAAACTAACAAAATCATTCATTAAAACACAGTTTACCCTTCAAATCTGACAAATAGACAACATTACGATAAGGTGGAAGACCAGGGTCACATTTAGAATCTTGTTTCCTAAGAGTTCCACATTTCTTTTCTTCCTTTCCCCGGATCCATCCCACACCCTCAAGGAGCCTTGGACATACGCCCACCTTTCCATGACATGTCCACATCCCCCTGCACAAAACCTACGGCTATTCCCTATGCCTGTGTGTATACACACCAGTAATACAGTCCACCTACCAGAGGACAGCCCCAGGGGAGAGGCCCACACAGACCCTGGGAGCAAGCTTGGGGCCATCTGGGCAGGGATTTCAGGGACTCTGGGTCCCCAGAGCACAGTTCAGAAGGTAAGGTGAAATGAAATGTACACATAAGTTCGCACCTCCCCTTGATTCCAATGACTGTAGCTTGCAAATGGGTACAACTAGAGAAGGGCCCAATTAAAGTCCCCTCTTGTCTAGGTCTAGAGGCTATATGGGCAATATCATACAAATGACTAATAAGCCTGACCGGAGAAGGGGCGCCTGTGTGGCCCAGTCAGTTAAGTGTCCAACCTCGGTTCAGGTCATGATCTCATGGTTAGTGGGTTTGAGCCCCACGTCGGGCTCGGTACTGACAGCTCAGAGCCTGGAGCCTGCTTTGGACTCTGTGTCTCCCTCTCTCTCTCTCTGCCCCTCCCCCACGCTCGCTTGCTCTCTCTCTCTCTCTCTCTCAAATATAAAATAAACATTTAAAAAAAGGTAAAAAAAAAAAAAAAAAGGACGGATGAAAATGCCCAAGAAAAACATTTTCTTTTTAACTAAGGTTGCAATTCAATCCCTCCAAGAGAGACACATATAGCACAAAAACTACTAACTTAACTCCATGCCATTCCCATCTACAAGTATAGATGTCAAAAAATATATATTAAAAAGTTAAATTCATCTATTTAACCAATTTTTATTAAAGAGTCACCATTCTACAACCGGGGATATAATGTTGAACAAGACAAACAAGGTCTCCACCCTCACAGAAATTACATTCTAATGAAAAGAAACAAGTAAGTAAAGAAACACATAAGTAAGATAATTTCAGATAATGGACAGTGCCATGGAGAATGTAAAACAGACAAGTGGGATAGAGAACGATGGCAGAGGTTGGGGGACTACTTTAGAAAGGGTGATCCAGGAAGACTTTGCTGAAGAGGAGACTGCTGGACCGAAGGATAAAAAGGAGCCAGTCCCGTCCAGATGGAGGGATGTGAAGGGAGTGGGGGAACGGACCAGGCAAAGTACTACGCAGAGCATAGGACCCAAGGCAGAAGTGAGGCTGGTACCTTCAAAGGGTTTGTGTGTGTGTGTGTGTGTGTGTGTGTGTGTGTGAGCACGCACGCGCGCACGTGCGTGCTCATGTGCCAGGGAAAGGGGAAGTCCTTCATATAATAAACAAGTGCCTTAGCCAGAGTAGGCTTATGGCCTCTGGAGTACATCATTATTTGTCTCTATCTAAACAAATACCTTCTCCCCAGAGAGACACTTCTGGAAAACCTTGTTTCTCTCAGCATATAATTCTTGGATTTTATCTATAGAGTTCTCCAGGTTTCTTTTAAGGTTAAGAAAATCTTATCTCTCTTCCTTCCATAGATCTTTCTTTTTTAGAGAGCTACTATTTAATATGCAATTAACTCAACACTTTGCATCTGTTTTACCCATAAACAATTTCTTCAATTTATTTTGAGAGAGAGAGAGAGAGAGAGAGAATGGGAGCTGGAGGTGGGGATTGGGGCAGAGAGAGAGAGAGGAGAGAGAATCCCAAGCAGGCTGGGAACTATCAGGACAGAACCCAACAAAGGGCTTGATCCTGAGAACCGGGAGATCATGACCTGAGCTGAAACTAAGAGTTGGACGCTCAACCAACTGAGCCACCCAGGTGCCCCTACCCATAAATAATTTTTAAGCATATAAACTCTTACTATATTATCCATATGGGACAGGAAATGAAGTAAAGGAGAAATCTAAGGCCTTCAAGTAATCAATTAAGCTCATTTTTAGTTTTTATGTATTCCACATCCAGCTATCTCTGATTAGCACAAGAATAAAGCAAAGTTCCTTGGTTTGGGATCAGAATTTTGCTCTAACTCACAGCCATAAATGACTTTTAATCACCTCTTTTCAAACTCCCACCAACTCAGAAATTTATATTAATCAAGAGAGAATAAATACCATGTGTGGATAGATAAGAACAGAATCACCATAGCTTCAAGAAACAAAAAAAGAAAAGAAAACGGATCTGTTATTTATAAAATACTACTAAAAATGTTTTATTAGATTTCATGAAATCTGACTTCATATCGTCATAAAGTCATAGCAACAAAAGAGTAGGTAGTTAGAAGCAAGTCCTGCTTTCTTATAATAGCTGTGTCACTGGCCGTGCTCTTGAATAAACACTGAACTTTTGTATCCGCCAGTCGCCCCAGAGGTTAAGAGGAAAAAGAAAAGAAGTTATAGGAGAAATCAGAGAGCACTTGGAATTCTTAAAAAATTTAAAAAGCTACGATATAAATACAGGTAAAGTTAGCATACCTTTCTTACACTACAAATTAAGAAACGTAGACATGTCATAAATTAAACTGCCAGGATTCAAACTGGCTCTACATGTTTCTAACTGTAAATAGAGGGACACATAACTATCAAACAGCATGTTAGTCTTAGATGCCTTTTTAATGATTTAGAAGAAAAATCCAGTAAGAAAACTGACTTTTTGTTTCCATGCGGACAAAATGCAACTCCAGCTCTAATTAAGTGTGGACACTGGAAAGCTAAAATTCTATTCATATAAATTTCTTGGGGAGTTTCTTCCAAATCCTAAGTTCTCCTACACCCCTCAAAGCATATGCTTATTATCATATACAAATACACACACATATATGCAAATATCTTGGAAACAATTATAAAAGTATATGGTACACACAAATGACTCAGCACATCCAACACTGCTGTTAGAAATAGTAAAATATACTGTAAACTACAAATGCCAGCACTTCGAGTGCAATGTGAACCACTATTGGCTAAGTAGTATTATCAAAATCCAAGACCACAATATATAGGTTCTACTCTCTTAGGGTATAGGGACTTTATGAAAAAGCTGCGAAGGTGGGAAATAATCTTTTTCCCATTATGCTGACATAATTGACACAAGGGAGCTTAATTTACATATAAGGTTCCAAGGTAAAGGTCTGAGATTTAAAAAAAATGTTAACTCAAACACTTTTGCTGTGTAGTGAAGTTTTTAATGATATCTGATGTCCAACAAAACTTCTATTCTAGCAGGGCTTATAAGTGGCACTAAAAGTAAGCTAAGCCCCAACACACGTCACAAAATAAGGCCATATCCTATTGAAGTAGCCCTCATGTAACCAACTTTGTTTTAAACAGGATGTGCTTTAAATGGATGTGCACCGCACTAATAACAAGCATCGTTCACACAAAGATACATTCAACAGTGTTTGTGTAACAGACACTTACGGAGTTGTCCCACTGAACATGCCCACCGTCCCAGTGTATTTCAATGGGAACTTTGCATCATATTACTTGCTCTTTTTTTTTTTTTTTTTTTTAAGTAGCCACTGTTCAGGTTCAAGCGTTTTCATTTTCCCAGCAAAATAATAACTCTTGGTCATCATAGGCAGCCAAATATCAGGCCTTAACCATCTGTCAACTGGCTTGAATTCAGCAAGCATGCTCCTGTAGTTTTAGTTCTAATTGTGTTTAATGCTGCACTAATTATTTCAATGGGGAATAATTTTGTACAGTCAAAGTTGACTCATTTTATAAACTGGAAGCTCCTCGGCTATAAATTGGCAGGTCTCATCCTTCATTCCTCCTAAGCGTTGTGCCAAAGGGGAATAAGTATATGGTTGCTCTGTGACCAAATGTCATGTGCTGGGCAGAAACATTGATCCTGGCTATTAATCACTCTGCAAGCCCTCCCAGTAATCAAAGGGCACAGCTGCAATGATATATGACCAGTGTCAGAGCAGAAAGCCCTTTACAAGACTGCGTGCTTACCAGCTGATGGCCAGTATGTACTACAGCATGCACACTGGCCAGCCCAAAGTGCCCAGGCTAATTAATCATCACCTCTAACTGTTCATTCTATCATTAAACACCTTTATTGGCTGAATTATCGGAGGATTCTTACCCCCCTAATTACCTAGGTCTGGAAGCAAAGAACCTTCTCACCTGGATACAAAAAGCTGCCTATTACCTGTTCCAGACCAGTTTGCCCTTTCATTCTCTTCTCCATAAAAGTTTGCTGACCTAGCATTGAACTAGAGACTAGCAGAAAATTGAATGTTGTTGCGACTGATTTGGGTGAGGCTCACATCAAATGACTGCAGAAGAGCTGCATAACATGAAATCATCTGAATTTAATAAGGTGAACTTTTAGAAATCTTACATGTGAGTTTTATAACATGAGTTATGAAACATTTTGATACAGGAAAATATGAGGTACAGTTATTTAAGAGCAAGCCAGCTTTCGGAGGACATACTGAGAAAAGGTTTTACCAGTTATAATTCAATCACTGATGTAATTTAATCTACTGTTCTCCTTGATGCTATCTTCTCCCTCAATATGAGCTTTCACATAATAGTTACTTTAATAAAACATTTTCTGTTTTGATACTAATATCCTGCCTTGCTAGGTTGCTAGGTTTTTTAAAGCATCCAAGACAAAACAATTAATGCTTTGTAGATTGTAAAGAAAACTTAGGACAGCACCGTATTCTCTCGTAATTTATATGTAAATAATGATCCCCCTTTCAAAACAATGCTAATCCAAGTGGAAAGCAGAAACCACATATCAGCAGGACCTTAAAATTATTACTCAACAGTCACACTATATAAAAAGCCGTGAGCATAGCTATACTTCCCATTATGCTAAGACACCAGAAAACTTCAAGATAGAGATCAAGATCTTAATAGCCAAATATGGTGAAATATCTTCCTTAAAAAAAATACATTTAAACAGTAGAATGGTGGGGCGCCTGGGTGGCTCAGTTGGTTAAGCATCCAACTTCGGCTCAGGTCATGATCTTGTGGTTTGTGGGTTTAAGCCCTGCCTGGGGCCCTGTACTGACAGCTCAGAGCCTGGAGCCTGTTTCAGATTCTGTGTCTCCTCCTCTCTCTCTCTCTCTGCCCCTTCCCCCCCCCCCCCCGCCCCGCCGCTCATGTTCTGTCTCTCTCTGTCTCTCAATAATAAATAAACGTTAAAAAAAAAAAGCTGTAGAATGGTACAACTCTTGAACACACTGAGACTTTAAAACTTATTGTTTTAATTTTTTTTAGTTTCAGCAGATGTACGGTTGCCAAGGAAATTCAATAAAATCTTTCTTAACAGGACAAACTCCAAAAGATGAAGAGTCATGTGTTGCTTCAACTGCGTTATTATGTCACATATTAAGGAATATGTCCAGTATACTTGATGATAATGGTTTTAGTCCTATAATAACAAAAGTGATTAGAATGCATGGAGTTCAAGAGACATTTTTTTTTTTAACTGGGATGATCATAATCAGTTTTAGAATCATGAACCAAACCAATCCAGTATCTTTAAAAGAGATTCCACTCTTTTTAAAGAGATTCATCAGGGAGATGCCATGTTTTGGTTGTTTCTGATTTTAAATTCTTATATTCAAGGATTAAAATTAAGATATGCAACTAGTAGAATTAAAAGGCAGTACAATCATTAATACACTTACCTGAAGGACTAAAATGAAAAGACAGACAATCCCAAGCACTGGTGAGGGTGCAAAGCAACTATTCTCATTGCTGGTGGGAATGCAAAATGGCATGGCAACTTTGTAAAACAATTTGGGAGTTTCTTACAAAGTTAAACATGCATTTATCATATGACCCAACAATCCCACCTCCTAAGAGAAATAAACCACATGCCCTCCTAAAGACCTGTCTCAAACATATTCATATTAGTCAAAGTATCCATCATTAGTGAACAGATAAACAAGTTGTGGTACATCCATACAATGGAATAGTACTCAACAACAAAAAGAAAGGAAGTAAATATACAGAACAACATGGATAAGTCATGAGAGCATCAGGTTAAGTGTCAGAAGCCAAACTTCCCTGTCTGTATATTGTATCATTCCGCTCATAGGACCTTCTGAAAAGGCAACACAATAGGGTCAGAAATTAGATCAGTGGTTGCCAGGAGCTAGAAATGGGAATAAGGAATTGACCACAAAGAGGAATGAGGGAACACTTCATAGTGATGGAAAACGTTCTGTATTTCATCCGGACTGTGACTGTGGTAGTGGTTACCCAGCCGCATACATCTGTCAAAACTCATCAAACTATACACATGAAACGATGAATTTTATTGTATGTAAATGATACCTCAAAGTATCTGACTTTAAAACAAAACAAAAGAGAGCCAAAGTGAGGAAAGATCTCAAGAGCAAAATTACCTGCCTCATTTTTATAGAAGTCACAAACATTTATTTTGAAACCACTGACCTGCATAACTCAAATGCATAAATAATTTAGTCTAATGAACTAAAACACTTTTTGTCTGAAAATAAGACTTTAGTCTACATTTTAAGAACCATCAATTCTAACTCTGATATAAATGGAGAACTATGAAACACCAAAATACCTTAAAAGATTACTTTCCTCAACATTTTATCATTCATAGAGTTGAAAAAATTATCTGATATAAATTATCTAATCTGAAGATAGGAGTGAGTGAGCTGCTCCCAGATCTACAGAAATAAGGCACTTTAGTTCAATTAAATGATTTCCCTGCAGGCAATGTCTTTTCAATCTGAGCTAATGACATCATTTAAGGAGGATGGTCCATTTAACTAAAAGGATCTTTTACAAGGCAGACAGACAGAAGGCAATCTAAGAATATTTGCAAGGACTTTCCATATTTCAAAATCATAATGGTGAAATGCCTACATAAAATTCTTAAAGTTAGATATTAATCAATACGTTGCAGAAATAATTGCATGAAAAAGAATGTAATAAAGCTCTTAAGAAGTTTTCCCCATTATTTTTCCTTTTTAAGAAACCAATTCTTTCCTAATGGCAATTAGGTTACTCCAGACCAGCAGTGACATGGAGTTTGCTAGAAATGAGGGCCTTATTTCTGAAATGCTAAACTTCTTTCCCTACCTGCTGTTTCGGATAACCCTTCCCAGGTCCGATAGGCTTACTTTCCCCTGACTCTAATCTTCTGCCTGTGAAACAGGCACATATGCCAACTACTACCCTTAACAAAACTAGTTTGACCAGAAATTAAACGCTTAACTCTCCAAGATGAGAAAAAGTTTCAGGAAGCCTCCAGAGTGCCCTTTCCTTAACCCTGTGCCCTAGAATCAGAAATTGAAAGTCTTAAGTGAACTATCCTTACATAAAAATTCCTCACAGGTCAGTATCCAGAAAAGAGGAGCCAGGCACTTCACCACCACAGCCTGGGGGGAAGATGAACAACTCTTAAATCACACGATACATGAAATCACACCAAATTCTCTAGGGAAGATTTCTTCTTCCTAGTTCTGAGTTTTAAAATTTAACATTATAAACAGTAAAAACTATTGCGCATATGACCTGGCAAGGAAGTTAGGCCAATAAGGAAGGGCCAGAGACAGAAAGTTAACCCTAAATGAGAGAGACCCATCATTAAGTCATAGAAGCATTTCTGCTACTCACAGGCTGTGTGACCTTGGATGAGTTAACACATCAGTTCTTCCGTTTCCTCATCTGTAAAATAATCTCTGGGACCACTTTTAACTCTCACAGTTGATGATTCTCACACAGAGCAAAATAAACATTCTTCATTTTTAAGAGCAGATGAATGAATTACAGAGCTATTATTAAAGGAGTCAAGTTTTGCACTTGCTAATACTGATAGCCTTTTTAAACCAGCAAGATCCAGGCTTTAAAAACAATTAATTTGCCTGGCCGTCAAGAAATTTGCCTGGCCTAGGAAATTAGAGCTCAAAAGAAACCAAGACCAGAGTAAGAAGAGATTGGATAAGTATCTATGAAGAATTTGATATATTAGCTGAGGCTGCTTAATCCAATCCTTCTATTTGAAAATGGTCATAATAAATTAAAAGCAAAGAAGAAAATTCCCTAAAGTCATCCAGTTCTATAATCAATTGAGCTGCAATCCCCAGCAGGAACCCAATTTTTAAAAGTTCACTCCCCTTTTTTTGGAAATGGTATAATTGATGGTCTTTTATAATTTTTAGTATAGGGATTAGTAAAGCTTAAATTTTGATTTCTGGATAGTACAAAGCCAATATATATCGTCTATAACAATTTGCCCCATATAAAGAATGGGGTAGGGAGGGGCGCCTGGGTGGCGCAGTCGGTTAAGCATCCTACTTCAGCCAGGTCACGATCTCGCGGTCCGGGAGTTCGAGCCCCGCGTCGGGCTCTGGGCTGATGATGGCTCGGAGCCTGGAGCCTGTTTCCGATTCTGTGTCTCCCTCTCTCTCTGCCCCTCCCCCGTTCATGCTCTGTCTCTCTCTGTCCCAAAAATAAATAAACGTTGAAACAAAAAAATTTAAAAAAAAAGAATGGGGTAGGGAGAAATGGGTAAAGGAATAGACAAAACAAGGTTGATTGTAAGTACATAAATGTTTGCGTCCAGATTAAAGACATTTTATCATCTAAACAGAAAAAGTCCTAATGATGTACAAGATAAGAGCCACAGAAACTCAGTATTATTCTTGCCACACAGTATTTCCTTCAGTTTATACAATCAAATTCCTCCATCTTTGAAATTTGGGCCAAGTTCCTTATCACTTGTGATAGATACACTTCAGTAATTATACACAGCCAAAGAAGAAGAATGTAAAAGATTCAGATGTTGGACCTTTCCAGTAAATAATTTATTCCTTTTGATGAATATCCTAATATTAAGTCATACCACTTTTCCCCACCAGAAATCACGAAGCTTTTCTAATAAGATTGAATTATCTAAGTATTAAATATTTTAACCTTATCTTAGATCAAAGGATGGATAAACTCATAAGTAGATTTTTGAATTTTTCTTCTCACTAATAAGTACCTCATTTTGATAACTTTAGAAAGAGGATGAATTTAATCCAATCAACATTTACTAGCAAGGTACAATCCTCAGCACTGTAAGTGAAATAATAAAAGTTTCGTCACCTCAACTCCATTTGGGGAAAAAAAGATGGGAGGGGTGGGGGTGTGTGCCTGGGTGGCTTAGTCACTTGAGCGTCTGACTCTGACTCTTGATTTCAGCTCATGTCAGAACCCGAGGGCCATGGGATGGAGCCCCGCATCGAGCTCCACCCTGAGCGCAGAGCCTGCTTAAGACTTTCTCTCCTCTTCTACCCCGCTCCCCTGCTCATCCTCTTTCTCTCTCTAAAACTTAAAAAAAAAAAAAAAAAAAGTTGTTTAATTTTGTTTTAAGATTTTTTTTTTTAAAAGTAATCTCTATGCCCATCATGGAGTTTGAACTCACAACGCTGAGATCAAGACTCACATGCTCCACCAGCTGACCCAGCCAGACGGTCCACAAGTTGCTTAATTCTTAAAAAGCCAAAATCTTTCCCACAACCTGGTGGCTCTTACCTAATACATCATCAGTGGTTAATTGTTTGGGGTTATCAAGGAATACTTCTGTGTTAAATGCAAGTAGCAATTAATCAATCCTATTATGTAATGAGCAGAGCACAGTATACATGGACAGGTGAGTATAATAGGTTAAGATTTGGTGGAAGAAGGGTAGGAAGAGATCTGGAGAAAGAGAGAGAAAATAAGGCATCTTGATCTATAAGTCAGAAGTGCTGGACCTCATACCCTTTGTTATCTTAACTCCAAAATTCTACACTTTATTTTTCTCAATAATACAAATGTTAAGCAAGGAAGAAATATTTATAATGTACATGATAATGTTTTAGAATCCTTAACATATAATGGATATTTGATAAAGAAAAATAATAAGCCAAATTTTTAAAGGAGTAAATATAGGAAAAGACAATTCACGAAAAATACAATTAATAATAGTATGAAAAAATTCACCATCACTAGTAATAAAAGAAAGTCAAGAATGTTATATGTCAGTTACATCTCAAAACTGATACAAAAAGAAATGCAGATTAAAACAACAATGAAATGCCACTTTTGGCAAGTATTTGAAAAATTAACAACCAGTATATAGAAAAAAACAATACCACAGGAAGATGTTTCTAGTATATAATACGGAAAAATCAGGATATAAAACAGTATATGGAATATGATGTCAGATGTGCGTAAAAAATGTCTGTAGACGGATATATACCACAATTTTAGAAAGGATTACTTCCGTTACCAACGATTTTTTTTTCTCCTTTATGCTTACTGGTCGTGGTGATTTTCAAATCTGTTCACAAATTCCTTGACACACCTCCCTTCAAAAGGTAAAGACGAATCTCCTTCCCCTTGAATGTAAGTCAGCTTCCATGATTTGCTTCTAACGAATCGCATGTAGCTCAACTGATGCTATGTGACTTCTGAGGATAGGTCATAAAAGCGAAATAGCCTCCACTTGGCAGTATCTTGGACCACTGGCTCTGGCAGAAGCGGGCCACCATGCCATGAGGACACCCCAGCAGCTACAGAAAGGCCCATGTGAGGAACGACAGTCGGCACCAACTTGTAGCCATGTGAGTGAGTCACTTTGACAGTGGATTTTCTACCTCCAGTCAAACTCCCAGATGTAGGCGGCCCCAGCTAACATCTTGACTACAATCTCATGAGAGACCCCAAGCGGGAACCATACTGCCAAACTGTTTGCAAGTTCTTGACCCACAGAAAATGTGAGAATAATAAAATGTTTGTTATTTACTAACAAATAATAATAAAGTAATATATTGGTTTTAGGTAATTTACTGGGCAGCAATAAATAGCTATGTACCTGAAGAGGGTCGTGGTTAAAAGTGCAGGCTATTCGTTATTCATAAACGGCCAAAAGGTGGAAACAACCCAAGAGTCCATCAACAAATGAATGGATAAACACACTGTGGCATATATGTACAGTGGAGTACTATTCAGCCTTCAAAAGGAATGCAATTCTGATACCCGCTACAACATGGATAAACCTCGAAGACGTTACGTCTAAGTGAAATAAACCAGCCACAAAAAGACAAATAGTGTAGGATTCCATTTATATGAGGTACCTAGAATAGGCAAATTCATAGAGAGAGAAAGTAGAATAGGGGTCAGCAGGGGATAAGGAAGGGGAGATGGGGAGTTCATGTTAAATGGGTACGGAGTTTCTATCTGGAATGACGAAAAAGGTCTGGAAATAGCTGTGGTTACTCAACATTGTGAATGTACTCAATACCACTGAACTGTAAAGCGGTATACTTTAAAGTGGTTAAAAAAAAAAAAAAAAGGTAAATTTTATGTTACATGTATTCTATCACCATAGGAAAATAAACCAAGGCAGGCAGTTCCTGGAGTAAAATTACTCAAGCCTAACTGCTCAGGTTCCAACACTTACTAGCCATGTGACCCAGCCTCTTTAGATGTTAACTTCTTCCTGTGCAAAATGAGCAGGACAGCAATTCCTAGTACCGAACAGAATTTTCAGGGAGAAAAGGAATTCAATTTTGAAAAAAAGGGGTAGGCAAAAAATACTTATGGCTTAAAGGCAAAACTGGGAAAATTATCGGTAAGCGTATTTAGAGAAAAATAAACATGAATGAATTAGAGAAAAATAAACATGAATGAATTAGAGAAAAATAAACATGAAGGAAAAGCCCTGTGAAATAGAAGTATTAGCGTGACCAGAAGTCTGAAACACCTCACATTTGAAACAGGAAGGTTAGTGTAGATTTCTGAACACAGATTCAAATGGCACACTTGAGGAACATAACTGCTGGTATAAAATATGGTACAAAGTAGAAGAAGAAGAAAAAGAGGCAGGCAGGTTGGTTAGAGACTGTAAAACTAGTTTAAGGACAAGCTAACTGAAGCCTAGGCCAAGACTACGGGAAACAGATAGGAAGGGTATATCCAAGATTTTATTCTAGAAAAAGAAATGACATTGGTGACAATAGACCAGATAGCCCCAACATCATTCAGACTTTTTTTATGTCTGATTAAAGACAGTCCAAAGCACATTCTGTGTGTTGATTGAACTAAAGAGGCAACGTAACAGAGAAGACCACCATAATGGAAGTCCCTAGAATTACGTTCTCTTCCAGTCCTGAAACAGATGGGACAAGTGATTCCCAAACTTGGCTGCATATTAGAATTTCCCAGGATGCTTTTAAAAGTTCCAGTGCCTTAGAGTGGGAGAGAGCCAAAGCATAAGAGACTCTTAAAAACTGAGAACAAACTGAGGGTTGATGGGGGGTGGGAGGGAGGGGAGGGTGGGTGAGGGGTATTGAGGAGGGCACCTTTTGGGATGAGCACTGGGTGTTGTATGGAAACCAATTTGACAATAAATTTCATATATTGAAACAAATAAATAAACAAATAAACAAACAAACAAATAAATAAAAAGTTCCAGTGCCACCTGGGTGGCTCAGTCGATTAAGTGTCTGACTTTGGCTCCGGTCATGATCTCGAGGTTGGTGAGCCCCACATAGGGCTCTGTGCTGACAGCTCAGAGCCTAGAATCTACTTCGGATTCTGTGTCTCCCTCTCTCTGCTCCTCCCCCGCTTGTGCGCTCTCTCTCTCTCAAAAGTAAACATTAAAAAATAAAAAAGGGTCAATGCCAAGGTCACAGCCATGCCACCTAAATCAAAATGTCTGGGGGTGGGTGATACTAATGTGGAGAAAAGTTTAGGAACCAACGAATTGTAAACAGAGAGATTTTTAGAAGTTCATTGCAGTATTTGGGTAAAAAATGATGGTATCTTAGAATAGGGTAGTATCAGTGGAGGAAGTAAAAAGTATTAAGAATATCCTGAAAAAGGTAGAACTAACCTGTGGTAAAGAAAAATCAGAAAAGCGGGAGGCTCACCTTAGGGTGGGATGGGGCAAGGGCTGGGCACTCACTAGAAAAAAGCATGAAGAAATTTTCTGGGGCAACAAAAATATTCTGTATTTTGATAGCAGTACAGGTTACATAAGTGTATGCATTTTCAAAAGTCACTGAAATGCACACTTTTTTGTTGTATGTAGTATTTATCTAAGATACTATAAACAAACGTTTGACTCTAATTATAAATCTGCTTTTCATAGTGATATAGGTTAGCAATTCTGAAGCTACTTTCTTTGAATTAATGAACAAATGAGTAAATACATTGAGAATGATGGGAGTTTAGTTTCTCACTATTGAAGATGGGAGTTACAACTATGGAAAGCAAAAAGATCGGATTGTAGTCTGTAATGTTAGATTGGAATTGGGGTTTCCAGGGTGAATTAATAGTTATTCAAAGGTCGGTAGGTAAATAGGTAAGTAGATAAGGAAATGGATAGGTGGATAAGTAGATGGGTAGATAAACAGACGTTTTAGATACTTACGGTGCATAACAAACCACCCCAAAACTTAGTAGTAGCTTAAAACAACCACCGTTTCGTTATCTCACATAGTTGTGTGAATCATGCCTTTTTATTTTATGTATTTTCTGCTGTTCCGACACCCGGGACTTTTCTGATCCCAAAGAGTGCCCCTTCAGGGCTAGCCAGGTGTGCCTTTCATATGCAAACCAACCAACCCAAAGCCCACATCCCCCAACCCACCCCCAACCACCTCTTTTTCTACCTCTTATACTCCAGGCCATTAGGTATCCGCCCTAATCATTCCAGAGCTACTAGACAAATAGGGACTGCTCCAGTGCCCAAGAGTTTGCTGAAATCACTCAAACTAGCCAATCCTAAGCCTGCTTAGGAGGTGCAGTCATCCAGAGACTCAACTGTGCTAGAACATCCAAGATGGCTTTATCACATGCCAAACAGTTGATGTGGACTATAGGCTAGGAACTCATCAAGTGTTATCAACCAGAGCACATGCACATGGTCTTTTCATATGGCCTGGCCTTCTCACAGTATAACAGCTGGGTTCCAAGACAAAGCATGGCAAGAGTGAGCATTCTAAGAGGCTCAGAACAAAGCTGCAAGGCTTCTCATGACCTAAGCCTTAGAAGTCACACAGCATCATTTCCATCACACACTACTGGTCAGAAGCAAGTCACAGGGCCAGCCCAGAGTCAAGACGAAAATGTGAACACTAAGAGCTGTGTCTTATGGGTGTGGCCTCTTGAAAACTAGTTACCACAACAGATACAGAAATAAATACAGTGGTGTGAAAAGATCTTTAAATATTCATATATGTTATACATACACATATTTCCTAGCCCTCTCCACTATAAGAACTTAGAAGCAATGATTTACCAGTAACATGAGCACATTGAACACCTAGATCTTGGTATCTAAACACCATTCTCCACTAATATGAACCAAGACTTCTTAAAGAAAAGGCTAATTCCAGGACTTGGGTCTAAATGAGCCATGAACATCTTGTTATATGAAGTACTCAAATAATAATAATAATAATAATAATAATAATAATAATGGGAACATATTACATGGACACAAGAATCAACTTGAAAGGGTTCCCGCTGGCCAGATCTGGGACAACCCAGCATCAAAATAATGACAGTAAAGGACAGTAACAGACTATAAACATATTGGCTAACATAAGAACCTATAAATCTATAAGGATATAAATAAATACACTGAGAAGGGAAACTATTTTCTTAATGGAATGCCAACTCATAAACATACAATTAGAAAAGCATTAGTGGATCCTGAAACTAGCACGTGAAAACTCAATGAAGAATAGCTACTTAGACAGCTCTTAATTATTATTAATTATAATGGAAAAAACAGGAAGTTTAGAGTGAAGAGACATCAGCTTAGCCAAGTGACCACAGCTTCATATCACCAATATTGGAACAAACAGGTATCATCTGCCTCTTGATATAAAGTACTGAAAAGAACAGAGCATCACGTCTGTGGAAGTCCTCCCCAAAATGCACAGCCCAAATCTTATCATAAGGATGTATCAGGCAAACCCAGATCGAAGGGCATTCAATAAAATAATTGGCCTGTACTCTGTCAAGGTCAAGAAAGACAAAGGAATGCTGAGCAACTGTCTCAGAGTAAAAGATACCAAAGAGGCATGATAACTAAATGCAATCTGTGATCCTGGATGGGATCGTGAACTCAGAATTGAAAACAGCTACAGAGGATATTATTAGAATAAATAATAAAATTTGATTAAGGACTATGGATACATAATATAGTAATAATCAATGTGAAATTTCCTGATGGTAATCATGCACCAGTTATGTAAGAGAATGTTCTTTTCTCAACAAATACACACTTAACTAGTTAGGAGTAAAAGGGTACGATGTCGCTAACTTGCTTTCAGACAGTTCAGAAAAGAAAAAAAATACATGTGTATGGAGAGAGATAAACACTTGGTGAATCTAAGAAGAGGGTATAAAGAAATTCCTTGTACTATTATTTTCTGTAAGTGTAAACTACATCAAAATTTAACAAGTCAAAAAATAATTAAAATAGGGGAGAAAAGAGTAACTTGACAGTGCAGAAAACTGACACTACCTCGAAGACGGACACCAACAGTGATAAGTCATAGTGACAGCATATACCTTGATATGAATGACAAAAAACGGCACTTTACTTCTGTGGTCTTCCTCCCCAAAATCCAGAACCCTAGTCTAATCATGAGGAAAATATCAGACAAATCCCAATTGAGGGATATTCTATAAAAGAGATGACTCATACTCCTCAAAACTGGAAGGCCATTAAAAACAAAAAGTCTGAGAAATTGTTCCAGCTAAGAGGAGCCTAAGGAGATATACTGACTCGTTGTAATGTGGTATCCTGGATAGGATCCTAGGGAAATCTGAATTAAGGATGGACTTTAGTGAGTAATGAGGCATCGAAAATAATTCAAATCGCTTTAAGATCAACAATAACCTTCTCCATGTCAAATGTAATCATTTTTTTTTTCTCCAGTTCTCACATCCAGTGACCTCTCTACTGCTTCTGTTATTCTCTAAATTTAAGCTCTTTCTTCTCCATGACATTCTGCCATACTAATTCCCCCTCAAACCACTCTCATCTCTATTGTGGCTTTTTTTTTTCTTTCTCATTAAGGTCCCTTGTTCTTCTATTTCTATGTCTTTGATGAGTTCACAGTGTAAGCTCAAATTTTACAGAGATGGCTTCATCTTTGCATCTCTGCTTCAGTCTTCTCGTCTTCTCTGCAACATCATACTGGAGTTCCAGCACTCCAATGGGCATCTTGGATACACTACAAATGTCTGCACTAGCTTTCCTATGCTCTGATAATTCTACCCAGCATCCCCATCACTGCCAAGAACTGTTCATCGTTTCAGAGTTGTGTCTCCAGCACTTATAATAGGAATTATTAGCAGAGTAGGTACTCCCTAAATATTTGTTGAATGAATAAATGCCAAAATCAATTTCCTCGTCATTAGACTTACAAATTGAGTTTTCTCTGATCCCTCCTTTTTCTGTGTCGGTTACTAGTACATTCAGCTTCCTCTGCCTTGTTCCTAAGATTTGACACTCTGCCCTCCAAAATCAAAATGCAAAACCAGGTCTTTTACACCTTGGTTCTTATTTCAAGAGCCAGTGGTGACCAGATCACTTTTATGTTTTCCCACAACAGTCTACTTTTTTTTTCAGTGTTCTCAAGAAATAATGGGTAAACAGAACTGTATCAGTCTAAAGTATACAGCATATTGACTTCATATACATACAATGTGAAATGACCACCACCATAAATTTAGTTAACATCCATCACCTCTATGGTTACAACAACAATAAAAAATTTTTTTTTCCTTGTGAGAACTTTTAGGATCTACTCTCTCAGGAACTTGCAAATATACTATACAGCAGTGTTAATTACAGCCATCATGATGTGTGTTATATCCCCAGTGCTTATTTATCTTCTAACTGGAAGTTTGTACCTTTGACCATCTTCATCCAATTTCTCCACCATCTACTGCCTGCCCTGATAACCACAAATCTGATCTCTTTTTCAATTAAGTTTGGTGGCGGTGGTGGGGGTGGTTGTTAATATTCCATATATAAGTGAGATCATACAGTATTTGTCTTTCTTTGTCTAACTTATTTCACTTAGCATATGCCCTTGAGGTCCATAGATGTTGTTGCAACTGGCAGGATTTCTTTCTTTTTTATGGTTGAATAGTATTCCAGTGTGTGTGCATGTGTGTGTGTGTGTGTGTGTGTGTGTGTGTAAATAACATTTTCTTTATGCACTCATCTGTCAATGGGCACTTAGGTTGTTTCCATGCCTTGACTATTATAAACAATGGTCTGATAAACATGGAGATGCAGGTATCTTTTCAACATAGTGGTTTCATTTCCTGGATAAATGTCCAGAAGTAGAATTATTGGATCATATGGAAGTTCTATTTTCAACATTTTGAGGGACCTCCATACTGTTTTCCATAGTGCTGCACCAATGTATATCCCCACCAACAGTGTACAAGAGTTCCCTTTGCTCTACATCCTTGACGGCATTTGTTATCACTTGTCCTTTTAGACGATAGCCATTCTAACAGGCATGTGGTGATATCTCATTGTGGTTTTGATTTGCATTTCCCTAATGATCAGTGATCTTGAGCACTTTTTAATGTACCCGTTGACCATTAGAGTATCTTGGAAAAAATGTCTATTCAGGTCCTTTGCCCACTTTTAAATTGGACTGTTTGTTTTGGCTGAGTTGTAGGAGTTCTTTCTATATTTTGGATATTAATCCCTTTTCAGGTATACGATTTGCAAATATTTTCTCCCATTCCATAGGGTGTCTTTTCATTTGATGGTTTCCTTTGTCGTGCAGAAGCGTTTTAGTGTGATGTAGTCCCACTTTTTTTATTTTTTATTTTGTTGCTTGTGAACAGTCCACTTTTCATAAAAATACCAGACAATCTTCCCACACCACAATTTTTATTCCTCTCCTCTGCATGTAGTCTAAACAGGTTCTGGAATTTGAAGCTATCCGTTGATGACTGGCTAATCCACATTGGTAGCACCTTATATCTCAAGATCCACTAAAATCCTTTATTAAGGTCCAACCATACTCCTGAATAATTAATTCCAAGCTTTTGCTCATGCTGTTGTATCTTCATACAAAATCTTCCAGTACCAGCACACAGAATTTTTATATTTCTAAATCTTACAGTGCCTCCAAGTCCTGATTATGAATACTAACATTGAATTAGGCTTTCAAGATAAAAGGTCTTAGTTCTCGAGCTAAGTATATACAAATTCCATATTAGACCCAACAAAGAGCTTTTTTAAAAAAGTACTTATATAAATTTATTTGTCTTTTCACCTAAAAGTGGTATTAAAAAGAGAAACTGGTTAATTAACTTGTAGTTAAACAACGTCCCACCAAGCATGTTATACTTTATATTATATCACCATTAGCTTTCGTTCTAGTTTTTAATGTATATGACCATAAGCAGGGACTTTGTCTTCCTTTGTGTTTCCCTAACAGGATAATTATAAATTCTTATTAGCGTCCTTATCTATTCTGGGAGCATTTTCCACAAAATATTCCCATATTGTAGGTTTCTTTGTATTTGTCTTAATTTATCTCAAAATTTTGTTACCTAAAAATTATATTACAAAATAATAAAGTGTCTATTATAAAAGCACGATTTTATATACCAGTTACATAATACACTACCTTTATTAAAACGTTATTTCTATAAGTCATTCATTAGAAGGCAGATGTTAGACATCAGAAGAAAAGATTTAGTTACTAAAGTAACAAAAGAACATCCTTATAAAGTGATCTCACTATAAAGCAGTCCATGGTACAGAACCCTAAAGATGCATGATAGCACTTTACTATTTTTGAAGAAGGAATTATAATGTCATTTTGGAAAAATAATTCAACCCACAATTAAGTGTTTATTGCCTTAGCCATTTTGGTATATTTTATTTTATTTTTTACCTTTTTTAAATGTTTATTTTACTTATTTTGAGAGAGAGAAAGGAGGCAGGGGAGGGGCAGAGAAAGAGGGAGAGAGAGAATCCCAAGCAGGTTCCTCGCTGTCAGTGCAGAGCCCGACACAGGGCTCCATCTCATGAACCAGGAGATCATGACCTGAGCCACAATCAAGAGTCAGGGACTTAACCAACTGAGCCACCCAGGCACTCCCCCCCGCCCCCAGTTTTGGTATATTTTATACTGACCAGTTTCTCCCAGTGCATCAAATACCATGAGGCTGCCATTACCTACTCCCCAGGTATTTTGCACTTTTGATATACAAACTCATTTCACTATTAACCCAAGCAAAATTATATTAAGAAATCTTCCAGGGAGAAAAGAAAAATCATTTAATTCAGAAACACATACTACAAGTTTCAGAGTAGTCCACTGTAACTGCCACTAATTCCCTTCTTTAAGGAAAATAATAATTAGGTGATTATACTTTAAAATGAAATTTATTTTACTAATATCTATGTTGGCCAATATGTTTTCCTACCTATCCTTGTAAAAGGAGTCCATCAGGGGTGCCTGGGTGGCTCAGTCGGTTAAGTGTCCAACTTTAGCTCAGGTCATGATCTCTCAGCTCGTGGGTTTTGAGCCCCACGTGAGGCTCTGTGCTGACAGCTCAGAGCCCGGCGCCTGCTTCGGATTCTGTGTCTCCCTCTCTGCTCCTCCCCTGCTCGCACTCTCTCTCTCTCCCTCTCTCAAAAATAAATAAACATTAAAAAAAATTTTTTTTAATAAAAGAAGTCCATCAAAAAAAACCCCAACATAGAAATCCTATCATCTTGGAATTCTCTCACATAACTAGAAAAAAAAGATTCATTTTTTAAAACGCAGATGAAGAAAAGGCCACTTAAATGATTCAAATTTTGCACTAGCTAATACGAACAGATTCTTTAAAGAAAACATAGATGTGGTATAAGGAGATCATGTTTCACTAACTGGAGTCAGAGGCTGAAGTCTGGGCCCTGGTGTTTGGAAGGCAGTTTACATTGTCCTAGGAACACAGACACTGCACTCAGAGAGATTCTGGTTCAAATCCTGGCTTTTCGAGTTCCTAGCAGTGTGATCATCCTAAATTTCACTTTATCAGCAAAGTGGGTATAACACTTCCTATATAAGGATATTATAAGGATTCAAAATAGTACATGGGAAATACCCAGTACAGTGCCTGGTACATCAAAGTCTAATAAATGGTGGTGGTGGTGGCGCCATTATGAATTTGATATGTGACCTTGAGAAGCCAACTAACCATTCACTGTAAGTCACAAATGTTCACCTGTAAGATGACGAAATAGCATGCTAAGTGACATTCCAAGTCCCTTCTAGCAATAAAAAGACTATAATTCCCATGGTTAGAAATCAAGAAACATGAATTCAACTTCTTTGAACCAACTGGAAGTTAGATGCACCATTCAATTAGGACAATAATCTCGTACCGTAAAGTACTTTCAGATTCGCAAAGAAAATCTGTATACGTTATGTCACTTGATCCGCAAACCCCATGCAAACAGATATTATTATCCTTATGCTAATCTAACTAGAAAGTGAACTTTAAAGAAGCCAAGTGGTTTGGCCAGGTCACAAAGCTAGTATCAGAGATTTCATCTCCGCTCGTCAGTATCCAAAGCACGTGTTCCTCCACACTACAAGCCTGCAGGACAGGTATTAGTGCCCTACAAAAGAAAAATCCTAGGCTTTGGGAGAAAAAAAAATGATCTAGATTTCTACCTCCGTTCCACCATAACTTGTTGTGTGGCTTTAGACAAATCACCGAATCTTTCTGGATCATACCTTCTTCAACAATAAAACCATAATTCACCATGTATGTCATTAAAATTTACACGGATATATTTCTCTAGAGATTTTACCTTAAATATCTAAGGAAGCTGCCTGTGTACTGAAATTTGTCTTTTTTTAAGTGTTTTTACCCAAGTAAAAATTTCAGGTATACAACAGTGATTAAACTTCTCCATACATGATGGTATGCTCACCACAAGTGTAGCTATTACCTGTCACCATACACTGCTATCATAATATCATTGACCATATTCCCTATGCTGTGCCTTTTTCCCACAACTTATTCATTCCTTACCCGAGAGCCTTTATCTCCCACTCCCCTTTACCCATTTTGTCCAACCCCCAACCTTGGACAAACTTTAGCTTGTTCTCTGTATTTACAGGATGATTCTGCTTTGTGTTTGTTTATTTATTCATTTGTTTTGTTTTGTTAGATTCCACATATGAGTGAAATCACATGGTATCTGTCTTTCTCAGTCTTACATTTCACTTATTAGCATAATAGCCTCTACATCCACCCACGTTATGCAAATGGCAAGATCTCATCCTTGTTTGTGGCTGCATAATATTCCATTGTGCATGCGTGCATGTGTGTGTGTGTGTATAAACACACACACACACACACTCACATACCACATCTTCCTTATCCATTCATCTGACAACGGATGCTGCTTACATATCTTGGGGAAAAGACAGTCTCTGCAATAAATGGTCCTGGGAAAACTGGACAGCTACATGCAAAAAAATGAAACTGGACCACTTTCTAACACCATACACAACATTAACTCAAAATGGATGTGAAACCTGAAACCATAAAAATCCTAGAAGAGAACATAGGCGGTAATTTCTCTGACATCAGCCATAGCAACATTTTTCTAGGTATGTCTCTTAAGGCAAGAAAAACAAAAGTAAAAATAAACTATTGGGACTACAACAAAATAAAAAGCTTTTGCACAGTGAAGGAAACCTACCAACAAAACAAAAAGGCAACCTACTTAATGGGAGAAGACATCTGCAAATGACATATTTAATAAAGGGTTCATATCCAAAATAGCCAAAGAACTTATACAATTCAACACCAATAAATAAATAAATAAATAAATAAATAAATAAATAATCCAATTAAAAAATGGACAGACGACCTAAATAGACATTCTTCCAAAGGAGACATACAAATGGCCAACAAACACATGAAAAAATGCTCAACATCACTATACACTGAAATCTCTGATGAACATTTAATAAAATGCATCACCTCCCTCGACTCCACCAACCCCGCTCCTTTTCTATTCCTACATCCTCCTTACCTAGAGGAAGAGAATTAGAAACCTCTATTCATCCCTGTTTCTCTTCTTTCTCAAGAAATGGACCTACGTGTAAAACCTGAAGTCCAAAAGGACATCATTTCATACGTTACTTTGTACTTATAGTCACAATGGAAAGTGGAGGACAGAACATGGTTAATAATAAAAAAGATCCCCCTATCTGCAGATGACATTTGTTATAAAGTTCCACTAAGAAAACTGTTTTTTACCATGTACCCCAAAATAAGAAATCGTTAATGGGGGGAAGGACATTTACCAGTAAGTGCCACCTAATGATATAGACTAATAAATACAAGTAATTTTAATGTAGTAGATTAGAATTTTTAAAATGCCATTTCTACAACTATTTGCAAGAGACTGTGGTAATTTAAAGAACATTTTCCTTAATATATCAAATTCCCATAATTTACCTTATAAATAAAATGTTCGTAAAAGCTATAATCTTAATTTCTATAACATCAAACTCACATCCTAACTTTGGCAATTGACTTGCAGGCATGCTAATTTTTAAACAATTCAAAACCATTCTTAAAAGTATCTTCCGTTTCCTCCTGGAGGTCCAATTTGTTTTTAAAGGAATTGTTTCAAACATGTTAACTGAAATTGCAAAGGGACAGCTGCTTGATAGGACGGGGCATATTACTGCCTTGCAATAGCTAATCACTCCCTTTCCCTTTTTTGGGCTCTAGGTTGTCACTAAAGTGGCTATTTATTAGAAAGTAAATACAGTGATGGTCATATTATGCATACTGATATGCCCTAAGGTCCTTTTATTGGGAATTGAGAGTATTTGCACATATACACTTTATGTCTGTGTTAATGTCTGCACTTGCCTTAACTTTCCCTAAATCCCAAAACACATTCCAAGATTTGTTAACTGGAAAATTCACACCAATGCACTTTCTGTTGTTCATTTTAAACTATGGGAACTCTCGTATCTGTCACGAAGCTTATGAGACAAAAATAGAAAAAAAAAACATCCCTTAAGTTGGAAAAGTCATATGTTCTACATATAACATCAGAGAAGAATATAAAAATCTAAACTTGCATTAATCTTATACGTGTGATGTCGTTTTACCAAGAATTATGTCAACAATTTATACAAAATAATGGATTTAAATTATATATATCAAAATATATAGGCTCAAATGGCTTTTACATTATTCCTCTCAGGTATAGTAGGTATTTTTTTAATTATCAAAAAATAATGCAAGAGTAAAATTAACATCATACTCCTGTCACTTTTTATACCATCTTCCTTAAAATCTTGAAACTCAAGTCCTAACCATATAGTTTGAATAGGAAAAGCCATAAAACCATGGGGAAAAAAAACAAAAACAAAAACAAACCTGTTTTTTTCTGGTCCTGGCTTCCCAGGATCATAAAACTCAGATTGTCCTTCCCAAATTTATCTTTTCTCACTAGTTTCTTAACTGCCGGGTTATAAATACCTTTGTCTTCTATTAAAGACACATGTTCTTCTGCAGATTCATTTCCATAGAAATATGCTCCAAGTTCTATACCCACACTGTATTAGAACTTAAAATTTGACTTTTCCATCTTATATAAAGGCTGGTTCCTAAATTTGACAAAGCCATATAACAACTCCACTAACATTAATTGTCTTTTCAATATTATTAGTTAAATTTTCTCTAGCATTAATTATAGTGAGAAGATACAAACACCCAGAGTAGGAATATATGTACAAACATACACTGGGGTCAAAATTGATTTCCTATCATTGAACCTGCTGGGCAAAAAGTAACAGTATGCAATTGCATTCATGCTGTGCGAACCTTCTTGCTGATATGCATATTAAAATTCTACCCGTTGGGGTTTCCCATGCCTATTTACACTATACATATATTTATTCTATACTTTTTCAAAAAATGTTATGTGCAGGTGAAAATTTTCAACGCCAACAACAACAACAAAAATGGTTATAAGCTTGCCTTGTATTAGAACCTCTTTTGTCTATCAATCAACAATAAAGTATTATTCTACTATCACAAAAGGAAAACCTTTGGAGGCAGTAGAGGACTATGGGTTGTGCAAATGTGCAGTTGCTAAGAAGCAAATATGCCTCTCTTCTAATCAAATAGCCCAGCTCAGCAATGCCGCTGGCTTGGGGCAAGAAGCAAATTCCACCAGCCACAAACTTAGAAACAGTCTTGAATTATTTGTTGCTGACCGCTGGCTGAACCCTTCCTGATGAACACCATCACCATTAGCCACTACTCAGTGTATTCCATCAACCAATGGCAATAGCAGCATGCTACAGCTCAGGCTACAAGAAATTGATCAAACAGGGTAATGAGACTATTTCTTCACGGAGGTTATTTTAAATGAATATAAATATTTTCTTTCTACATAATTTGCCACAGAAAGGTCACTGAACTCTCTGTGATTCCAAAGAAAAATGCTCTACTGTCCCCTTTACATATTTGAGTTAAGATAAAGACAACAAACAATTCAGGGCATTTTTTGATATTAGGGCAAATTCTAATGAGCTGGCATTTCAGACAACAGATTAGCTGCAATATTTTAGCTTCACATTAAGTTATAGCCAAGAACGGATCAAAGAATGCTATTCTATAAAGATAAAACTAATCATGATTTACCAATTAAAAACATTTATAAGAGTACATTTTTGTTTGAAGAAAGCACAATTAATCTCTAATGTAGGTGATTGTGAAAACATGAATCATATGTGTGCCTTCTTAGCTGAAGTTATTAAAATTTGATATAATTGTTGTAAATTATTTAGTGAAGAATTCATTTTTCTATAGCCCACCTCCTCCTGCTAGACAGTACAATAAAATGCATGTTAACTATACCAGTTAGCACATGAATCATTTCACTGACAACTGACTTAGCTCTTCTTACAAAGTGACATTTAGTGCTCCTTTTCTCTATATACTTAAACCAAAACAATTAAACAACCGGCTTTAACATCACAACATGACTAGATTGCAGCAAGTTAGCTGTATATTTTATCTAACACAAAATGAAAATGTTCTCCAGAGTCCAGTTTTCAGTAGGTGTTTAGTATGGTTTTAGTTTTTCAGTTTTTAGTAGGTTTCTATTTTACTTGTGGTAGTAAAGTAATCCAAACCAACTCACTGTGTAGGAACTTCAAGCATCTACATACCAACAACAGTCAGTACATGAAATACATGTGTCTAACATAGGAGTATCCTGTCATCATTTTAACCAATGTAGATTAATAACATCTAGTTTAAACTCAGGAGAAACACTTTTACATGAATGAGGGCTTCTAAAAACTTTCTAGAAGATACACCTTGTTTCAAAAATGAATGTAATCTAATATGATAAATACTACTCAAAATGAACTACTTTGTATGCAGCTTCTTTTAAGAATCTCAGCAATAACTTTTTGTTCATGATCTTTAGAAACAAATAGGGCAAATCAAGTAATTATTTGCCTTCAACAAAAATGTGTAGTTTATATGTAATATGAAAAAACTGCTTAAGTGTATAGAAATGTGTGCTTGGGCAATTTTTTTTTTTAATTACTGAAACTCAGATGTGCTTTTTCATAAACAGTCCTTTCAATTATTTGTGGGTGTGACTAGGCATGCCAATAAAACTATCTCATCTACAAAATAAAACACAAGGTATACACAAATGGCCATTTTTTTTTAATGGGACAAAGTACTGCTGGATGTCAGAAGCTTATCTTTGCCACTGATAGGGATTTCTAAATGTTCATTATTGGGAAGTGACAGCAGCCACAACAGGATTTTGAACACACAGTGAAATAATTTTTAGATAGAGATACAAGGCTCTGAAACAGAAAACCCCCACAATTAACTGTAAATTAATCTCTCTTGAAAGGGGGGGCTGCTAAAGAACTTGCTAGAACATAACAGGGAAGAGCATCTCAAGGTTGACACAGTATGTGTTTAGGTGCATTCTATTCTTCTCACCATAAAATTCTGCCATGCTCTCATGAATGGCTAAAGAAGATTCTCTAAACAAAAATCAATAATTAGTTAAAAGAGAATTAGGATGACATAGCAAGAAGCATCCTATCAGCTGTCTAACAATATGACAAATTCAGCAGCAACCACAAAGAACCAATATAACTTCTGGTGCCAAGGAGCCAGATGGTACTGCTGGAAAAAATTAAGTCTACAGATTGGCAGCTCGACCCTGTGATTATTGCCCAAGGGAGGACAAAGTGGAAGAGGAGCGGGAGGTTCAGCATGATGGGGATAAATCAATTACCACCAACTCACCACATCCTTCCTATCATACCCTAACAGCGGATTTTAAACACCATACCAGTGAATTGTTCAAGGTTTAAATAGGCCCACTATGAGTTGGGGATGATAAACTCATAGGTAGTGAAAGTGAAAGATAATCTCAGCCTTCCGCCATGGGCCCTCACAAAGGACATGATGACCTGACACAACCACGTAAGAGCCACATACAAGAAGTCCTATGGTCTTTTAGTTATGGCTTGGTTGTGAAAAATAAAGCTTTCTTTGTTGGTGTTGTTGTTTTCTTTTGCTTTTCATTCATTGATGGCATGTGTTAAAATTCTTTATCACTTTCCAAAAAGGGACTTATGGGTAGATAATGGTTACTATGATGGTCTCATGGCTGAACAACTGACTTAAATGTTTGATAAAATAGTATTTCATTTACTCTTCATTTACCTTTTTCCTAGCATGATTTGACTCGGAACATATCTTGAGATGTTACTGTTTCATTAGCATCTCACGGTATGTTCCCAGTCAAATCATGCTAGGAAAAAGGCACATTGTTAATTTATATGATTATGAGAAATTTAATATGAGTTTTAGTTCTACTTTTGAAATGTAAGATAGTTATACACTCAGCAGTAACTGATGAAGCTTATGCTAAGGGAGATTTTTTGGGTTTTTTTTATTACCACCTTTCCTTTCCTTGGCCTACTGGCACCTATAAATGTATATGGCTGTTTTGTATTACTCTAGCTTAAGTATAGGCCAAAAAATAAGATAAGAAAATTAAGAATATTAAGGTATTAAAAATTCAGAGTATTAATTGTTTAAATATTAGGAGTATATATTTTTATAACAGAAATATGTTTTGATTCACTTAATATATGAGCAATCACCTTGACAGATGGCTTTTGGATTTAGTCTCAAAAACCAATTAGCAACAGATTAATTCGATTTCATTACTAAATAAATTTGATAAGGCAAAAAAGTTTTTTGGTTAATTAGTTTGTGAATCTAAAAGCAAGGACTGAATTTACAAGGCTTCTAGAAAAGGATTAGTCAAATCAGTGGTACACACTAATTTGATCGATGTTCACTGAAACCTTTTCCAATACATTTTCTAGCATATTGCAGAAGGACAAGAAATGAATTGCTAACATGAGTTGTTCAATGCACTATCTGAATCCCTGTTGTGGGCACTGACAGCCACAGTGATGGAAAAATTAATCTCAGAGGATATGCTTTATCTAAACTATACCTAACTCACTTTTCCTTATCTAACTAAAACTGTGTATGTATACTTCAAATAGCTTGTTTGAAATGCTGTTATAAAACTTAAAATGGACATCAGCATTTCAACTTCTTAGGACACATTCCCTCACCATAATTTTGGAATAAATAGCTGTTCAACCTTCATATTTCTGGACTAAATAACAGACTAGCAATGTTTTTATGGTCTCAGAGGAATACAGCTAGTTTATAGAAGTGTCTGTATTCACAAACTGTATTAAAATATATTTTAATGTTAGATGAAAATCATATAGAACAGAGAATACTGGAGAGGGTTTAAAATAATGTCAACAAAGAAGAAATAGTTCCTGAGTGCAGACACTTTATAAAAGCTCAATGGGTAGTAAAACAGAGCAAGAAAAAATATATCAAGGAACAATTTTAACTAAAGGAGCTACTATTAAATAAATATTGTGCATAGAAAGAACAACACTAAGTTATATTTCATGTATTTCTACCATCCAAAGGGCAATTTTGCAGGTATCAGTATCAGAATTCTAGCTGACTAAACTTAAGACAACAATAGTAAGACTTTTTATTTAATCATGAAACATATAATTACATGATACGGTTTATTTCTTTAGAAAAGAATCAAATATTTAAGAACCTGATTTTAAAAACAGGGAATGATTATCACAAAAAATAATTCTTCCTTTCACAAAATAGGATCCACTAAAACTTCTCTTAAAAGTTACCTCCAAGTATATTTTAAATGAACGTGATTTATAAAATGTTGTCTTAATATAAGTCTAGAGTCACTATGTATCTTGGTTTTTTGGTCATCAAGTATGCAAATATCCTACCAAAGAATGGAGCCATTTAGAGTTTCAAAATTATACACATTTTGATTGAATCGCTATCTGTCAAAATAATCCTGTTAATGGTTCTCAGGGTTAAGGTTCATTTTGATCAAATTCGTATGCTGTTGTTTCATTACTTCCCTATTATCTGACAGAGACAGGAAGCTAAATACAATTCACCCAAATAAAAAAGAAACAGATCACTGAAATTTAACACAGGGTGTGACATGTGTGAACCACCACATTAAGCGCCTGCCCCGTATTTATAGGAAAAAGTTGAATAGTAAATCATAGAACAATCCTACAGCTATCAACCCATCTTTTAGTTATTCAACAATATGACAATATTAAATGATATATTGTCAAACACAATGTAAACTACCTAGGCTCAACCACGGGCTAATTCCAGATAATTCTGGAGTGTATACAAATACTGAATCTGTATATTTTACACTAGAAACTAATATAATGTTTTATGTCAATCATACTCAATTTTTTAAAATTCCAGGGAAAAAAAATATATTAAAACCAAGTTACCCATCCAATAACTTTGGTTATCTTGTGACTTATAATAGCCAAGAGCTGACAACGGGCAAGTCCTATGTGACAGGTATGCATTTATCCTTATGACAATCCTAAGAGATACTACAAGTATCCCTATTTTTATCAATTAAGAAACTAAGGCTTAGAAAG
This sequence comes from Prionailurus bengalensis, assembly GCF_016509475.1. Classification (NCBI taxonomy): domain Eukaryota; kingdom Metazoa; phylum Chordata; class Mammalia; order Carnivora; family Felidae; genus Prionailurus; species Prionailurus bengalensis. Next base: position 118,093,118 of record NC_057348.1, read on the forward strand.
AACATAACTTTTCCAAGTCATAATGCTAACCCAGGTATATGTGATACCATAATCTGTGCACTTAACAACAATACAATTTGACCCTTGATATAATAAAGTACAAAATTTATCCTCTTTAAAGCCCTTCAAAATTCAGTTTTCAGTTCCTTGAAGTACATCTGGTCTGCCCTGAATATTGCTTGATATTGTTTAAGCAGCCGAGACAAAATATAGTTAATAAACACAATGCCCGAATTACAAGAAAGAATATAACTAGACAATAAAAACAAACAGAAAAGAAAAGCCTAAGAACATACCAGGGTTCAAAGGAATGCCAAAGAAAATTATCAAGATAAAAACATATCTCCATATCTATATAATCATACCAAGGAATGAAAGTAATTAATGGCTTCTAAAATTCTATAAATTAGGATCACATATTTAGAAGCAGAAGCAAGTCTCCTGGTAAACCTGTGAGGTTTAGCTGGAGCAGATGTCTCTATTCGGAACCCCCTAATCTATCTTCTTCTACGATCTCTGGCAAGTCTTATCTTTCTCATGACACTCAACACGTTTAGGCAAATAAATCAATGATTCTCCCTATCTCTATCCCATATCTCAGACTCCCTCTGAAATATCTTTGACTGAATTTTTCAATCCTCCTTCAAGTTCAACAGACTTGATCTTTCTAATCCATTTTCCCATTTTCTTTATAGATGGTATCATTTCCTCGAGAAAAAAATCTAAGTGTCAACAGTTCACCTCAGGTCTACTCATGAAGTCTACCTTTGGTTCTTCACTATGTTCCCTCTAGGTACTTCATTCCCTTATCCCTTGTCTTCACCCTCAAGGTGACCACAAGCCTGCAGCCAGGTCCTTCCCAGGCCTCTACTTCTCAGAAGTGCACCAATCCCTGTCTCTCTCCTCTGCTTCCAGTTTCTCTCCCACAAAAACTAAATTTTTACTTGTCTTATGGTATATTCCTCACAACCCTTATCTCTACTTATTTAATCCACTATTGCTTTACCTGTGTTATTTTACCTTTGTTATTTACTATTTACCTTTGTTATTACTTTACCCATATTTACCTTTGTTAAATATGACAGCTAATGAGCCAAAGTAGTAAATATAAGAGATAAGCCATTCATCTTTGTATTGGGATAAAACTCGAATTATCTTCTAAGGAAAATTTAGTCTGCCTGTGGTCTAAATCCTTTAGCCCACTTTCATGCACAGGTGTGGTCTTCTAGGCACGTATCATTGACACTCCTCATCTTCTTAAGAGAACATCAATCCTACCTCTAATTCTGCTGGCTAAAAAGATGTGACTCTAAGTAACACAGAATAACAACACTCCAGGTAGTAGTCAAAGAATGTATTTTGGGGCACCTGGCCGGCTCGGTTGGTGGAGCATGTGACTCTTGATCTCAGGGTTGTGAGTTCAAGCTCCACCCTGGGTGCAGAGATTACTTAAAAATAAAATTAAAAAAAGAAAAGAAAAGAAAAGAAAAGAAAAGAAAAGAAAAGAAAAGAAAAGAATATATCCTAAGTCCCTTGTGGTCCAGTAGCATTCTAAGAGCATGAGACTCTTGATCCCAGGGTTATAGGTTCAAACCCCACACTGGGTGTGCAGATTACCTAAATAAATAAAATCTTCAAAAAATATATTATATTGAACACGCCTGAAGAATGTACAGCTTGGCTATTCTTCTAATTCAGGGGCCAAAAATTAAATCTCTCTAGTCACCAAAAAAGTATGTGAAAAAGACCAGAACTGGGAGGTAACAGTGTAGTACGGAATGCAAATTGGAAAGGTATGGTGCATCTGAGGGGAATAACAAACACAATTGAAGTCCAGTGTTGGCAGCTTATCCAATTTTTTCAGAAAAGGCAAAAATCTGAATTCTTCTAGGTTAGTGTAAATTTTCAAAAAAACTAAATACCAATGAGGTCAAACAAAATACATGCAGAGGCCCAATGTGGAACTTGAGACCTCTATTCTCCATACTCTATCTGCTTTCTTAATTTTAAACTAATTTACAGGGAGTTGTGTATCTAAATCAGGCATGACAAACATTTTAAGTAAAGGATCGGACAGGAAATATTCTCGGCTTTGAGGGACATTCAGTCTTTGTCACAACTACTTAGTGCCGCTGTTGTAGCATAAAAACAGTTAGAGGCAATATATACACAAATGGGTGTGGCTGTGTTCCAATAAAATATTATTTATAAAAATAGCAGCACGCCAGACTTGCCCCTCGAACTGCAGATGGCCAACCCCTGACCTAGACAGTTATTTTGGCTCCACGTAAAATGACTTGTCCTAAACCATGTTTCGGTATAACGCTATCTATGTACCTGTGTTGATGGATCTCTTAAGGAAGAATTCCAGAGTGTGACTGAATGCATTATTGAAGGTTTTATCACATCACATGGCATTTTTTCAAGCCTCTTTGAAATTTCATAGGTTCTAGTACTGGCTAGACCTCTACTACTCATAGGTACCTTATTTATATCAAAGATGGTATAAATCATGTACTTAATCAGTCTTCCCTCTTTGCGCTGGTTAGTAGAAAGCTAAAGGCCAAGTAAGTGGGTGGCGTCTAGGAAAAGTCTCGAGTACACACAGTATCCATTTGAGGTACAAACGCTAATCCTAATTTTTCTGTAGTTTTCCTGCCTACCCTTCTTCTCCCCATCCCTGATTTCCAAACTTGCTTTTTTTTAACCTTTGTGTAGTGTATTTATCTTTGTTAACCGCCTCAAGATTTTTGGTAAAACAATACAAATAGAAAAAAATAATAAAAATAAAAGGTAGGTTTATTAATGACAAATTAAATTCAAATAACCTAAAAAATTAAATTTTTGTTTAGCTATTTATACAACTCTACCTTTTTATATGTATGCTAAGAGGTAAGTGATTGTTTCATCTACTTAATTCCTTTATTTTGTAACATTTTATGTTTTTCATACTTGTAAGCCTTTAGATTTTAATATCTTCATTTATTTAATCTTTTCTATACATATACTTTTTTTTTTTTAATGCATATTTGGTTTTGAGAGGACGAGCAGGGGAGGGGCAGAGAGAGAGAGACACAGAATCTGAAGCAGGCTCCAGGCTCTGAGCTGTCAGCACAGAGCCCGACATGGGGCTCGAACTCACGAACCTTGAGATGATGACCTGAGCCAAAGTCGGACACTTAACTGACTGAGCCACCCAGGCACCCCAAATACACTCTTAAAAAGAGATAAAGTATAGGACAGCCAGGGGCGCCTGGGTGGCTCAATCGGTTCAGTGTCCAACTTTGGCTCAGGTCATGATCTCACAGTTTGTGAGGTCGAGCCCCGCATTGGGCTCTCTGTTGTTAGCGCAGAGCCTGCTTCAGATCCTCTGTCTGCCTCTCTGCCTCTCTGCCCCTCCCCACTGGTTCTCTCTCTCTCAAATAAATAAATAAATAAATAAATAAATAAATAAATAATCAGGACAAGAATAGGACAGCCAAACAGCAAACAGGTTAAGAGCAAAAAACAAGGTGGGGCAGGGGAGGGATTGGTTAGATGGGTGATGGGCAATAAGGAGGGTACTTGTGATGAGCACTGAGTGCTGTACGTAAGTGATGAATCACTGAATTCTATTCCTGAAACCGATACTACACTATATGTTAACCAACTGGAATATAAATAAAAACTTTGAAGAATTTTAAAAAATAGAAAGAAAAAAAAAAGCAAAAACCAAAAAAACTTCACTAAACAGGAAAATCAGCCCTAAAGAAAGTTTGGAGATTAAAAAATAGAAAAAGGTAACCAATCTGGACAGCCTTCTTAACATTTCCTTTTGCCTCCAGCACTTCTGTCTGTAATTCGAAATTGAGCAAGCTAAATAATAATTTTAGCCTACCACTTTAATTACATCACTCTCCTCTAACCAGCTACCTACTGTTGACTACGTATCTAATAATACTGTCCACCCCAGCCCTTCATGCTCCTACCTCCCCACACATGCATTTACAATGTTGAAGCTTAGTAATACTCTCATAATACCTTATAATACGTATCTGGCTTTGCCTGCCCTCAATTGCTTCTCTCTTTCAGTATAAGTTCCTCAATTTTCCTTTGGAGAATGACACCTCTCCCAATCTCTATGTAGTTTGGGTGGGACTGACCTCACCCCTACCCCCCAGCCCCTTTTTTGGGCATATGACCCCGTTCTGGCCAATTGTGGCACTACATACCCCCCTCCCGTATCATCCACTTCTCATCCCCCACCCCCCACCCCAGACCATAGTGATTATTTAGAATAACCATGACCCAAGCCAAGGACTTCTGCTACAACCAACTATTCAGAGATCTGTTTCCATTAGGGTTGCTAAGCTGACAGAAAATATCGGAGAAGCTGCCGGTGGCTGGTGGCCATCTTAAAGGAAGCAGGATGTGAGTGAGAATGCTTATTACAGTTTGAACACTCACCTGGATGCAGGTGGGCACAAAGCAAGGCCCCAACTCTATCCTTCTCTCATAGATAAACCAATAAACTCCCCCTTCCTACTTCTTGCGTTAACCAGTTTGAGCTCGGTTGAGCTTCTGTCCCAGGCGTTAAGAGTTTGAATCAATACATCCCTTTATTAAGCTGTTTCACAGACCTGAAATGTCACTCCCTCCATGTTCCACAGATCAGAAGCCTTCTTACTCTCCCAGACCTGGCTGAAATGCCACCCCGACTATCATGACTGTTTTCACTCCAATCGTAATTATCACCTTCTTTCTTCCTCTATATGTCTTGCAGCAGTGATCACACCAATCTGCCTTGAATTAGACTTGATATTTACATCTCTCTTTCCTCTACTAATCTGTAAGATCCTCGGGGGCAATGACAGGTCTTATTAATCATCTTATTCCCCCCAGTCTAACAGAACAAACAGTAAAATCTGTCGAATTCAACTTCTCTTGCATCTAGCCCTCTGCCTTAAACAGACAACTTTGTTACACTTTCTTCCTACTTATATTTTTCAAAAAATCAATTCTTTACCTCCTATAAGACACAGTTTCTCTCAGCAAAGAAATCCTATTCTAAGCACATTAGAGGTTTATAGCATACATAGATCCCAGGACACAGATCCCAGGATACCAATAACCAAAACAAGTCCTTATTAATGAAAGAAATATATATGTATTTCTTTGTCCCCATGGTAAGAATTTTACTATTTTTTATATTAAAATATTATATTTATTAACTTCAATTGGTGTTAAAGAAAGTGAGAGGCATGTCCAAAATAGTAAACCTTATAGCTGCTATTAAAAAGTGAGAGGCATGTCCAAAATAGTAAAGCTTATAGCTGCTATTAAAAAGTGAGAGGCTTTTTGGGACGCCTGGGTGGCGCAGTCGGTTGAGCGTCCGACTTCAGCCAGGTCACGATCTCGCGGTCTGTGAGTTCGAGCCCCACGTCAGGCTCTGGGCTCATGGCTCAGAGCCTGGAGCCTGTTTCCGATTCTGTGTCTCCCTATCTCTCTGCCCCTCCCCCGTTCATGCTCTGTCTCTCTCTGTCCCAAAAATAAATAAACGTTGAAAAAAAAAAAATTAAAAAAAAAAAAAAAGTGAGAGGCCTTTAAAAGCATTTAAACAAAATGACGCAAAAATACATCTCTGGGATGAAATTACTATTCTGACAGAGTCTTCAAGATAACACTATCTGTTTCTGCTTTTTAGGCCTGGAAAAGCACTAGATGGTATTCAAAGTACATTAACCTTTTCTCTAGTTATTCCAAATGAAAAGCTTTGAGGCTGTGCCATTGGTTCATAGCACCCAAACTTGGACACTGCTCTCAGGACTTTCACATGAAAAAATAAAATTAAATAGCTGATGATGACATTGGAACTTGAAAGTATATTTGACAAGATATATGGAATTAGAATTCCTAAAATTTCTCCATCATGGAAATGAATCTCATTTTTTTTAATTTTTTTTTTCAACGTTTATTTATTTTTGGGACAGAGAGAGACAGAGCATGAACGGGGGAGGGGCAGAGAGAGAGGGAGACACAGAATCAGAAACAGGCTCCAGGCCCTGAGCCATCAGCCCAGAGCCCGACACGGGGCTCGAACTCACGGACCGCGAGATCGTGACCTGGTTGAAGTCGGACGCTTAACCGACTGCGCCACCCAGGCGCCCCATGAATCTCATATTTAAATTAAACATGACTATGACTATACAGATGAAGAGATAGAGAAAGATATAGGGCTCCTGAAAAAACAACCAAAAATCAGAAGTAAAGAGTCCTAGACCAATGTAATTCATTCTCTCTCTGATTCTGGATCAATGATTCTAGCTGAGGGGAAGAGTTTTTCTTCCCAAAACATGATAAATTATATACACACATATATAGGTATACATATAAAATATGAATTACCAGGAAATAATGTATATGTGTGTGTGTGTGTGTGTGTGTGTGTGTGTAGTGTAATATGAATTACTAGGAAAAAATAATGGCCATATATGTGGTTAATGCAGAATGTCAAAATACTATGAACATTTCTCAGTGCTTACTCTCAATTTCTGTACTTATGTTGTTGCAGACCAGTAACAAATAGATCAGAGACCCAGACCAGTCTGCAGACCACACATTAAGTAGCATTACTGAGATAATTCACATAGCTTCCTTGTGTCTCAGTTCCCTTATCTGGCAAGACCGCTCAGTTTGGTGACTGACAAATGGAGTGGGGGGTGGGGGAAGGGGGATGAATCCTTACAAAGGAGAAGAAATGAATTCAAAGAAACAAATCAACTTTCTTTTTGAAAGTCAAAAAGAGCAATCATTTTTCTAGCAATGATACCAGCACTGCTTAGATCTCACCACTATAACTATACATTGAAAAGCCTAGAAAATCATCAAAAAGCCATAAAATGAACAAAATAATCTACTTTGACTACATGTTCCCTGAAATAATTTGTTAAAGTGAAACCGACATGAAAGATCCATTTGATTATACACTTATATATGGAATAAGTATTTATGATTAGAAATGAGAGGAGTGATATCATATGTAACAACACAAAGCAAGGATTCTTTTTTTTTTTTTAATTTTTTTTCAACGTTTTTTTATTTATTTTTGGGACAGAGAGAGACAGAGCATGAACGGGGGAGGGGCAGAGAGAGAGGGAGACACAGAATCGGAAACAGGCTCCAGGCTCTGAGCCATCAGCCCAGAGCCCGACGCGGGGCTCGAACTCCCGGACCGCGAGATCGTGACCTGGCTGAAGTCGGACACTTAACCGACTGCGCCACCCAGGCGCCCCGCAAGGATTCTTTTTTTAAAGGATGCTAAAGGCTACAGAATTCAAGAGAGCACTGAGCTGAAAAGTCACAGCAAGAAAATTACTTTTTGCCATTTGCACAATTTTTAAAATATGCACTAAGCAACAATAACATTATAGGTGAGCTAGAATATGTCCCTGTTCTAACTAGCACATTAATCTCATAACTCTTAGAGTAAAAGAGCTCAGTATTTTAAGAAATAACTTAGCCGTGAGTTAAGAACACCTTAAGAATCTGTAGTTAGGTAAAGACTTCTTAAATATGACACCAAAAGCACAGGCAACAGAAGAAAAAATAGACAAAACAGACTTCATCAAAATTTAAAACTTTTGTGCTTCAAAGGACACCATCAAGAAAGTGAAACTGACAACCCACAGAACTGGAGAAAATATTCACAAGTCATATATCTAATAAAAGACTGGTAGCTAGAATATATAAAGAACTCTTAGAACTTAATAAAAAGACAGCCTCATTGAGAAATGAGAAAAGGCTTTGAGTAGGCATTGTCTGAAGAAGATATACAAATGGCCAATAAGTACATGAAAAGATGAGCAACATCATTATTCATCATAGAAATGCAAATCAAAACCATCATGAGACATCACCTAATACCTACTAGGATGATTAAAAGCAAGACAGACAATAACAAGTGTTGAAGAGGTTGTGGAGAGATGGAAACCTTCTCACACTGCTGGTGGGAACACAAAATGGCATAGCACTTTGGTGTACAGTTTGACAATATCACGAAAAGTGAAACTTAGAGTTAACATATGACAGAGCAATTCCACTCTAAGAGAAATGAAAACATACTCATTCACATAAAAACCTATACACATATGTTCATAGCAGCATTGTTAATGAAAGCTAAAAAGAAGAAACAACTCAAAAGTCTATCAACTGATGAATGGACAAACAAAATATGGTGTGTCCATACAACTGAAGCATTATCAGTCTATAAAACAGAATGAAGTATTGACATCTGCTACCATATGGATGAATTTCGAAGACATCACGCTAAGTAAAAGAAGCCAGGCACAAAAGGCCACATATTTTGTGGTTCCATTTAAATAAAACGTCCCAATTAGGCAAAGCTATAAAGATAGAAAGTAGATATGCGATTGCTTAGGCTCACGGGGTGTAGAAAGAGAGGGGGGGAAATGGGGAGTATCTCCTTAGAGAAATTGGCTTTCTTTTTTGCGAAAATAAAAACGTTCTAAAATTGATTGGTAGAGTGATGCTTCTTGCGCAACTCTGTGAATTTATTTAAAACCACCGAATTGTAGGGGTGCCTAGATGGCTCAGTCGGTTGGGCGTCTGACTTCAGCTCAGGTGAATTCGAGCCCCGTGTCAGGCTCTGTGCTGACAGCTCAGAGCCTGGGGCCTGCTTCAGATTCTGGGTCTCCCTCATTCTCTCCCCCTCCCTCACTCAGGCTCTGTCTCTCAAAAATAAACATTTAAAAAAAATTTTTTTAAACTGTTGAACTGTGGGGCGCCTGGGTGGCTCACTTGGTTGAACATCCGACTTCGGCTCACATCATGATCTCACAGCTTCTGAGTTTGAGCCCCGCGACGGACTCTGTGCTGACAGCTCAGAGCCTGGAGCCTGCTTTGGATTCTATGTCTCCCTCTCTCTCTGCCCTTCCCCCGCTCACACTCTATCTCTCTCCCCCTCAAAAATAAATAAACATTAAAAAAAATTTTTTTGTAAACTAATGAATTGTATACTTTAATGGGTAAATTCTATGGTTATGTTAATTATACCCCAATAAGATTAATACTTTTTAATTTAAATTCAAGTTAGTTACCATACAGTGTAGTCTTGGCTTCAGGAGTAGAGCCCAGTGATTCATCTCTTACATATGACACCCAGTGCTCATCCCAAAAAGAGCTCTCCTTAATGCCTGTCACCCATTTATCCCCCACCCTAACCTCTCCAGCAACCCTCGATTCGTTCACTGTATTAATTCATTAAAAAAGAACACTTTAAGAACCCTAGACTATCCCAAACTGTTGATGGACTCTATAACAGTCATCCCTTTTAACCTCATAACTGTATACATTCTCAAAAGCCATAATTTTAGGAGGCTTAATAAAAGAATTGCTTCAATCTTACCCCCAATTCTATACTGCAAGGCACTACTCATATGTAAGAAAAAGCTCCTCAAAAAAATAATTTACTCAAGTTGATTCTGACACCTTCCTTGCAGAGACCTTTTCTTTAATAGTATCTATATTGTTTTTAAATCTACAGCACGTGTATCCCATTTTCCCTGAAGTCTGGAGCAAGGGCCCTGATGACTATTCTGTTTTGAAAAAATATTTTGGTAAGCAGATACCGAAGAGTGCACCCCATGTTTAATCTTCGTAAAAAATTAAGAAACCGTTTTTGCCTTAATCTCCTCTATTAACAGACCATTTATTTGCTCTTAATGACGTTCCAGCCCTGCATCTGAGTTGTGTGTACTCCTTCTGTTTGGACCTGTTATTGTCTTTAACATTATCCCATTTGACTCTAAAATGAGAATGAGACACGGATTGGTCCCCCCTTGTTCCCTATTAACATCAGGCCACTTTTTCCCTCGTTTTTTTTCCACGTGTCGTTTCATGAATCTTCGAACATAGCTCAAATTCACTCAAATCGTTTCAAAAGTTTGCAAGCTTTCTAGTCACTGACTATTGAGTTCACATATAAAATGAGTGACTCCTCCCATGGGCTCCTGATGCTTATCCACACAATTCTCCCAGGCACAAAATTTCTTTATTCTCACATTCTCATTGTTTCCTCAATAGAGAAAAGTTAAGGCACAGAGAGGCAGAATGGTTCTGAGAAAACAAAGGCATGATCCGTTTATTACGGAAAACTTAACTAGTAACACTTTCCAACGCAGCGTACTCCATTTAAAAAGTGATCACCTATTGTGAATCTCTAAAACTTCCGACTGCAAATCCTCCAGGATCCAGCTTAGCCCGTGAAACACAGGAGTTAAACAGCACAAAAGCTGGACACCGCCTCAGGCACACTGCTGTGTCAAACACAGAAAGAAACCTCTATCTAAGGCAATCCTTAGGTAAATAGGCTGGACAGCAATAATACCTTGCATGTAATATGTCTTTACGGTGGGCCAGGCAGTATTCTAAGCTCAGTCTATGCTTATCCCATTTCATCCTCACAGTGGCCATAGGATACGGGTGGTGTTACTATTCCCAGTTTCTTTTTTCTTTTTTTTTTAAATAGACCCAGAAAGGCTTTTCAACAATTTTTTTTTAATGTTTGTTTACTGTTGACAGACAGAGTGCAAGCCAGGGAGGGGCAGAAAGGGAGGGAGACACGATATTCGAAGCAGGCTCAGGCTCTGAGCTGTCAGCACAGAGCCTGGCGTGACAATCCCCAGTTTCTCAGATGACGAAACTCAAATCAGTTGAGCAACTTTGCTGGAGGTCACAAAGTTAAGTAATGAAGAGCCAGTATTTTAACCCAGACAGTATGAGCACAGAAGCTGTTCTCAACTACTATGCTTCGTTTTAGGATGACTGGGTATGTCTCATCCCTTATCTGCCCCCAAAAGAACGAAACTAGGATGAGAAGGGCAAGCTAAGGCTCACTGAAGTTCAAGTCCCATGGATGTAGCTAAGTACCAGGCAGTCTGGATGTTCACTGGTACTTCAAACTCACCTGTTCAAACCCAAATTCACCAACATTTATAACTCCCTCCCAATCTGTTCTTCTCCCAATGTTCACATCTCAGCCAATTCTTCTAGTCATCCTATTTAGAATTTTGTAACTATCTTTGGCTTCTTTCTGTTTAAAATTCTACACATATCCATTTACCAAGTTCTCTCCATTCTCTCTCAAGTGTGTCTTTACCTTCCCAGTTTCACTATCCTGGTCTAGTCTCTTCATTTCACATCGGACCTAACGGAAAGGTCTTTTTTACCACACAGACCACAGGTTTTCATCCCCTGCAACCCGTCTATATCCTCCAACTAGCTGAATATTTCTAAAATACTTTTCATCATAGGGGTGCCTAGGTGGCTCAGTTGGTTAAGCATCTGACTCTTGATTTTGGCTCAGGTCATGATCTCAGGGTCAACAGATCAAGCCCAGGGTCGTGAGACACCTTTCTCTCTCTCTCTCTCTCTCTCTCTCTCTCTCTCTCTCTTTCTCTGTCGGCACCTGGGTGGCTCAGTTGGTTAAGCGTCTGACTTTGGCTCAGCTCATAATCTCACAGTCAGTGAGTTCAACACCTGCATCAGGCTCCATGCTGACAGCTCAAAGCCTGGAGCCTGTTTCAGATTCTGTGTCTCCCTCTCTCTCTCTCTCTCTCTGCCCCTCCCTGGTATTCTCTCTCTCTCTCAAAACTAAATAAGCAATAAAAAAAAATGGAAAAAAAAAAAAAGATTCTATCTCTCTCCTTTCTGCCCCTCCCTGCCCTCTCCCGTACTCACTCTCTCTCAAAAACAAACAAACAAAAAACCTTTTCATCATTAATATTCTCTTGCTCAACAAGTCTAAAATGGATACTCATTTTGCTTACTCATTCAACTCCTTATGACACCATATATAATCCTCGATAATTAAGTTCTCCCTGGCCTAAAATAACGGACATCTTTGTAAAGAAGTAGAAAGAAATTCACAAAGGTAGTGCCTTAGCCAGAGGAACTCGGTCAGCGGACAAATTAGAACCTAAAGAGAGAAGAGAGCCAATGCTTACAATGTGCCACTCTTGTCCAGCCTCACCTCCCAGACCTCTTCTAACTTTCTAAGCCCTGCGGGTCTTTGCACAGTGCCTGGAACTACACTGCTTTCCCGCCCCGCTTCCTATTGTCATCACTTCCTCAGCTTATCCGAAAAACATTCTCTCCCCCACTCTTGACTAGTTAAAACTCTACCTATCTTTGGGGAGCCTGGGTGGCGCAGTCGGTTAAGCGTCCGACTTCAGCCAGGTCACGATCTCGCGGTCCGGGATTTCCAGCCCCGCGTCGGGCTCTGGGCTGATGGCTCGGAGCCTGGAGCCTGTTTCCGATTCTGTGTCTCCCTCTCTCTCTGCCCCTCCCCCGTTCATGCTCTGTCTCTCTCTGTCCCAAAAATAAACAAACGTTGAAAAAAAAATTTAAAACTCTACCTATCCTTGTTAAGTTCTGGTTCAAACTCCGATTTCGTTCCATCAAACACGATTCATCGAGACCAGCTTGCAACAGCGTCTTCCTTTTCTTAGCTCCTAGCATTAGTGTCAACGCCACACATTTCTGTGTTGGAACAGAGCTGATAAAGTTGCTTCCAGATATTAGATTTATACGTATTGTACCCACGATAAGATTACAATTCTTGTAGGGAAAGGGATAATGCTTCTCCGCTGCTTACAGCATCTAGGTTCTTCTAGAAAGCTAACACTCATTCTAAGTAACTGTATCTGAGGTCTGACTGATACTTTCTGGACTACCTTTGACCTGCAGCCAGGGAGCATACTTCTTCCCCAAGGAATGATTCCAGCAGATCAACTGCGAAGATGTTTTAGGACAAAGCAGCCTCTTGATGTTATTAGAAAAGGAACACAGACAGCACCCACCTTTCCTCCTAAAAGTCCCCCATGAAATTATTTTTGTTTGTTTTTAAAGAATAGAACCTCGGGGCACCTGGGTGGCTCGGTTAGTTAAGTGGCCAACTCTTGATTTCAGCACAAGTTATGATCTCACAGTTCGTGGGCTGGAGACCGGCATCAGGCTCTAGGCTGGCAGCGCAGAGCCTCAGGGGGTCCTCTCTCTCCCTCTCTCTCTGCCCCTCCCCTGCTTGTGTGTGTGCTCACTCTCTCTCAAAATAAATTTTTAAAATCGTAAAAGTTAAAAAACTTTTAAAAAAGAATAAAACCTTAATAACACCGGTAGTCAAGAAACAGTATCTTCGGTGGATCAAAAATGTTGAGTAATTGCTAGCAACTGAAAGGCAGATGAGACAAGAGTAAGGGAGTCACGGTAGAGGAACCAGAGTCCAGGAGGATGCTAAGGAGAGTAAGTGCTAGCTCTGCAAAAGAGCCGCAGAAATGCTACAAGCTGCGTTACGGGATGGTGAAAAGGGCCACTCGGATGGTGAGGAGGGCCACTCGTTAAAGAACTGTCATCAAAGCAGGTAGAACCACCAGGTCTGTCCTCAAAAGCAGCCAGCAATTAAGGCATTTGCATCCAGACTCTGAACTCCACCCTCTAAACAAAGCACACCAGCTCCGGAGGAAGGTTCCTGGGAAGGGTACTGGAGCTGAGTGAGCAGAGCTTCAGACAGTTCCAGACTACCCACACCCCAACACTAAAAAAGAACGGAAGGGTTAAAAGCCCGTCACCAGGAATTAAAGAAAAGCATTCCACTTCCCCTTGAGAACGTCCTCCTTATTTTGACAACTGTGGGAATCCGGGTCTGCCTGTCTGCTCCTAAGAGCCTTGCAGCAAGCTGCCTAGAGTCAAGCCTTGCCCACCTTACTTACAACCTCCCATTCAAAAGAGGGGTGCCTGGGTGGCTCAGTCGGTTAAGCGAACGACTTCGGCTCAGGTTATGATCTCTCAGTTTGTGGGCTCAAACCCCACACCGGGCTCTGTGCTAATAGCTCAGCGCCTGGAGCCTGTTTTGGATTCTGTGTTTCCCTCTCTCTCTTCTCCTCCCTGGCGCGCGCGCTCTCTCTCTCTCTCTCTCCCTCTCTCTCAAAAATAAATAAACATTAAAAAAAAGAAAAGAAAATGGGGCGCCTGGGTGGCTCAGTCGGTTGAGCGTCTGACTTCAGCTCAGGTCACAATCTCGCGGTCCGTGAGTTCGAGCCCCGCGTCGGGCTCTGGGCTGATGGCTCAGAGCCTGGAGCCTGTTTCAGATTCTGTGTGTGTGTCTCTCTCTCTCTGCCCCTCCCCCATTCATGCTCTGTCTCTCTCTGTCTCAAAAATAAATAAACGTTAAAAAGAAAGAAAGAAAGAAAGAAAGAAAGAAAGAAAGAAAGAAAAAGAAAGGAAAGGAAAGGAAAGGAAAGGAAAGGAAAGGAAAGAAAAGAAAAGAAAAGAAAAGAAAAGAAAAGAAAAGAAAAGAAAAGAAAAGAAAAGAAAAGGAAAGCCTTGCAGGATAATAGACATGCAAAAGCAAAGAAGCCCCACACAAGCTACCTACACTATCTGACTGGGTCCTTCACTCATAAACATGAATCAATAACCAAGGATCTCAGACATTTGAGAAAAAGCATTAGCAGGAAGGAAAAGGACCAACGTTTAAAACCTAACTCGTAGACAAAGCGCAGTCAACTCACAGAATCAAATATAAATGCTATGGATTTTAACAATGCAAAAACAATTTCATTATGAAAATTAGAACTGAAGAGCGAGAAGGGAGATGGCAGAAAGGCTAGGTGCTCAAGTTTCCTCATATTTTATAACAAAGAGTCAACAGGCACTGTCTGAGGTTGGCACTTTACAAAGTAAGAACATCATTAAGTCAAAAGCAAACACAACAAGAAGTAGGAGAAGAGGTTTGAAGAATCACCCATCATAAAGGGAGTCAAGAGATACTGATTAAGGTTGATCAAGTGAGTATACTTCTATATTATACTACAGAAGTAGAGTATCCGGAGTTATTAAGGTAACCACAGAAGAAACTGTAACAAGTAGCTAGCTACCTCTAGAGAACAGACAGGTCAGGGAGGGGTGAATAAGAAGGCTTTCACTCTTATTGAATATCCTTCTGTCCTTTTTCAATCATATGCATGTCTCTCGTGATTAGAAAACTAGTCTCATTCTGTTTTTTTTTTTTCTTCAAATATTTACTTATTTTTTAAGAGAAAGAGAGAGAGAGCATACAAGCAGGGAAGGGGCAGAGAGAGAGAGGGAGACACAAAGCAGGTTCCAGGCTCTGAGCTGTCAGCACAGAGCCCGATGCAGGGCTCGAACTCACGAGCTGTGAGATCGTGACCTGAGCCAAAGTTGGACGCTTAACTGACTGAGCTACCCAGGTGCTCCAAACTAGTCTAATTCTTTAAGCAGCATGGCATAGAAGGCCCAAAGAAGTTGAAGTTTGCTACTTATGAGTTAGTTGGATGTTCTGGTCAAGAGACCTAAACCTTACTAGTCTCAGTTTCTACAATAGGGACAATGTCTCCCTCATAGTGTCGTTCTGAGCCAATTAAAGAAGTAATGTACATGAAAGAATCTAGTTCAGAGCCAGACTAATTTCTCAATAAATACTAACTCATTCCTTCCTTGAAGATGCTACCCCAGGTACCAGCACAGCCACCTTTAAGGTATTGTTTCAGAGGAAAGCAGCCCCCTTTGGAATCCTGTGAAGGCAAGCATGGCTTCCTCTAAAATCCAACTGATCAGTCCACTGACTTTTTCTGTTGTTTAAGATTTTGTTTTTAGCTAATCTCTTCATCCATTGTGGGGCTCCAACTTACAGCCCTAAGATCAAGAGTCACATGCCCTATCCACTCAGTCAGCCAGGCATCCCGTCAGTCCACTGTCTTAAAGAATTTTTGCTTCTCAATTTCAAAACTCTAAATACACCGTTTCGTTCAGGTTACAAACAGGAGACACAACTGAAAGCAGGAAGCCCCATATTGCAACTTCTCCAAATTCAAAGACTGCAGGCCAAATCCACATACACACAGCAAGAAAGAAAAGCCTGTTATGCGACTAAGTCTTAAGAGATACGGTGCTCTGCAGCAGCCAAAAACATCTTTACCACTGGCCTGGTGCTGACACCTAAGGATCTGTGAGTGGGGCTCAAACTTCGTTAAGGCATTGTCCCTAGGAACACGCAGTTACTGATGAAAACCTGATTTTCGGACTTCTGCTCCAAACGTTCTTTTCAGCATCTTTTCCCACTTTCTCTCCAGCAAACTTCAGAAACCATACAAAACTCACTTGAATCAAAGGCCCTCCCCTCCACAATCCACTCCACAACCTCTCAGAATATAGGCATAAAGTTTATGCTTTGGTTTATTCAATATGATGTCAAGATATATAACTGACTTAGTCAACAAATTAGAGAGGAAAAACAATGAAACCAGCTTTTTGCTTAGGTACTGACCAAATCAATTGAACAGTGTAACACACATTAGTTAACTGTTTTTGGAATCTGCCTTGCTAGAAACTTAGCTTGCTGATTACCACCTTATTTTAGGTGACTGTCTTCTCCTTCCGTCTAGATTACATATATCTTGAAAACAGAAACTCTGTCTTATTTATCTTTGAATTTCCCATTGCCCTGTCCAGGTAACTTGCACCCTTCTTCATATACCGTGTAACTACCTGCTAATTTGCTGTATTAAAGGTGTGTTACTTTTGACTATGTGGAGTGTTCCTATCTTCCCAATCTTTCTGATCTAGTCCACTTTGTTATAGTCTTATTGGCCCATTTTATTTTGATGTATTTTCCCATTCCCTGGCATAAAACTTAGAAAGACGATTGTGTTTTTATTTACTTAGATATACCTTTGTATCATGAAAATATTTCACATCTGTGCACTTTATATTTGCAATCACACAATATATATATCCTGAGTCTTAAATGTTTTTCTACTTTTTATCATTTCCCCAAACTATAATCCCTCACTTCCACCAAAGTACTTGAAACTATGCTATATACATTACAGAAGAACTAAAGTCATCACCTTTCTTATTTTCCCATAACACACACAAGCTAGCAACTGGCATACTAAAATAACAAAAAAGTAAAAAAACAAACAAAAAAACTCAAGTGCAACGGTAATGTACATTATATACACAAAGATATATGCAAATTGCAAAACTAGTCTAAATCCTCAGAATAAAATTTAAAATCATGAATTTCAGTATCAAAAATCACATGATCCTGGGGCATCTGGGTGGCTCAGTCAGTTAAGCATCCGACTCTTGGTTTCGGCTCAGGTCATGATCTCACAGTTTCATGGGTTCGAGCCCTGCCTCAGGCTCTGCACAGACACTTCAGAGCCTGCTTGGGATTCTCTCACCTCTCTCTCTCTCTCTCTCTCTCTCTCTCTCTCTCTTCCCTTCCCCTGCTAGCACTCTGTCTCTCTCAAACTAAATAAAGAAACTTTAAATTTTTTTTTAAAAATCACATGATACTATGGTACAAAAACTCTTCCTCTTAATGGTAAGGTATTGAAAGAAACATTCTGAGGGGTGGCTGGTTGGCTCAGTCAGTAGAGCATATATGACTTTGGATCTCGGGGGTGTGAGTTTGAGCCCCATGTTGGGTGTAGAGATTACTCCAAAATAAAATGTTTTTAAAAAGGTGGGGAAAGAACCTTTTTTCCCTGGTTTTAAACATTGTTTCATATTCTACTGGAACCCAGAGAGAAGTAAAGCATCTACTGCTTGCTTTTACAAGAACAGATTAGTGCTCAACCTAATTTTACACAAAACCATATCTCCCTCAAAAGTTTGGTGCGCAATGTATATAAATTCACACATTAAATTTAGTGTGTGTGCACATCGATGGATTTATATCTAAGCTTGTTTTAGATGCATTGTGAGAGCTCATTATTCCCAGGCATCCCAGAGATAATCTTTTTTAAAAGCAATCTTTTGGAATAAGTGATTTATATGTTTTATAAATCCCAATTTTCATACATTAGATTTTCTTAAAGAAAAGTATACCAAAAAAGAAAAAAAAATCATTCTTTACTCTTATGAATTATGATCAAGACAGGCTTAGCCTTTTTTCTTAATCCCCAAGCTTTAAAAAACAGTTCCACTCCTAAACCAAGATTTTTTTTCATATAAACCTATGTCCTTGCAATGCAAGGATCTCCACGGTTTTCAGTAACCTATGTTGCTTGGGAATTTTTCGTTAGGAAGATACCAGGACAATAGATGACTGTTTTATACCTTTAGCTTCATTTTAGCCTTCCTACATTCACACCCTAGAGGTTCCAGAATCTTATCCACAAAGTGATTATGGTCTAGGACTGAATCAGATTTGTAACAAATGTCCACGGGGATTCTTCGACCTATCATCGATGGGCACAGCCGATATATGTCTTCTAGCTCATCGAATCCTTTCACCTCACCTCAGGGACTTTCCACAATGCTACATGGTTAGAAGCCTTCTTTCACAGATGACGAAAATGAATGAAAAATGACTTGAGAATAGAAAAATGGAAACCCAAGTCATTGCACAGTGTCTAAAGGCTACCCTGCATCTCCTACCTTAGTGCCCAAGAAAGCATCCTAACGCGTACAATGAGGAATCTTCTTCTTTAAGGTTTTGAGTTTCATTTTCTCCAATTTTATCTGATTATTGACATGCCCCATTTATATTAACACTTTTGTATATCCAGCCACACGATAGCATAAAACTTCTAACAGCGATCTAGCTTAGAAACCATTATGATTGTTTTAGTTTTCCAGAAAAAAAAAAGGCACAAAGTTAATAAAATGAAATTTCTAGTAAGTATGCTTTTTTTTAATAACTATTACCACATCAAAATGAAGCTAACAGCAGTCATGCAATCGTGTATAAATAAAATAGAGACTCTTACTGTTTTTCTTAAAAGGTAATTGAGCATGTCACTTTCTCCTTTTTTGCTATTGTCTCAAAATGTATTTCCTCTCAAAAAATAAAAATAAAAGTGCTTCCAAAGGGAGAGAAGAAAAAATTACAACCTACAATATTTTTATGCTACAAGCTATACAAAAATCTGTCACCATCTATGTTACAATTCTAGTCATCAATAAGATACTTTTTTTCGATGCACCACTCAAAAATCAATTATATCAACTCTTTTGTATAGAGAAGCAGCACACCTTTCAGGCAACTAGTATTAATGAGTAGACATGACTATAGAATCTCCATCTGTTTCTCTGACAAAGCTGTGGCTACTCTAGTCTCTCATTGAAATTCCATTAATCTGGTGTACCAAGGTCCAATGCGAAAATCAAAACTCCATCTAACCCTTTATCAGCTCACAATAACCTACAAGTGAACTCTGCCTGTTAGCATGCAGCAAGTTATGATTTTGCTATCAATCAGGCAGTTGGCCAATAAAAAAAAAAAAAGAAAGAAAGAAAGAAAGGAAAAAAAAGGCAGGCTGGAAACAGTGTGTCTGGCAGGGTTTGAAGACTTTGTTTTTGTTTTCTGTTTTCATCCCCTTTCAATTTCTATAGGGTGTCTGGACCTTGTGAGATTATGCATTATTCTCCTTGGCTGTGATTTAATTGCTACCAGCAATCAAGTCGAAGCATCACTGAAGTGTGCTTGAATTTCATTAGAAGATATAACTTATGCTACTTTCCTACAGTACCTAATAAACCATAAAGAAACCAAAACACATATGGCTTGAGGGAATAACTGGAAAATTAGGTAGCCATTTGGGAACTGAGTGAACTTTTGAACCAGAGTAACAGAGAAAAAGAAATATGAAAGGAAAAGACAGACTTAGAATGCACACAAAGATGTGCAGGTTTGACCTTTACAGTACCTTGAAAATTACATTAGCATTATGAAAAATACATATCATGTTTAGAGTTTATAATCCATCAAACTTCAGATACTTTGTTAGTGCCTACCATAAGGTAAAAGTCAAAAGGACAAAACAACAATCTGATTTGACAAAAGGCCTTTTGGTGACCTGTGCTAATTTAGTTATACTTATTGTTAAATGCATTATCTTTTTATAATTAATATATCATTAGACCGAGGTCCCATAATGAAGAAAAATTCATTCGGCAAGGAAAAGAGAACACACATACCAAATCTATGTTGAAGGCAGAGGAACTGACATGACTAGATGATATTTCAGAGTAGAAATTACAAGTCCAAGTGGTAGTTTTTAAATTACAATATTCTTAGAAGAAAATATAAAACTACCATATATGGTATTTTTATATACCAAAAATGAATAATACTAAAAGTTAAATATTCAATCTGCTTAAGAACTGCTTATATCAACACTAATGAAAATGCACCAATATTTGACAAAAAGTTAATGATATACATAATAATGTTATTAAATAATATTCAAATTTTGATAATTTAATCTTTTAACAGTAAGTCTTTTTCATGTTATTAATGTATTTCCCATATATTTGGTTATGAAAAGAAACATATGATAAATTATTTACTCATAATAAAGAAAGTATAATAATTATGTAAATCCATTATAGTTTAATAACAATTCTCTTCTAACAAAACACTGGCTCTCATAGATATTCAATTGTTGGATTTCTTAGGTTACAATTTTTTTAAGAAGCACATAATGCTCCCTTGTACTTCAAAATATTTATGCTATTTTTTAAAACTCTGAGCATATATATTCTATGAACATTTTGTGTATATATATTCTCTCGAGTAGAAATACTCTGTCTCTGTATACATATACACATACACACTCATTTCTATCTACCAACACTTAACAGAAGCAAAACAAATCATTGTCACATGTCTGAAAAATAGTTCAATTCAAATAATAATTCATTGTTCTGCCTGAAAATATTATTTCATCAATTATAAAACATTTTCTAGTAGAAATGCTTTTGAAGATCAGGTTAGGAAGGGTAATGCTCTGTTTCAGATAATAAGTGTGACTCAAGAGAAACATGCATCTTTTTCAAAAATAGGGACTATAAGAGAAAAAAATACCTTCCTTTAAAAATAGAAATTAAATTTTTGCCAAAATGTAAAATTCAACATAAAATGGACATGATTATTATTGCTACACATTGTACAAAGTTCTGAATATGAAAAAAAAAAGATTGTGTTGTTCTGAATCAGTGGTTAGAATGTTTATCACTTATGCATGTACTTGACTTATCCCTGTTCTGCAATAGACATAATTTTATACCTCATAAAAGCAATTTATGTTTCCAAAGGGAATAATCTGGATAACATAAAATGTGGAGTGCTCTGTTGCAGGAAGCATATTTTCATTCAGCAATTGTATTTAGAGATGGAACTGCACAGTTTGATCATCATCCAGTGGCAGAAGGCATTATTCATTTCTGTGTCTATGTGAAACTTTGAGTGCCATGAATTAATATGCATGGCTAATTTATCGATACACATTCTTAATTTATAACTATATATCACCCTTATAAGATCTCTACAATACAGATGTACTCAATTGGCTGTAACAGAGAAAGCACATGCTATGCTAAAAGGAAGTTTCATAACTTTGGTGAGTTTTAACAAAATTACTAAGAGATAAACAATCAACTTTATTACTAATTCAATTAATGCAAAACATCATAATAGTGCTCCATAACGTGGGAGATTTTAGGTGACAATCAGAAAAATGAAAATGTGCATTAAGAGAAGCATTTGATGAAAACCTGTCTTAGTGTGAGAAAGCAATGTAGGAGTAATTAATTTAATATTTTATGAACTCGTTTTCTATGAAGTTTTCAAAAAAAAGACCAAAAACCTTTTTCATTATTTATAAAATAAATAATACAAGAAGCCATTAAGCAGCACAATGGAATTAAGCAAGAATCTGATAATATTAAATTAACCAACAAACTTGCTAATAATATTCATACAATGATGTAAACACTCTCTTAAAAATTCTAGTGAAGAGAATTTCTTAGGAAAAGAAGGAACTACATACTTAGGAAAACCACTAGAGAGAGCTCTTCTGTTCCTTAAAGGGTTCCGGTAAAGGTAAGTTAACTGAAGCCTCTGCATTTCTGTGCTTTCTGACAAGACCACCACCTCTGCGCATTGCATTGTCTTGTGGTGGAAGGTCAAGAGGTACATTCGATGGAAAAATATCCCATACCTTCAGAATGGGCTTCGTCATCTTTATCATATCTTTCCGAGGCTAACGAAACAGTGTCTGGGGGTCCAGCAAAAGGGTCATCATACTCTTCCCCATCTTCTGCATCACCTATAGAAGAATCAGAGAAAAGTCTTTTACAAATTAGCCACCTTAAGAAATGTTGCTGTGTCAAAAGAGGTAAATTTTTCTATTAAACCCAGTCACGGTCATGAAAAAACAAAGTAAAAAAACAGGTCCTATTTTAACGTATATCGCTGTAATTTAGATCAAGTACGAGTTTTTGAAAGTCAGCATACAACTGCTTATATCTGGGACAAAAGGATACCAGTTCCAAAATGATGGTGGTCTCTACGAAGATGTATACAAAAAAGCAGAAGCAGGGTAAAACAGAGTGTGTATCCAAAACAAACAAAAGAAGAAACAGAACCAAAATAATGATAACAAACAAACAACCACAAAAGGGAAAGCACAACAGAAAGAATAATTCAAATTAATTTTATTTACCTACTCAATAATTTGAAAAATTATGATGAGAAATTGATAATTCAAAGCCAGATGAACATTTTATCTTTTCATGAAAAATCACAGGGTTACATTAGAGTAGATTAAAAATGCTCAATTCCACTTTCAAGAGCAGGAATCCTTTATGGGAAAAACTACTTTAAAACTCATATCGCCCGTGTTAAGTTCACACAGAGTGATTTACAGTTTGACACCTTCAATTCTCATTCAGTGATATATTACCATTTTTTTTTTTTAATGTTCTAGCCATTTTCTATGTGATTTCCAAACCCTAGGTGGATTGGTTGGCTTGAAGTCATTGAATCCCCACAATAAAATCTTGTGGTTTGGGTTTTTTTCCACATACTCATTTAGAATTTTTTTTAAATTTTTTTTTCAACGTTTATTTATTTTTGGGACAGAGAGAGACAGAGCATGAACGGGGGAGGGGCAGAGAGAGAGGGAGACACAGAATCGGAAACAGGCTCCAGGCTCTGAGCCATCAGCCCAGAGCCCGACGCGGGGCTCGAACCCACGGACCGCGAGATCGTGACCTGGCTGAAGTCGGACGCTTAACCGACTGCACCACCCAGGCGCCCCTAGAATTTTTTTTAAAGAGTGTATCAGATCTTTGCTAGCCTGGTTACATAGTTACATATAAGCACTCATTTTTCACCCATATTCAACCACATCCAAAGAAAAGTCAACAAAGTCAAAAAAAAGAAAAAGTAGACTTACTACCTATCAATTATCTGTTAACACCTCAAGAGAAAACCAGCCACCTCAAGGATTACCCAAAAAGCATGATGAAAATCTCCATGGGAATCCTAGAGGACCTACATACAGTATCCCTCTTAGAACATAGTCGCTAAGCAGATCCAGATTAAAGCTACTAGTCTCCCCCCAAAAATATCTGTATCCTCTGACACCCACTTAATGGGTAGCACCCTATTTTTCACCATATCTTTGGTAGAGGAACTAGCAGCCCTTTTCAAAATACTGTCAAAGTAATTTTTAAAAAATCAATGTTCCTATTTCTTTATAATTTTGGCATTTCGCCGGCATTCATCATCCTTATCCTGAAAAAGCTCTCTCCCATCAGGCGCTAAGAACAGAATGGAGAGGACTATCCTACAGGTTTTGGTGATTCCACCCCAGGCGCACCGTATGGTGATGTTCCTTCCCCAAATAAAATTCCAAGGAACACGTGTAAATACTATTCTTTCTTTAGATCTTAATTTCTTTTTCTTTCAAAATGTTCAAAGTACTTTTCAGAACATTCAGTGATCCCTTGTTTCTCTTACGGAAAGAAGAGTGCTCTGATTTCAAATATGAGGGAAGATGGAACCCAATAAAATGCTAGTAAAGATATGTTTGGACATGGAATGACAGCTCACGGAACATAAAGTAGTAAAGATCACAAAATTCTCAATTGCTGTTAGTTGCTGGAGTATCCTTACATTCTTCATAAAGCAAGAACTGTTATGCTGTGAGTTTTCTAATGATATTTCCTATCGTGAACTATAAAATAAATCTTGCTGTGTACAAAATAGTTTCAGGATACCTCAAATACATTACTACTCTAACTTGTATGTAGCTTATTACACTATTATGAATATAAAAATACAAGATTAAAACCAATGAACACATGGAAGGGATTCTGAAAAAGATTCAGATGCTCAGGCTTAAATCTATTAAACTCTGTGTGGAAATACACAGAAAAAAATTAAAAGTTAAAAAGCTTTGAAAATCAAGATTTTTAAAATAATATCCATTTTATGCTTTTATGTGTATATCCATGAATATACACATACACACATGCGCGCGCACACACACACACACACACACACACACACACACATATATATCCAGCAATGTAAAACCGTATATATATACACACACACACACACATACACACAGCAAAAAGATCATTAAACCTATAAATTAAATAATACTTAATGTGAGTTCAGAACATTTACACAAATTGGTTCCTAACATGCTAAAGACTTCTGTGGTTTTTGTTTTAAAATAAAAACGTTTCGTATTCTATATTAACATGAAATTGTCTTCAGCTTACCCGTTCCAAGGACTGCAGCTCATTTCAAATGTTTTTTGTAATCAATGATTATTTATATTTATCTAAGACAAAATAAGTTAAATACTGCTACTGGCTTCATTTCTACCTCCCCCCCACCTTCCCCCCTTTTTAAGCTTCCTTGAATTAACCCAGAAAGTTAAAAAAAAAAATCTCTGTGGTTATTCCCTTTTCAACCTGCGTTAAGTTGAAAGGACACATCATCTTTCAAAATGGTCTTCTTCATTTTACTGTTGTTCCAGTCATGATCCATCCCTTTTCCCCCTTCCTAATCGGTTTTTTTTTTTTCCCAACCCAATAAAGTGCTGTATTACAAGGACCTGTAATTGAACACAGGGGTCGCTGTTGAGTAGTGCAAAGCTTTTTGTTTTCTCTCCAGGGGCTGAGTATTTGCAGCTATACCTGCAAAGTCTTCTATAAATTAAAAGGTAAATGTTCAACTTGTGTTTATGTAATAGAAAACTGAACTCCAAAGCAACAATGGGCATCAGGTAAACGCATCCAATACAATTTACAGACATAATTGAAAGCATTACAGCCTAATCAGACATCTAAAAGAAAAGCAGGCTCAAATGAAATGTCTACAGAATCATTAGTTGGTAGCCATTCCATTACAATCACACATAATGTCAGTGGTGCCTTGAGCCTGTGCCAATGACAACAGCATAAATTTTGCATCTCATTTCTGTGGTCATAAAATTAATGATCAGTTTAAAAATACTTCTTTGTAAAAGTTATTGCGCAAAGAAGAGACATGAATGTGTCCCTGTTATGTACTCACAAGGATAATTATGGGGTTGTTGCTCATTAATACTGTTTCTTGTTTCCCTAGAAAACCATTTGATTTATCCCACAACTTTTAAAAGTTTAATTAACGATACAAAGTTAACAGTCTAAAAGATAATGATCCAAGGCTTCCCTTCGTATAATTTCAGTGGCAACTTAAATATCACAGCAAAATCAAAGCTGAATCGTACCACAGCAGCATATTTCTCTGATAAACATTTTTAAATTTATAATAGTTGAGTTCAAATCACTATTATCCCTTCCTTTTTCTATGACTCATCATCAGTTAACATTTTCCTAAATGCCTGGAGACGAAGCCCAAATAGCAACTGAAGAGTCATGATCTCTACCACGATTGAAGGTGATTTAACCAATTTACTGCTTGTTTTGTCAAACACAGTCCTATTTTAAACACAATCAGTTAAATATTAAAATAAATAATTAATACACCTAAATCGGAGATGATAGCCATTCTTCCTTCAGAGCATGAAAGACAAACTTGAGTAGAAAAATTACTTGAGTGAAAACAAATTAATTTCTAATTCACTACTCAGTTCACTTGTCCAAATTAATTTCTCAAGTAATAATATACAACTACATTGACAGAATTAAGTATTTAACTTGTCATTTCTTAATAGGATCTGTAGTTTAAGTCTTAAGACTTTGAAAGATGTACGTCACCACAAGTAAGAAGATTCTGTTCATAACTCTCCTAAAATAAGAGGACTTAAGAGCACACAAATATGAGGCGGAGCTTTAAACAAGCACTACCTCTGAAATATACTTCTGCTATAGGCCCCATAATTTCAGACATATTTAACACATTTATACAAGGCCAGAGATGGGCCAGGGGCGGGGGGCGGGGGGGGGGGGAGGGGTGCCAGGGGAGAACTCAAGCTATTTGCTCAGATTTCATCAGTGGGATAACTTTCAACCAAACATAAACTATGTTAGAAAGGGGAAAGGAAAGGAAATTAAACATCATCCAAACTTTTGACGTTTCTGCTATTCTTAGGGATTCCATAACAACAAACTGAAATGAATTCCTTCTTACATGACAGGCCTACTATTTAAAAAAGCACTTTAGTCCATTAATAAACTTAATACAAATGAGGTCAAAGGAAATAGCTAAGTAAATCTATGCATATTTAACAATATCAATGAAGTCTCAAGGACAAAATCTATTACGCGATTTTTTTAATTAGAGGAAAAATATTTTAAGGAAGAAAATGAGAGCTTTTTAGCTACAGCATTTAAAAGGAGGGGCACCTGGGTGGCGCAGTCAGTTAAGCGTCCGACTTCAGCCAGGTCATGATCTCGCGGTCCGTGAGTTCGAGCCCCGCGTCGGGCTCTGGGCTGATGACTCAGAGCCTGGAGCCTGTTTCCGATTCTGTGTCTCCCTCTCTCTCTGCCCCTCCCCCGTTCATGCTCTGTCTCTCTCTGTCCCCAAAATAAATAAAAACGTTGAAAAAAAAATTAAAAAAAAAAAGGAACTGAAAGCAACATATTCACATTTTTAAGCTACAGACACTAATATTTTAGAAATTTGAAAATATTATCTTGAAACATTTGTCTCGTGTTAATATGCTTGCCCTTCTTTCAGTATTTTATAATTTCCTCAAAAATTACTTGAAAACTGAATTATAAAACAAGATTTACTTAAATCTTCTTGAGAAATTAAGTTGAATCTGAGAATACACATTAATATAATATTTATTGACTGTCTCTTATGTGTCACACATAGGTACCTTCATATTATCTTAATCAATCTGTAAAGAAATGAAATGTACCTACATCATCACTGGAGTAAAAAAAAAGACTAATATAAGGGCAAGATACAAGTGAAACTTATTTTTATCATACACCTAATATATATTAGAAAATTCTGATTTAGCGGCACCTGGGTGGCTCAGTTGGTTAAGCATCTGACTCTTGGTTTCCACTCAGATCATGATCTCACGGTTGATAAGATAGAGTCCCATGTCAGGCTCCACACTGGCAGCACAGAGCCTGCCTAGGATTCTCTCTCTCCTTCTCTTTCTGCCCCTCCATTGTCACTCTCTCTCAAAATATATAAACTTTTATTTAAAAAAAAAAAAAAAGAAAATTCTGTCTTATACTCCAGTCAATAACAGCCTTTACTCAACTAGTAATATATTTTCATTACAAAAATAATTACTTCAGGTCACATTTAAGAGATTTAAGACCATGTTATATGACAGGAATATTCTAAAATAATTGTAATTCTACTCTAAAATAATTCTAAAAGTAGCACAATTTTAGCGCATAAAGCCTAAATTCAGGCATACACTCTATACTATCAGGCTATATTGCAACTAAGAATAGGAAACTAGGGATAGCTACTCCATCATGTATGATATTTGAAGGCTATAAGAAGGAGCTCTCTAGATAGAGTAGGCAAAATTTCAAATACTAGGGAACAGGCAAAGCAAGATGGGTTCTGGTTGCTTACATTCAAATCTTTCTTACATATAAGTAAAATAAATGAATTTAGAAAATCAACTGATAATTTACTCTCAAGTCACAATTTATCAGACCTCCTGAAAAGAGAATCTAAGGACACCTGGCTGGCTCAGTCGGTTAAGCTTCCGACTCTTGATTTCAGCTCAGGTCATGATCTCACGGTTTCATGAGTTCAAGCCTGGGATTCTGCTTGGGATTCTTTCTCTCTCCCTCTCTCTCTGCCCCTCCCCCATTTGCACTGTCTCTTTAAAAAAAAAATAAACTTAAAAAAAAAGAGAGAGTCTACACTTGAGTAGTTAAATATATAAGGAGATAAAATGAGGAACCTTTAATAAATTAAAGAAATGAAAACAGAAGTCTTTAGACAACAGCTTGCTTCGAAAATGAATATAAACAGCAAATAGAAAATTAACTTAATGAACAAGCTTCAATATCTAGGAGCCACTATAATAAAATAAGTTTCTACAAGTACAAAGTATTCTCCCCCCACAAAAAAAAAAGGAAAGAAAATACTTCTTTTTAAATCCTCTAAGATCTCTGCACCTCATTGTTTGAACAGTTATTATCAATTCAACTAGTTCTAAGGATTGAAAAACACTGAACTGTAAATTCTGCACTGTGAAATCTCAGGATGAGGGGGGAGCACCTACAGTGTAAGGGGAGGGGGGAGGGAGGGAGGAAGGGTGACAAACATCTGTGCACACTAGACAAGCTAATAATTCACTAATTCGCTTAATAGAAATGAATAACTCTGAATTAATTCATTTTATTTAAGAACTGTTCACCTGGTCCCTTTTGCTTCCATTCATGATATTAAAATGGTACTTAACTGCCATTTTGAAAAGATAAAATAGCTGAAATCAATAGGAATATAAAAGTGAAAAGGAGGAAAACAGCCTCTGTTTACTTCACTGTGACCCCATATTGACCTGAGAGAGAGAGAGAGAGAGAGAGAGAGAGAGAGAGAGAGAGAGAGACACAGCAGGAAAACAGCCAAAAGGAATTCTGCCCAGGTCTCCTTGGATGAAGATAGCCCAAAACCCCAAAGGGAATTGTAAAAGAAAAAAGAAAAGTGGGGGCGCCTGGGTGGCTCAGTCAGTTAAGTGTCCAACTTCAGTTTAGGTCATGATCTCGCAGTTCAGTTCGTGAGTTCGAGCCCCGCATCAGGCTCTGTGCTGACAGCTCAGAGCCGGGAGCCTGCTTCGGATTCTGGGTCTCCCTCTCTCTCTGCCCCTCCCCCGCTCATGCTCTGCCTCTCTCTCACAAAAATAAATAAACATTTTAAAAAATTTTTAAAAAAGGAGCAATATCGAAATACACTTAGATGAATTTATGTAGAGATCTGATAATTAATATCTTCCTATTTAAAAAAAAATGTATCTTGAATACTTTGCAACTATTAAGTACTAACTTTGCTACTCCTAACTACAGGAATAGTTTTTAGAACAAAGCTGAATATACTTTGAAGGTATAACGGCATAAAATTACTCAGCATCTCGTATTTGTCCAAGGTATGCACCTAATTTATCCACAGGCTTACTTCTAAGCAGGCACTCCTGGTGATTAGTTAACTCAATATAGGAATATTAAACTATAAATGACTTAGAGAAAAATGGTTATGGGGAATCTCTGAATTCTGTGTTATTTGAACTCTTATTCTAGGCTCATTTTTCACTTTCTATCAAATACTGTACAAATTTCCATTCTCTTTAGAAACAAAGACTATATCTCAGTAATATCTATACATCTGAACAAGCTCCTACCCTATTATTGAATCGTATAGTTACACAATGACTTCATTATCATGCTTTCTTAGCTTAAGATTTGTTAATGTACAAATAATTAAGTCACAATGAGAGTTTAATAAATAATCACCAGAACAAAATATGTCTAGTACAGAATCTGAAATCTAGTATTCCTCTATAAACACTGCCCTGTATAAAAGTTATAATAAGAATGTATAAATTCATTATTTCTATATTCAACTAAGCAAAATGCAGTATAATTAAGCCCACAGTTGAAGACTAGTTGTAGAGTACAAAGAAGTAGGTATTTGTGGGGAAGAGGATTTTCCTTCTCTTCTCTTTATTTAATAATGTTAAAGATTTCTGGGGCAACTGGGTGGCTCAGTTGGTTAAGCATCCGACTTTGGCTTAGGCCATGATCTCCTGGTTTGTGAGTTCAAGCCCCGCACCGGGCTCTGTGCTGACAGCTCAGAGCCTGGAGCCTGCTTCGGATTCTGTGTCTCCCTCTCTCTCTGTCCCTCCCCCACTTGTGCACATGCTCTCTCTCTCTCTCTCTCTCTCTCTCTCTCAAAAATAAATAAACATTAAAAAAATGTTTAATAGTGTTAAAGATTTCCATATGAAAAAAAAAATCTCATTCCCTCCAATCACAGTGATCTTGACGATTTAATGTGAAAAGAAACTATGGTTTCCTTTTAACTATTTGGGTTTAGGGTTTGTCTGGTTAATTCTTGGTTTACCGAAACCGTCATTACTCTCAGTTGGCAGAGGTATGAATTACTCTGTGGTGTCTGCTAACCCTCGTTAGAAGATGCCATACTGTTTTCCTCCCAGACCCAGATCCTAACTTCACATAGGTTAGCTGACCTCATGTTGTGACCCTCATACCAGCATCCCCAGGCTTCAGGTCATGACCTATGAATTAGCATCCTGGAAGTAAGGGCCATACCCAGTTCCCCTTACAGAAGTGAAGACGTGAAAGTAGTAACTTCCTATGCCTTTCTTGTTTTGGTTTGCAACATGCTAAACAACCAACCCTCAAGTCTAAAGGAAGACAATCAGGTTACCCACACGCTCAAGTATTTCAAACCAATCAAACTGAACTCCCTTCTTTGAACATTTCCATAGCATGCACGTATTCACATCAAAAGAATCACAATGATAATAAAAAAAAAAATCATTTGAAAAAATTTTGTCCGTGTTTCCGGACATAAACTGATACTGTCTTTAAGGCAATTGTCCTGTAAAAACATTATTACCTCGGAACAGCCGGCCCCAGGCCCTCCTGAGCCCACTGCTACTATAAAATCATCTCTGCTGTGGCAAATGGTGTTGGCATGGTATTTCACCTGTGCTTTACCAAATCATTCCATGCGTAACTGCAAGTATATCCTTTTCTTAACACATTTCGGCCACAACGTGCTTTTTAAGAAACATTAACACCTAAGGATAGCAAATACATAAGATGTCTGCACCAGATTGTGCAGAGTAGATCCTGGATATGCTTTTTAATTTTTTTCTCAGCAGGGGGAGCTCGCACTCTCATCTTGAAAGTCTAGGTATACAATATGGAAATTTAAATTTTGATCCCAACTATCAAATGTCAGTATGTGTTAGATTACCCTACCGAACCTCTGCATAAGAAAAATAAAATGTCAAGTCTGACAAACTTGAAAATTTACCTTTGTCTTGAAATTCCTGAAGATAGCTGGAAAAGAAAGCAAGAACATTATATTTTAAAATGAGGGTTGACAAACCAAAACAAGGTCTGTTTGTTGGCAATAATTCAAATCTATTTTAAAATCTGCATTATAAACACACATTTAGAGAAAAAGTACTTCCCATCCTGAAATGACAATTCCAAAAGGCTTATGGGTTTATAATAAAAGTATTTTTAAAGACTGAAGTTAGAGTAGTAAAATCAGAATCTTTAAAATGTACCACATACATTTACTCATTTCCATATCTAGAGGTATTTATATTAAAATTCTCAAGCTACCTTTGTCCTAGCACGTAAACCCAATACACCCTCAAAAAATCAAAACGAACAGTTGGATTTTGGTAGCATGCTTAGAAAAAATATATAATCAAGAACATCCACAAAAAAAAAAAGGATAATATGATAAGCATGTCGGTTTTTAAAAACTATTATAGAGGACATATATTTTGTCTTTACAGTATTTAACACCAACTAAATTGGACATACAAAAAGTTAATTCTGTGATAATTCTTTATTAAAATGTTAACTACAAAGTTGCTTCTAAGTAAGAAATAAGTAATAAATGGCAAGGAAGTGACTTACATAGACTTCACATCTTTTATCTTCTTAATAAGGGATTCTCTCTTTTCCTTTGCTTTCTTGGATAAATTTTCCCCTCTCAGTGTGTCTGCTACAAATGTTTCAACATCTAAACCATGAAATATAAGAAACAGGATACAAATTATTGGAAAGAATCATTTTTTGTGAAGACAAATAGGACAATGATTGTTTCTACCCATAAGTGTTAATATCTGTACAATTTGTTACAGTTATTTATCAATCCAAAGCATAACAGTTGAAATATGTTTCAAATACTAAGTTGGACAAATCTGTTCACCACTTAGCTAATAAAATTTGTATGCTCTACTTATGCTTAGCACAGCAAATGCTATTTGGATGTTTGGCATCATTAAACCGGGGAGAAGCGCACAAGTTTTAATAAACTACGGTGCCCCATAAAACAAATTCTCTCATATAAAAGCAAGCACAGAGCTTTTATGCATGTGTTACTATCATTTTATAATATTTGGGAAGTTCCTATGTGAACAGGTCATTCACAATATAATATCGATATAAACTAATGTCTCTGGCAAGGGCCTGTTTTTCCCAGTGTAATCCATTTTGAGGTATGTGCAATATTTAATGTTTTAAAGGAAAAACTAAATCCCTTTTTCTAACCGAGATTCCCAGATCAAACCCCCCTCCTTCCTACCTGCTCCACCCATTCTGACCAGCCACCTTCAAAAATTGAAAGAAAAAAAAAAACCCAAAACCTCTGTTGTGTGGTTTTGTGTGTTCTTGCTTCTTGCCTTGGTATTACCACCTGGAAATATTTTTTTAAATAAAGTTAGGAAGTGGCAAAAATACATTTGTCCACTATTTAGAAATATAGTAACCTAGAAATAAGATTTTCACAGATTCATATAACATTTCCACAGAGCCTCCTTTTTTTTTTAAATTTAGTAAACTTGTGAATTATTCTGCTTTCTAGTTCTCACTAGTACAAGATTCCAACTAATCCTGACTGGTTTGATTTTATAATAGCCCCATTCTTATTGTTCATGAAACATTATGCAACTTTAATTTTTATTCAGGAGTTCAAATCTTTGAGATATCTAATATAAAGGACCATGAAAAAATTTTAAAGTAGGTATGACTGTAAACCATCCATATTTCATATTGAAAAGATGTGGGTATATTTTACTTTCTTTTTATTTATTTAACTACTTTGTCTCCTAACTCACACTGACAAAAAGATAGTATAAAAGCATATAATAATAGTATATATAATTAATTCAAAGCGGTATAAGTCTTTCAACTATACTTATAATTAACAATTTAAAACCTAGTATTTGAGACAGAATGTTATAATCGATTTTAAATTCTTGATTACAAAAGTATCTTGATCCAATAAGCAAGTTGATTAAACTGTTATCCCATATATTCATCATAAATGTATAGAGGTAATTTTTCACTAAATCAGTATGACAAGTGAAAGAATTAAAATTTAATCCTGGAATAATTTTTTTAAATAGCTTTCTGGTTTGACGTCCATTAATGACTAATATTACAAGTTAAGTATCAAGATGAAATGAAAGCAAAATGTCACAGCTTCTCTTTACAAAGTATGGAGCGGTCCATATTCTGAAGGGGACATAGAGGCATAATCCATAACCAGTGCAAATTAGACTCAGATTTCTAAAGTGAGTTCAAAATAATGAAACTTATTTTTTTTTTTAATCACTCTCCTAAACTCTTTAATTTTTGTACACAGAGAAACAAGCAACCTTTGGACATTCACACATCAGGTGAAATGGAAAAGATCACTGGCTTCTCTGAGGTGGTTAGAATGAATCTAGTAACAAAGTGGAATAAGGGAAGGAGCAGCATGTCTGCTGCTGATTCTTTCTTCCAACCGGACTCAATACTTGGGAGAAGCTCTTGCACAATGATTGGTGAATTGTCTGCTTAATGTGACGCTCACTCAGTGTTTGTCTTTAATTCCCTCATCCACAAGTATTTAATTGCCTATTTTACATTTTCATTATACAATCCAAATTTAAACAAACGGGATCTATTTTAAATCTCTGGAAGCAGTAACAGAAGGAATTACAGCCCAAGAGTTATTTAAGAGGTCATTTCAGTTCTATAAAAACTCGGAAAACATAAAAAGCTGCAATGCTCTATTTAGGGTTTCCTAACACTCCCCCCAAATATTTTTAAAATACTGACCCATGCTATTTTATGAGGAAATGCTTGCTGAAAGAATGTGTGATTCTAGGAAGAATCCGTGTTGTTTGTTTGTTGAGGGGGAGGAGATTCGGAGATCGGGCACGGGGAAAAGATCTGTATTTTTACAGGTTTGATGTATTTATTCTTAAATTAATCTCAGAAGGGGGGTTAAGGCAACTAAAAAGATTTAATAAACACCGATTTCTTAAAATAATTTTCCAAGGAGACGTGAAAAGTGTAAGAACTGTTTTTGCTGTTTTCTGGAGGGGGTGGGTCTTCCCCTCTTTTTCTTTTTTTTTTTTTTTTTTAACAAATGAGTTAGGAACTTGAAAGTGGAATTGATTCCTGAAATCTTGGTTTGTTGGTGCCCACAGATTCAGTCGGTTTTGAAGTTTTTGAACTCCGGGCTATTTCTTAAAATCCACACTGTGCCCATTTATTTTCGAACTGAACCAAGCAGCCTCTCCCGAGCCCCGGACACCCTGTGGGTGCGCGGGGGACCTTCCACCGGGTCCCTGCGGGAAGCAGGCGTCCCGTTCGTCCAGCGCAAAGACAGGGCGAGCGCTGCAAAGTGACTCGGGCTTTCCTGGGAGACGTTTCGGCTCCACAGTCCTCAAACACTCGCCACTCCCTCCGACTGTTAAACCCCAGGGTCCGCGTCACGGGCGCTGCGAGCAGGGAGCACTGGGTTTGGGGCAGCGCCCTCGCCAGACAAACGCGACTGGATCTGCGGCTTTGTAGCTCAGAGCCAGGGTAATATTTCAAAAGCGGCCAATAAAAGTCCTGGACAAATCAAGCGCTCCTCCGGCTGGTCGGAAAAGAGATTTGAAGCTTTTGATTGTCCCCTGAGTAGCCCTGCAAACGATAAACTGGCAAGCGTGTTAGCCCTCTCCTACCTTCCTTTAGGGGTCGTGTCCCTCGGTTAATATGTAGATTTCACTGACTCCAGGCTGCCTGTAATTCGGGGAACAGCCGTAATTCGATTGCAGGAAAAGGTCAGCCCGCCTCCTCGCTAGCCTCTCGGCCTGGCGAGTTAGAATTCCTCTTCCTCAGAGGGAGGGGTCTCCATTCACGCAGTCACCAAAGCGTGGGGACCCGCCCGGCTCGCGTGGAGAATGCGCAGCTCCCAGGAGCCCCGATGCAGCAGGTTTAACCCCCACCCCCGCCCCCGCCCCGCCCCGCGGCCACACAGACCTCGGGTCAGCGCCGCTGGTACTTAACCCCAGAATTAGCCCCATCTCCATCAGCCTCTGCCCCGGAGTCATCGCCAAGGAAAGAGTTATCCCAGGGACTGTAAATGTGGTAGTGATTTTTGTTCCTGTTACCCCTTAACACTGTCAAGAATAAACCTTATCTCCCGGTACAACTGTAAAGATCTGGGGGAGAGGGCCCTGAGATCAGACTTACAACTGCTCTGTAGATAACTATTAACGTCTGCAAACAAAATAAAAAGATGGCATCATGTCTTGGCTCAGCAATCTTCAAGCAGTTGAAGTTAAAAATCTCTCAAAAGCCATAGGAACCCCTAAGAGGCAAACACTTAGCGTACCCCAAATCATGAATGGTACTCCAATTACCCTTTTTTTCTGTACATATGGACCCCCAGAAAAACTGCCTACCGCTCATGTCTTCCCTTAGAGCCCAAGTGGCTAGGACAGGTATCTAACACATCACACACACACACACACACACACACACACACACACACACACACAGACACACACACACAGCCTCTGTGCTGGCCTGAATTGTATAGGACTGAGTCCGCTACCATTTGCTCAGCCCCAGATCAATAACATAAGTGTAAAACCAATTACACCTCACCCCCAAATGGCTTTACTACTTAATTGCACATCTTTCTCTACTTTATGAATTGGGCCAGGTTTCACTAAGAATTCACGAAGGTACTATTACTAAACTTACCATGGTAAGAGTCTCAGCCAAACTTTAGGCTGACATCAGAACAAAATAAATAAAATAAATAAAATAAAATAAAATAAAATAAAATAAAATAAAATAAGCTTTTTTTCTCAGCTAAAGGGAGGTGTATGGTCTGACCAAACACCTACTGGTAAAAACATAAAAATCAATCAAACGGGGCACATGTAGATCAATGGAGCCAATGCCCAAAGTTGGAAAATGGCTAATTGAAAAGTTATTGATTCCTTAATCAATGTCTTTCTCCTGATTACCTAGCACTTTTACAGGTTACGGTTATATTGTGAATTTTCCAAACGTGGAAGAAGAAATGTGAACAAGCACCAGGAGTTCTCATAGTACAATAAGTAAAACATTCCTAAGTCTTAGAATCCAATCATCTGACAAAATTTTCAAAATTGGCTTTGGAGGCTAAATGATTTATTCTGATAGAAAACTGGGCTGTTGAAGAATACAGATGAACATCTTTCACCTCTAAAAGATGACTCTTGATAAATAACACCTTATAATAATCAAAATCTTTTTACCACTCATTTTCAAAGAAGCCACAGTGAATAACAGATTAGTCTGAGATTTACACTAGATTCACTGTTAGGTAGCATCTATTGTAATGTGTTCAGTATGTGATTGAAAAAGAAATGTAAACTCAGTGGAATGAAAAAGATAGACTTGGCTTTAATTGAAAAAGACAAACTAAGTGAATAATGAGTATATAAAAACTAGCCTATGCCACTTTTATCACCCATATATGACACTTAATCTGAAATTTATGAGAGACAACTGAACTGTGTTTCAAATCACCAGAGGGTTTTCCAATGCTGTTGTTTCTATCTTCCTTCTAGTAATATTTTAATGCTGGTAATGTAGAGATAAACTCATTTGGAAATTTTTTATAGACTTCTCATTTTTCAATATATTTAGATTCCTTTTTTTTATTAAAGAAAGCCAGTGATAACTTGGGTTGAATAACTATAAAAATCATACATACTATCAAGAGCTTTATTTAGTAATCTGAGATAAAAAATACTTTCGATGGAAACCGATGTTGGAAAACAAGTCAGCCAAAGATCCCCTCCTAAAAAAAGGTAGAATATTATATGCTTAATAGAGGCAAATAATTTTTTTTAGTATCACATCTTAATTCATCAACATTATTTGACCCATACAAGAAATTTAAAATTTTTGATCCCTTGACTTACAAACACATATTCCTGTTTCTAGAAGAGAAAACCTTAGAGGTGTCGTAGTCTGATTTCACTTTGAGATCAAATGTCTTCATATCAGCTTGATGCTCATTAGCTATTACCGCCAAAATAGGGCAGGCTTATTCTTGCTCTGTAGGAAAATCCAGGTGCTAAAGAAGTAGGTGACTATTGGTGACTCAGTAGGTGGCACTCTTCCCTTTACATACTCAGCCAATGCCCCAGAAGGAAATTATGGGACACTAGACGTACCATAAATAATTCTCATAGGAAAAATAAACCCAAAATGTTGACCAAATTATAAACAGAACTTAGGAAAGGTGGAAATCAAACCATACTATTCTCAGCATTGAAAAAATTCTCCCTCTATTTCAACTGAACTGCATTCTGTATAGATTTTAATGTGTGAAGCTTAACAAAAAAAAAAAAAAAAAAAAAAAAAAGAGTTCTGGAAATCCCCAGTAGGGGAAAATGCAATATTTCTAACCAAGTCTGCCGTGTGAAAAAGTTTCACACAGATATTGCAGAAACGATCGGGCCACTTTGTTTACTGTTTGTTTGGTTTGGTTTTGATTTTTCAGAGTCCTGACAACCACTATGTTTTTCTTTTAACGTTGGTGTCATTTTCTAATTTAATAAAAAGGAACTTATATCCTCTTACAGGCTTCCTTTTTAAACATGTTGTCCTAAAACAAATGTATGAGAATGAATGGGAATATCTGACTGCAAACCACTAAGGCTCCAGTATTCAAAGGGTGATTAAACAAATGAAGGGGGTTGGGGGCCAGTGCTTCTAGTTCCTCTCACTTTCCTGCCTGCCTGGAGGAAAAACTCACATAAATCAAGATTATTCTTGCTGTTAGCCCTAGTCAAAATATTTGGATGTAGGAAAAGATTAAATGCACAAGATTTGGAATTATCCATTGCTTCCAATTATCCAGGCGAAACCTCTCCTTCCAACGTTGCGAAAAAAAACATTAAAGGTTGCCTGTAGTGCCTATGGCAGGTCGAAATTGACTTTTAACAAAAAATCTGTAAACTTTTTCTCTATTCATGTAACAGAAGAATAATACAACGCTTTTATAAGAAGCATAGGCTTTCAAGATTTAATATACTGATTCCACAGAAATATAAATCGCTGACAGTCAAAACTATACAGCCACTTTTCCAAGAGTATCATTAAATGTGAGTTAAGAATGATAGCATCTATGGGTTTTTGCATTTCGATAGAACGTTTTA
The DNA here is from genome assembly GCF_016509475.1 of Prionailurus bengalensis. Classification (NCBI taxonomy): domain Eukaryota; kingdom Metazoa; phylum Chordata; class Mammalia; order Carnivora; family Felidae; genus Prionailurus; species Prionailurus bengalensis. Next base: position 118,131,628 of record NC_057348.1, read on the forward strand.
GAGGGAAAGAAATGAGAGGAGAGGGGAACAAATATCGAAGCCTAAAACTGCTACAATCAGAAAGAAAAATAGAGAGAAAATAATATAAATTGGTAAGAATACCTTTGAGCACCTCTAGCGCAATCAAGCAGTTGAAATGTCAAACATTTGACACAGAGGACATATAACGCTTTGGAAAATAGGCACACGAAACACAAAGGGAACTGTCCAAAGCAATGTTATTTTGATAGGCATTATCTTTTGACTTGATATCCTTTTCTTCTGTAGGCAAGGGATTTCAAGTGCCTGAAAAGTCTAGTTCCTTGTCTTCTCTGGCTTGGAATTCTAGCACAGCACCATGAATTCACTGTTAGAGAGCTCAACTGTTAACTACAACCACGGCTACCAAAATCTCCTTCTTGGTTCCAAAGAAAGTACTAGGTAATCCAGCAATCTCTAAAATGTAAGCCAATGCTCTCCCTGTAGAGTTTTAGTAATTTTTAAATCTAGCCATGTACTATTACCCAACACATTTGAATTATGCAAATAATCATGTACAACCCCAACAGAAGTTTTTGGATGGAAACTGTGAAAAGGCTGCAGAGAACGTTTATTCCCGAAACCTTTCCTACCCCCAAAAGATTTTAATTACAGTCAAACATAAAATGTTAAGCAACTTTATTTGAATGATGAGTTAAAAAAGAAAACTGAAAAACACTGGTTCACTTGCTTCATTTCTTTAAAAAGTATAGATAGACAATAGATATTTTCTCATATCCATACCTCTTAAAAATGTCCTCTGAAAATAAAGTATAAGCCAAATTTACAATCTCCAAAATGTTAGTATTTTACTATTTGTTTTTAATACTTCGTGTGTTTTAATATGTGGCTTGCTTTCATGTGAAAAAATGAAAACAACAGTAAGATGACTTTTAAAACACTCATTTCAGACATTATGCAGGCATATTAACTGACTAAAGAGAAATAAAGGAAGTTAGCATTCGGAGATAATTTAAATATTATGTAATTCTAAGCTTTCAACTAAATTACAAAAATAGGGGCCACACGAAATATTTGTAATTATGGGGATCAGAGAATAATGAGTCTCATAACCTATAAATCATACTATGTGCAAATGTTTGATTATGGACCCAAACAAGAAACTGCTTACTGTTGGGAGCTCTCAAGCTTTAAAGGGGTGCACCCAGAGGTCTGCACTTTAGTTCTTAAATTCAAAAAGTTCACACCTAGAAAATCCTGAAAGTGGTGCCATCTACTTTTGGAATAATGATAAACACTTCTCTGGTCTGGTTATTAAAATAATATTCTAAACACACAATTCCAGCAGTGTAACAATGAAAATGTTAACTGTCGTAAAATAAAAGCAGTACTCGAGTGAAACTCTCATATAATGGAATAAAAGCTGCCTTAAATCAGTCTTTACAGTTCTTTATATCTCCCTTAGTGGTACCCATTAATGACAATAAGCAATTCTTAGAGTAAAATACTATACCACCACAAATGCATTTATCACCCTGTAATCATGTTCAAACATAAGTCTCCATTCACACACTACTGGTTTTATTCTCTTGATCATATTCATGATGCTAACCAGCAAAACAGCATATTAGGAGATTTGGTCTCACACTGCTATAACAGCAACTTACTATTTAAAATGCCACATGTCAGATATTAAGGGTTAAAATAAGCACCTTGTAATATACATCCAAAAGAAACTCTTTTAATCCAGTTATCCATGAGCAATATTGAAAGATAAATACTTAGGAGACGACTCAAGTAAAACAATCCAAATTCAGTTTCTAGAATTCTGATGTACGCAGGACAAAGTGAATGATAAGAATTCCAAGAGCATCAGGATAGGTAAGATTTGTGCTACCCTGAAAAGATGTATTTTCTGCCTTGTGCAGAAATATACATCTCCATATCTAGTATAGAGATGGACTATAGCAGTGGATTCGTCACAGCCTTGAAGAACCGCATCCTGAACTCCTAATGTAAGTTCCTATAAATGGTCACTTAAGACTTAAAAGGGGAAGATGAGGATGCAAAGATGTACTTTCATCGTGTGACACAGGAAGTTGGACCTTAATACATACTTCCTTTTTTGTTTTAATATGTTACTCAGGCTGAAAACAAGTGGCTATTTGAGAACCAAGCCCTCTTTCAAAGTCTTAAATATGAGCACAATGAATGTTTAAGAAAAATGGGAGTTTTGGAAATGACGAAACCTTGCGTCCCACAACCCCTAACACCTGTAGCTCAGACATCTTTTTGCATTTTTACACCCTTCTCCTCCATTGGTCAGGCCACCAAAGGACTACTTCTTTGACTTCTGATCCCTTCCCAGTTCTCACACACGCATTACTATTCCCTCTCCCTCCCTCGCCTCTCTTTCTCACACACGCACACGACGTCCTCACGATGCATACAGAAATGTCCTGATCCAATTAGTGTAGCTCATCAAAAAGGGCTCCCCCAACATCCTCGGACCAAATTTCAACACACGCCCACTCCCTTCCTCAAACCCCTCTTTCCCCATTCCCAGTCCCGCTCCCACCGGCCAGGACACATGGGAAGCGTGGGGAGGGAGGGCATACACTCTGAATGCTTCTGTCCCCACCGGCTCGCCGTCCCCTGGCCCCCGCCCCCGCCCCGGCAGCGTTACCCGCCCCTTCCCGCTCTTTACCTGCCAACAGGTTCCTAATTTCCTCAGGGAGGGGGTAGGGAGAGGAGGTGCTGCTGGGGTTGGGCATGTTAGGGAGCGCGAGGCGTGCGGAGGGGAAAGACCTGTGCTGAAAAGGGAATCGACGGCCTGGAGTTGCGGCTGCGACCTAGACTCGGGCTAGCGGTCCCGCTAAGGGCAGCGGGGCTACGAGTCCGGACACTGCCGGGCCGGGGTTCACAACAAGGAAGTCACTAAAGCCCCAGCCAGCAGCGGCCGGACTCTCGGCCCAGCCCCTCCCGGCAGATCGGGGCGGGGCGATGGGCTGGGAGGAGAACCAAAGGGCCTGAGGGGCCGAACTGCGCATGTGTATCCTTCGGTTTTCCTAGCCTCGGAAAAGCGCTTCAGAACAGACCACGCCCACCTCCACGTAAGGGAGCGGGAGGAGCCGCTGGTGGGAAGGGAGCGGACTCCGGCTGCATCAGCTGATCCGGAGCCTGAAGCGCCTTGCAGCCATTTTGGTTACTGGTACCTCCACAACTGCTGACCGTTTCTCCAGGATCCCGAAAATTAAGATGTCCATAGTACCTCTAAGTTTTCCGATTAAGGGACCTCTGGCCAACGGTAAGCCCGGCCGAGGTTTAACACCTCGCGTAGTAACCCGCAGGAATTTTCAGCCTCCCTAAACTATTATGGCTTTCTTTGTCCGTTTGAATGAGGTAACCAAGACCCATCTTCCGCCAGTCTTCCCTGAGAGGTCAGTCTGGAACTGCTCCAGAGAGCAATCCGATTGGCTCTTAAAATTACTTTTCTGCCTGATTCTTATTGTTGGGGCGACTTCCCCCGGTACAAATGAAGAGTGAGGAGTTCTAGTCACTGGCCTTTTGAGTTAAAAAATACATATAGCTAAATAGACATCGATACTACTGTCCCATCTGTAAACATCAAAAAGAAAATTGCTAGTGATTAGAATGGAATTATAAAATGTGTTCAATCCAACCTGATCGTTTAGTCAACAAAATGCTTATTGCATGTCTTCTATCTGTAAATCGTAACAGATTTTCTCTAAAACCCCAAAGACATGTTCTGGTGTCTTTAAAGTAAGTGTGTGTGTGTGTGTGTGTGTGTGTGTGTGTGTGTGTGTGTATTCTGTATACGGTGTATATTCTCTGTATATGTATATACCAAATATGTGTGTGTATGTTTATATATGCTTAATGCCCCCCCCCACATACATACTTCATATGAGAACTGCCCTGGCAAAACTCTTTCTTTCATGCTACTATTGTATTGTAAACACTGTATTGTGGTTCCAATCACAGTGTAAATTGTTTATTCCTCTACCCTCCAACCCTCACTAAATCAATAGTCCTCAAATTTCAGTTTGCATTACAATGACAGAACTATTAACAATACAGAGTCTCAAGTTCCACTCCCAGAGATTCTAATTCTACTTAGGGTGGGACCTGATTATTTGCATTTTAAATGAGCCCCAGGTAGTTCTGATTCTAGACATCCTGAGATTTGTTGGGGCTTTTTGTTGTTGTTGTTTTTAATTTAAATTTTAGTTAGCATACAGTGCAATATTGGTTTTAGGAGTAGAATTCAGTGATTCATCACTTACATACAACACCCAGTGCTCATCACAGTAAGTGTCCTCCTTAATACCCATCACCTGTCTAGCCCATCTCCTACCCACCTCCCTCCATAAACCTTTAGTTTGTTCTCTCTTTTAAGAGTCTCTGGTGGTTTGTTTCCCTCTCTTCTTTTCCTCCCTTCCCATATGTTCATCTGTTTTGTTTCTTAAATCTCACATCTGAGTGAAATCATTTAGTATTTCTCTTTCCGTGATTGTCTTCTTTCGCTTAGCATAATACATTCTAGGTCCATCCACATGGTTGCATATGGCAAGATATCATTCTTTTTGATGACTGAGTAATATTCTATGGTGTGTGTGTGTGTGTGTGTGTGTGTGTGCGCGCGTGTATGCACCACATCTTCTTTATCCATTCATCAGTCAGTGAACATTTAGGTCCTTTCCATAGTTTGGCTATTGTTGACAATGCTGCAATAAACATTGGGGTGTGTTTACCCTTTCAATCTGTATTTTTTTATCCTTTGGGTAAATACCTACTAGTATAATTGCTGGATCATAGAGTAGTTCTATTTTTAGTTTTTTGAGGAACCTCCATACTGTTCTCCAGAGTGGCTGCACCAGTTTGCATTCCCACCAACAGTGCAAGAGGGTTGTCCTCTCCCTGCATTCTTGCCAACACCTGTTGTTTCTTGTATTGTTAATTTTAGCATTCTGACAGGTGTGAGGTGGTACCTCATCGTGGTTTTGATTTGTATTTCCCTGATGATGAGTGTTGAGCATCTTTTGATGTGTCTGTTAGCCATCTAGATATCTTCTTTGGAAAAGTGTTATTCATGTCTTCTGCCCATTTCTTACCTGGGTTATTTGTGTTTTGGGTGTTGAGTTTGATAAGTTCTTTATAGATTTTGGATATTAACCCTTTATCAGATATGTCACTTGCAAATATCTTCTCCCGTTCTGTAGGCTGCCTTTTAGTTTTGTTGATTGTTTCCTTCACTATGCAGAAGGTTTTTCTTGATAAAGTCCCACTAGTTCATGTTTGCTTTGTTTCCCTTGCCTCTGGTGATAGTAAGAAATTGCTCTGGCCAAGGTCAAAGAGGTTGTTGCCTGTGTTCTTCTCTAGTATTTTGATGGTTTCCTTTTTCAACATTTAGATCTTTCACCCATTTTGAATTTATTTTTGTGTATGGTATAAGAAAGTGGTCCACAGGTAGCTGGATGGCTCAGTCAGTTGAGCATCTCACTTCGGTTCAGGTCATGATCTCATGGTTTGTGGGTCTGAGACTCGCATTGGGCTCTGTGCTAACGGTGTGGAGACTGCTTGGGATTCTCTCTCTCCCCCTCTCTGTCTGCCCCTCCCCAACTTGAATTCTCTCTCTCTCTCAAAATAAATAAATAAACTTTTAAAAAATGGTCCAGTTTCATTCTTCTGCATTTTGCCGTCCAGTTTTCCCAATATCATTTGTTGAGGAGACTCGTTTTTTTCCCATTGTATGTTCTTTCCTGCTTTGTAGACATCCTGGGATTTGATGTTGAGAATCACTTTATCACTTTCCAGCTCCTAGATGGCACAATATTTGTCATAACATATCTTTCATCCCCACTTGGAACCTTAAATCTGACAGAGTAATGGCTCCGTTAATATTTCATACAAAAAAAGTCTAGACAGTAATAGTAAAAAATTAAGTAGTCAAATGCAATGACATTTTTGTACAATTCTGTAAGAGATACAACACACACTAATTGGAAAAGGAAAAATTAGAACATGTTGAAGTCCTCTCAAAACAAAGCAAAAAACAGGGGTGCCTGGCTGGCTCAGTCAAAAGAGCGTGTGACTTTTGATCTCAGGGTCATGAGTTTAAGCCCCACGTTGGGTGTGGAGATTATCTAAATAAATAAATAAACTTTAAAAAACAAAAACAGGACAAAAATTTTATAATGGAAGTAAAATACGCAAATAATAATAATAATAAAACACACCCAAAACAAACCGAGTCCCTAAAATGGAATCTGAAATTCCTACTCAGATTTAGTAATGTGATGAATTATAGAAAGAGTACTGTGGGGCGCCTGGGTGGCTCAGTCAGTTGAGCATCCAACTCTTGATTTCGGCTCAGGTCATGATCTCACAGTTTCATGGGTTCAAACCCTGCATCAGGTCCGTGGAACCTGCTTGGGATTCTCTCTCTCCCTTTCTCTGCCCTTCCCTCACTTGTACTCTCTCAAAGTAAATGAACATAAATAAATAAAATGTAATTTATTTTTTAAAAAAAAAGAATACTGAAAATTAGAATTCTTTTTGGTGGAGGTAAAAGTAAATAGTCTTTTTACAACACGGGCCCTCTAGCTTCAAAGAATTGAGAATTATTACTCTTAAACTACAAAATTATCTTCCTTCCTAAAGAAGAAAGAAACTATTTCTTGGGCATTTTATATTAGTGAGGAGTCTTTCCTCCCTTTACAGTTATCACATATAATTCTTTGCCTTGTCACATTTTTTATTAAACCAGGCCTCCAAATGTTCCTATCCTTTGTTTCCTTCTGATAGAACTGACCACATTTTTTCTTTATTCTTGTGTCTCATTTATTTATTTACACTCCACTCATCCCACAAAGGAATTGAAGTGATTTACTCTTGTATCAAATAGACAGTTTTCTGGAGTGGATCAAATGGACAGTGTCTACACTGCTCATTATGACAAGTCATTCTTGTTAGTGACAGGAAACTATTAAGATTGCCTTAAAATATATAGCATCTAGTAGTCCAAATAAAAAAGGCAATAACAGAAAATGGACTTTTTGTGTGAAACACATTTCCCCTACTTAGGAAACCATTCTCAGACACAGGTTTGTGATGGATTCAGTTGGGCAATGCTTTGTATACTCTATCATTTTTACTGTTTATTGTTAAACTTACTGAAATTGATTATAAGACAGGAAGAGAAATAAATAGAGGCCAGAAGAAATATTATTTCTCTTGTTTCCAAATGTTTCCTTAACAAAAACTAGGAAGGAAATCAAATCATACTTTACATTCTTTAAACTAGTCCCATTAGGTAAAAAAAAAACCAAAAGAGTAATAAATGAAATTTAAAATCTCAACCTGTTAGAGCAGTAACAGCTTCCCTACCATTCCACAAAGAAGAGACTAGAAAATCTTATGCTTTGTCTTCTCAAACTGGAATCCTCCAGTTCAATGAAGATGTATATATGGATATGTAAAGAGAGAACTATATATATATATATATATATATATATATATATATATATATCTCCCTGTAACTAAAGCTAACCCCTTTCCTGATGTTTTTCAAATTTAGCTGAATAAATATTTGCCAATAGGCCTAGGATTAAAAGAATCTAAAGGAGCACTGAAGAAAAACAATGAGCTAAAACACAATTTACCTCTTTTTCTTTACCCCTCTCCTCTTTGTTTAGTTTGGCATTCATAAGGCATGTGGGGAAAAAATTATATTTTATACTTAGGCATTCTATAGTTCCTTGTTGCTGCATAACAAAACTTGGCTTTAAACATTTAGTATCTCGCGTAGTGTCTGACGGTCAGGAATCCATGAACATTTTAGCTGGGTGGCCCTGGTTGCAGTCATCTGAAGACTCAACCATAGCTAGAGGATCAGCTTTCAAGGAAGTTCACCCACGGGACTGTTGGCTGGAGTCCTCCAGTTCCTCTTTGGCTGTTGGCAAGAGGCCTTAGTTCCTCACTCCATAGACTTCTCCCTGGGCTGCTTAAATGTCCTCTTGACATGGCAACTGGCTTCCCCCAGAGCAAGTGATCCAAGAGATAGCACAGCTAAGACAGAAGCCGCAGTGTCTTTATCACTTAATCTCAGAAGTGGCATCACTTTGCTGCTGCTATATCGTCGGGGTGACACAGACCAAACCTGCTATAGAGAGGGAAGGGACTATACGAGGCTGTGAATGAATACCAGGAGGGGAGAATCACTGGGCCTGTATTGAGAGCTAGCTACCACAGTCAGCCCTCTTCCCCCACCCCCCAGTCATTCACATTTCTCTCCCGTGCGAAATATACCCATTCCCTCCCAAAGCCACCTATAAAGTCTCATCCTATTACAACAGCAGCTCAAAATCCAGCATCTCATTATCTAAATCAAGTCAGGGTATGGATGCTGCTGCTTAAACACAGCTCCTCGAGTACAGTTTTCTCAATTTAAAGACCTATGAAGTAAAAAGACAAGTTACCTGCTCTCCACATAACACGCAATGGTGACACAGACAATGAGATGGTTATCTACAAAGAGATAACCATTGTAGACGTTCCTATTCAGAAGGGGTAGGGACATTGAGAAGTATACAGTGACTACTGGTTCGTAGCAATTCTAAAATCCAACCTGGGAAATGTGGAACGTTCTTTGATTAAAAGCAATTCTATTCCCACCTGGGATAACGTCTCTATGGGTCTTGGTTCTATCTTCTGAGTCATCCTTCTTCGCCCATGAAAGGTAACCCATGTTTTCAGTTGCATAGTTTGCTCAACCAGCTTTCTGTCAATGGTCTTTTGGAAGTCAAAAGATCCCTTTTCATTTTGTACTCTCACTGTCTCCATCTCTGTCAGGGTTCAAGCAGAGAAGTGAAACTACCAGAGTAGAGATAGAGATATATGAAGAGATATACGAACATATAAGATATATGAAGATATAAGAAGAGATATATGAAGAAATCTGTCACAGAGGTTTGACCCTACAAAATTTGGGAATGTGGTTAAACTGTCTCTGTAAGGCTGTTACTTTTGGATCCGTGGCTGGAGCTTGAAGTCCACAAGGCAGGGAGTCACGAAGGGAAGATAGAGGAGACTCACGACAAGCTGGAATGCAGAAGCACAAGCCATGGTCACGGGGACCGCCTGAAACAAAAGCTACCTTCTGCTGCCCCTGACCCTGACATCCTGCAGAAGCCAGAGTCCTTTGTTCCAGAATTAAAAACACATTTGACTCAAGAGTCAAAACTGAAAGGAGGATCTGGCAGAAGACCGAGCAACTTGCCCTCTCTGGCTTTCTGGCCTGGCTGCTGCCACATGCCACGGAGGTGAACCAGAAGATAAGCAACAATATACGCGAGCTACAAAGTGACTCCTGTATCACTCCTGTAAATCTCACACAAGAATCTCTTTTGTGACCCACCCCAGCCAGAAACACATAAAAGGGAATTCCAGGAAAAGTAGGTTGACAGATTGCAAAGCCACCAAGCACACACTTGTACTATTGTAAGAATGGAAAGGTGCCTGGCTGGCTCAGTCAGTGGAGCGTGCAACTCTTGATCCCAGGGTCATGAGTTCGAGCCCCACACAGGGTGTAGAGATTACCTAAAAATATATAAGGTGGACTAGACAAAAGAAGCAATTGAAATCTTGATTTTTTTAAGTTCATTTATTTTGAGAGAGATAGAGAGAGAGCAGAGAAGAGGGAGAGGCAAAGGGGGAGAGAGAGAATCTCAAGGAGGCTCCATGCTGTTAGTGTGAAAATGAAGAGTCAGACGCTTGACTGACTGAGCCACCCAGGCTCCCCGAAATCTTGAATTTATTTTGTGGCCTAATACCTATTTAAAACTTTTTAAACCTGTGTCTTTCAAGTCATCTAGTATGGGCTTTTTAAAGAATTTTCAGAAGTGGGGGCAGGGAACCTGGGTGGCTCAGTCAGTTGGGTGTCCCAACTCCTGATTTCGGCTCAGGTCATGATCTCAGGGTTGTGGGATGGAGTCCTGCATTGGGATCCACACTGAGCACGGAGCCTGCTTAGGATTCTCTCTCTCTCTCTCTCTCTCTCTCTCTCTCTCCCCCTCTGCCCCTCTCCCTTGCTCACTCTCTCTCTCTCTCTAAAATCAAAAATAAGAGAATTTTCAGAAGTGAAGGTTTGTTGTCATTTTCTAAATTCTCATCCCTCTCTTCATTTGAATCATCTAGGGCTGCTGGGGATGAGTTTATCGTTGTGTGGTGCCAGCCAGAAAAACACTATTTTCTCACTGGAATTCATATGAGGTCATTTACCCTTAAAAGGTATGACACAGAACCCACCAGAGCCAACAGGTTCTGACAGATGCAGCTCACTAACTTGCCTTTTCAGTTTTTAGGTCATGATTATTGTTAATCCTATTAATGTAATTTATTGACAAGATAAGGAAACACATTCATTCTCTTTTGCTCTCCATCTCATTTGCATATGCACAAGCGTGTGCTTAGGCACTTTGCTGCCCTAGCCAATTATGTTAAAAGAATAATAAGCAACTTAATATAGACCGGATTTGAGCTCTTAACAAGGTGCTGCTATATGCCTTTAGGATTCTACCAATCAGGAATAAGGTGAGAGAATGTCCGTCCCATTCCAGACCTGTCAGTCAGGGGCTACCCAGCTCTCTCCCCAGGTAACAGCCCTCTTCTCCCTTTAACTGATGTTAATTTCCCCTATCCAGACTCTCAATGCTTTGGAGACGTCACCATTGTAAGGTCAGTCCTGATGGTAACCTGGCTCTGACCTCATATACTGGTTCTAGTAACTAAGTTTCTCCAGCCTGGGTTCTGAAACCAAGTCTTTTACCTTGCCTACCTTCAGTAAAAGGGACATATTTGTTTGGATTACTTTTAGCCCTCTTGGACTATGGCTGTCTTATTCTCACAGTCTTGATTTATATCTGGTAGATTCTAGGTAGATCTCCAGAGAAGGGATGGACCCATATCCCTGTGTTGCCTTTTACTAATCAGGCTAGGTTGGTATGTGCACTAACCACATGCCAAGAAAATGCTCATTCTTTATATTATATAAAATTGAATGCAGACCTCCCTCCTCCTTTCCATGTAAACTGTTTTACTCCTCCATGGTTTGGTGAAGTCACCTTGAGCTGTGAATAGCTACATCAAAAGACAAGAACTTTTGATTCTCTCCCGTAATTATTTTCTTCAAAATCTTTATTTTCTACCTTAGAGTTCCAAATTGAGTGACCTTGAAGATTCCATTTTATTCTTGGCTCAGAAGAGACAGAGATTATCCTGGAGCTTAATATAAGAGATAATGTGCAAGGACACTGGTATAGTTTAAGCCTTTCCAGGGGTGGCTGACTCAGTTGGTAAAGCATGTGACTCTTGACCTCAGGGTTGTTAGAGCCCCATGTCGGGTGTTCACATTACTTAAAAATATATTCAATATAATTTAAGCCTTTCCAGTCCACCCCATTCCCAAGGATGATCCCAACCTGCACTCCCTGAAGTTCTACCAATCAGAGACAAGAGAGTGGATGGGTAAGTGTCTCCCTGTACACCTCAATCTAGACTGGTTTGAGCAGTCAGGTCATCTTATACCTGGATTAAGCACCCTGTGGCTTAGATGAAAGATAACTGAAAACAGTGTTTTGGAATTTCAAACATCCTGAGAGAGGCACCGGGGTGGCTCAATCATTAAGCATCCAACTCTTGACTTTGGCTCAGGTCATGATTTCACGGTTTGTGAGCCCCACGTTGGGTTCTGTGCTGACAGTGCAGGGCCTGCTTGGGATTCTCTCCCTCTCTCTGCCCCTCCCCCACTTGCACACGCACGTTCTCTCTCTCTCAAAATAGATAAGCATTTATATATATATATTTTAAAAACCATATTAAAAAAAAATCCTAAGAGAAAGCAGGCTGCATAGACCTTCCAAGGAATGGTTTCAAGACTAGCTGTGTAAACCAAGCAAGGCGTTCATGGGTATATTTTATGCTGTGTGCCCTGCTCTTTCTTTAGGATAGCTCTGGTCCCCACAACATCCTTAACGACATTCGATGAGAAGACAGTCTTCTAGAAGAAAGGAACTGAAGAGCATGACTGCTTTATTAATTAAACTTTGGAAGACTCACATTTGGGCTCTGAGTCTTTTTTTTTTTTTAATGTTTATTTTTGAAAGAGACAGAGAGTGAGTGGGAGAGGGGCAGAGAGAGAGGGAGATGCAGAATCCGAAGCAGGCTCCAGGCTCCAAGCTGTAGCACAGAGCCCGGTGCAGGACTTGAACTCACGAACCGTGAGATCATCACCTGAGCAAAAGTCATAGGTTTAATGACTGAGCCACCAGGCATCCCTGGGCTCTGAGTCTTAATTGGCTCAATATGAACTATTTGTTAAATTTTAATTATTTTTGTTACAGGAATTTTATTTTTGTTATTGTAGCTATTTTTTTAAAAAACACAAATTTAGATGAAACCTAATTTTCTAATTCACTTCTAGAGTCATTTTATAGCTAAATTAGCAGAGATTTTAGAACATTAAATAATTAGAAACGGACCTAGGTTTCTTTCTATATGCAAAGACAACACGGTAAATTGTGATCAGAGTCCTTCCTCTTATTATAGTACATCTATTCTCACTAGGCAATTTTAAAATACCAAGCTGTCTTTAGCAACAGTAATTCAGTGGGTTTGTGCCTAATATATTCATGAAGGGCTTTGATGGATTTGATAACCATAAGCAGCTGTTAACATTAAATTGCCATTTAATTTTTTTCAGTGACTTTCAAAGTTGTCAATATTAAACAGTAGTGTTTTACAAATGACTAAGACCAATAAGAATAAAATTAAATAAAATTTAAAAGGCTCAAACAAATGCTCCCTTTTTTCTGTAATATCCCACTACGAAGCAAACAGAAAGGAAAAAAATTTTTTACAGGACCATAAGTCCTGCTTTGTATATTTGACTATAATTTCCATTGTATATTACTATACCCAGTAATTCTCCCATCTCTTCCCCACTCCACCCCACCCCCATTTAATTTTTGTCCTTTGTTCATGTAGCTCAGCTTCGGTTGAAAAAAAAAATGAATTGGAAAAACTACTGGGCAGGTCCACTTAAGTATGAACCTTAACTACAGTGGCAAAAAAATTAAGCATATTTGTCCTCATCCTCCCACAAGTAGGTGAGGTATGTGCTTTTTTATTGTTATTATTTCTTTTTATTTTTCCAGCTTTATTGAGATACAACTGACATATATAACGTTGTGTAGGTCTAAGGTGTACAATGTTATGATTTGATATATGTATATAATACATAATGTTTATCATAAGATGATTGCCACGTTGAGGCATGCGCTTCTTAATGATCTAGGTGCGCCCCAAAAAAGCAATGGACCACAATATTCTCTTAGATTCTGTGCTGATGCCTTACTCTTCAAGAATTAAATAAGAATTCTAGCTCTTATATTAAAATTATTTACTTTTATTTCCTCACCTGAAATAAACTTGATCTGTTATTATATTGTTTTATTTATTTATTTTTTGTTATATATTATGTTTTAGAAAATATAAATCCAACACTGAAGCTGTGGCATTTGCTTTGTGAAAATGGAAGTAAGCAGTTTCAAAACCTGTACAATAATAAGATTCTTTTCAATATTGTGAACCTGGGGTCTGTCAATAATTGCTCATAGAGTAGATCCAATTCATCCAGGACCAAAGGAAGAGGCTGGAAATGCCACAACTCAAGGCATGATTAAGAAAAGGCAAATATTAACTCAAAAGATTAAATGGTCAAAAGTAAAAGACAAAAAAAAAACCTCCTACAAATCAATAATAACACAAACAACTCAAAACATCATGAAAAAAAGACTAAATAGGGAAGAGATTGAGAAGATATGACTATAACATAGAAAGAAACAATATTTATATTTACATCCGTAAAAATACACGGTATTATATATATGTATAAATATATATATTCATGAAATCCATGTTCAATCCCATTTCATAATACAAAAGTTTGAGGGTCATTTTTTACCCTCATCCCCCCCAACAGTATAATTTTATGACATACTTAATCTGGATCTCAATTTTCACCCGTATACTTTCTCCTTGTTGGATGAGTAAGGTGATTTTATGGACTAAATTTTGGTAAGCAAAGGAAGTCAGTACTGCTGGTATCTACCTAGTCTCTGCGTTTGTGGACTGCTGCAGACGTGTCTATGGCACAGTGGGGGCGTCGAGAATTATGCCGTGTACCACACTGTTGGGCTTCACTGTCCCTCAGTCCGTTTGCTCAGCATTCTGAAGACACGTTGCTGTGCGTCAGGAACATGCTCCCCCCTTGTTCTCATTCTTTGCTTTAACCCTGAGACCACACTATGGCTTCCTACATTGTGCCTCCAAGAACCATCTATAGGAGGAAAAAGACTAACAGAACAGATCCCTCTCCAGCCAGTTTGCTTTATATCGCCATGAGCATTTAATTTTTGTAATAGCCATTTTAATTTTTTTTCAAAGGTAAAAAAGTACTCTTAGATTTGTATGCAATGCTGTCGAAAGGTATATTAACTTGCCAGAACAATTAACTTGCCAGAGTGCGTGCGCGCGCGCACACACACACACACACACAAGGAATTCCTAAAGCATCCTCCAATTATATACTTTCTTTTATTATGTTTCCTCATTTTTACATTCCAAATAAAATATGGCCATGTACTTGTTGGGGGAACAATGTTCATATGGACCATTTTCAGGGAAATATTTGGTTTTTTCTTCTTTTAAAATTTTTTAAATGTTTTATTTATTTTTGACAGAGAGAGAGAGAGAGAGAGAGAGAGAGCATGAGTGGGGGAGGGGCAGAGAGAGAGGGAGACACAGAATCCGAAGCAGGATCCAGGCTCTGAGCTGTCAGCCCAGAGCCCGACGCAGGGCTCAAATTCACAGACCACAAGATCATGACTTGAGCCGAAATCGGACGCTCAACCCACTGAGCCATGCAGGCGTCCCAATATTTGGTTTTTTCTATATAGAAAAATAAATTCCACATCTGTGATAACTGTACTGTCATGACATTAAGAACTATTTAGCCCATACTTCAACATGGCAAGGTGAAATATTCTCTAAGTCATTCAAATAACATTAGAAACATATTACTTGCCTAAAACAAAATACTATACTTTTAAAGCTAAAACTATATTTTAATATATTTGTAAAACAAAGGTACTGCACCTTGACCGCAAAAGATAAGCACCTACACAAAATCGATGTTAATTAGACAAACTTGATGAAACAGATTCAATATATAATCTGCAAATAGGCCAATCTTAGATAATATCTGAAATGATTTCCTCTGGCAGATAATGGAAACAAATATCTTCTGCTCCTCTAGATATTCTTGCGGTTCACTTTGTTGTAGTTGTGTTTTTATTTTGTTTGGGTTTTTTTTTTTCTCAATTGAAAATACTTGAAAACCATTATTCATAATTTGAAGTTTCAGTTACTTTGAAATTTTCAGTCTCTTCCGTCATTTTAGTTTCTGTCAAAAGACATGACATGTAAATACAGGAAGACAGACCTGAATGAATGACTAGAAAGCATATCCCATTTTCCTTTTCACATATCATTTCTTAATTTTAAAACTAATATAGAAAAACAATAAATTTGACACATGAATTATTAGGAAAAAATCTCACATTTGTTCATTCAAATATATTCATGTTCTTGATCTGTCATAATGAAAGACAGTATCAGTGTTACTCAGAGTATAGTCTACTGACAGGTGCCAGGCCACAAACTGTTACCAGTGCATGAAATGATAAGCATAAAATGTAAGTGTATTTAGAAACTTTTATAGCAATTTGTATCAGTCAACATTTTAATAACAAAAAATAAATGTCCCTTGTATGTAAACCAATTTGACAATAAATTTCATATTAAAATAATACTAATAAAATAGAGTCTGTTTTCCTCTATATGAAAAAAAAAAAAAATGTTCCTTCACCGTAGATAGCTTGAGAAGCACCGGTACAAATAACCAAAATCAGTAGACACTATCCGTACTTAAATGAATAGTCCTAAATTTTTTTCCTATTAAACTATGTTTTTTAGAATCAGAGTTACAATACATTATGAATATACAATCAAATTGAATAGAGCACAAAGATTTCATTAACCTGAGATCATTTTTCAGAACACCATTATCAGTAACATAATTTCTAAATACTATTTAAAGAAAGTCTGCATCTTCTTGTATGTATCCCTAACATCTACCATACTCACAAACTAGCTATTAAATAAAAATTTGTTTAATTAAGGGCACATCAATGTAGATCGGCCATGATGAATCAAGTCAATCAAATCTTTGCTATCCAACTCAATCACAGAATAACCTCATGTTTCATCTCTGACTTATGCCCTTTCTCTCCTTTAGGAATATCTGTGAGCTCCACATGAATGGAGCATAGAGTTCCATCTGTCCAGAACTTTGCATATATGATTTTCCATGCCTAGTCACATAAGCACTTTTCAAGCGTTTGAGCGCATCACAGCTGCTAAAATTTCATCGGTCAAAAGGAGTCAAATGATCGATCTCAGAGCCAAGCAGTGAGGAAATACTCCTTAACCACAGTGGATGCTGCAAAATTACTGCAAAGAATATGGATGCATAATGCTACTTCTGGAAAGAGAATGAAAAGTTGGAATAATAATCCAGTCTACCACACTGCAATAGGCAAGAGTCATGACCCTCACCCAAAGGTGTCCACATCCTAATCCCCAGAACCTGTGAATATGTAATGTTACATGGAAAAAAAGGACTTCACAGAAGTGATTAAATTAAGGGTCCTGAAGTAGGGAAATTCTCCTGGATTACTTATGTGGGCCCAATATAATCTCAAGAATCCTTATAAGAGGGAAACAGGAGGGTCAGAGTAAGAGATGTGACAACAGAAGCTATGGAACGCAGCCAAGGAACCAGCCAAGGCTGCGTTCCACCAGCCAAGGAACGCAGGTGGCCTCTAGAAATTAGAGAAGGCAAGGGAAAGGATTCTCCCCCTGGATCCTCCAGAAGGAATGAAGCCCAGCTGACACCTTGCTTCTAGCCCACTGAGAGCCATTTCCGACTTCTGACACCCAAATAATACAATTGTATTGTTCTAAGCCCCTAAATTTGTAGTAATATGTTATAGCAGCAATTGGAAACCAATATACACACTTACAAAAAATCTATAAACCGGGTAAGAGATTTCTAAACAATCAATAGAACCAGAATATGTAATCATACTACCAACTAAATATAATTTTAGTTAATAGGACTAGTGGTGGGAAACATAGTAATGTTTATGACATTAATTTCCCTAGTATATAACTATTAAAGTTTTCTTCACACCTCAAACACACTTCCTGACAAAAGACTGAGACCATCATCTCTAAACTCCAGACTTGAATAATGAATGCAGTTGGACAACATCATATTTACGAAGGCCATAACTATGTTAGTCCAACCCTGATGAACTTCCCTGAGCTTCTTTCCGTCTCCAAATCTGTGCCAGTCTGCCTTCCAATCTGCTTTTCACAACTCACCATCCACTCACTAATAAACTTACTCCGTCCTGGTTCTCATATTCATCCCTTTAAGGAGACTCTGAGGTAGGTCAGAAGGCACCATTTCGTTAATCATCTAGAAATCTCTACACTTCTTCCTGATTGCCAAAATGGTTTCATTTTTTCTTATTTATACTTAGAGTAAAATTTCTGTAGGTGGAACTAAGAAACATTCCAAGTATAAACATGTAATTTTAAAAACTGAATTGCACAGTGCTTGTTTAAGAAACTTTTTAAAGTTTATTTATTTTTATTTATAACTTTTAAAGTGAGTTTATTTATTTATTTATTTATTTATTTTTGAGAGAGAGAGAGAGAGAGAGAGAGAGGGGTGGGGGGAGAGAGAGAATGTCAAGCAGGCTGCACATTGTCAGCACGGAGCCCACGACTCATGAGATCACGACCTCAGCCAAAATCAAGAGTCGGATGCTAAACCGACTGCACCACCCAGGTGCCCCAGAGAAACTTTTAAAATTATGTTGTGGTTCTCTAAACTGCATAAAAGCAACCCAAGCTTCAATCTTTGAAAAGGCTTGACTTTTTTTAGAGTGAATTTTCATTGAAAATTATTTTCAGTTGTTTATTTTTGATGATGAGAGCCTTTGAATGCAGTATCTATGCTGTGCTGATTCTCTGAAAAAAAAAAAAAAGCCACTTGAGTTAACATGTGTGGGTTAAATGAAAACCATCCAGTTTAATCATAGTGACCCTTACAAACTCATCACACATTCATAGGACCATCTTCTATTATTTCTGTTCATGAAGGTTTATCTGAAGGAAACTAACACTGGAATTTTTCAGTACATTTTTTGATGTTTTGGGGATTTGCTGTCCTTATGTGATTGCTTTAAGTAGCGACAAATCAGAAAGCCACCATAAAATTCAGATGAATCAGCCATTCTTCCTGCCTGGGTTCATCATTGGTACTTGGGAACATGTAAATGAAAGTGTGCTCCTAAAATACATAAATAATCTTCTGGTCAGCTTAAATCAGAAAATATCTTTTTTTTTCCCTCGTTGTTTTAACATTTTTCCATGTGGGTCAAACACTCTATTTCTTTTTAGTGATGCATATAATCGTTAAAAACTTCAATAAACATAAAGCACTTATTGCTTCTCTACAAATATTCACTCTGGTTTTATTATAAATGTATTGCTAACTTCTTTTTTTAAGATTTTACTTTTAAGTAATCTCTGCACCCAATGTGGGGCTCAAACCTACAACCCCGAGAACAAGAGTCACATGCTCTACCGACTGAGCCGGCCAGGCACCCTGTTATTTGTTAACTTCTGTGGCAGTGGGTTCCATGAAAGTGGCTAAATTCGAATTTGTAAAATAGGAACTCTTAACACACTTTTTTAAAAGTTGTTTTTTAATGCTTATTTTATTTATTTTTGAGAGCGAGAGAGAGTGTGAGTAGGGGAGGGGCAGAGAGAGAGGGGGGCAGGGGATCCAAAGCAGGCTCTGCGCTGACAGCAGGGAGTGCCAATACGGGGCTGCAACTCCGACCGCCCGCCAGATTATTACCTGAACCAAAGTCAGACGCTTAACTAACTGAGCCACCCAGGGGCCTCCTTGATAAACTTTTGATGTAAATTCCAATTATTTCAATAAAGTTATTAGGAGTAACTTCTTTTTTTTTCCCCATCGGAACTATTCAATTAACATTGCACTTCTTAGTTTTAGATACGAAATTTGAAGAACATAAGATCAAATTGTGTAGTGAAAGTATGTATACTGGTTTTGAGGAGTTATTTACAAAAATACCGTGAAAACTCGCACTGTATATTTGGTAGCCATGATGAGGTACTCTCTAGGAATAAGGAAACTGGGAAAATAGATTGCCCTCTGAGAATTAAACCAAGAAATCAACACATAAAAGGGGCAGGAGCAGATATATGAAACCACTTAAAAGAAACAGAAGACCTGTTCTTCTCAGTCCAGAAGGCTTAGCTGTAACCTGATTAAATATGGAGACCTATATCTCAGCCTTGTGCTCAGCTACAAAAGTACGGACAAGAGAGAATCACAGAGGCGAGCAATGACATTATTCACCTAAGTACTAGGGAAGAGACAGCCTTTGCCAGCAAACTTTCATTTGATAGGTGAAACAAGTTTGTTTATAAGCAGAGGGGAATAATCCAGTTGAGAAGACATTTAAAATATTTAAGATCCATGAGAGAGAAGTGATAATCTGTAGCATATGTTTCCTGAGAAGGCAGGAGGTGTTGGGACTCAAAGCACAGGTAGAGAAAGTGACCTTGGATGGGAAGAGAGACATCTCTTCTATTGTAACAAGAGGGAAGGAGGAAAGGATGACAGACATAGGTGAGTTTGGAAATCTGGTATTAGAAAGTTGAGGGACATTCCATCTGAAGGCTTTTCTCTAAGAACAAGGCGAGATCATCTACTGAGTGTGTGTGTGTGTGTGTGTGCGTGCGTGTGTGCGTGTGGAGGGGTCAGAGGATGATGTGGCAGGGGTGGGAAAGAGGAGGAAATTCAGGTGTAACTTTTGTGTGTGTTTAATAAAGATTAGCAGCAATCCCTTCTTCTTTGGCTAGCAATTTGACTTTAAAAATCTGGAATGGGAATAGTTTTAGATCTACATAAATAAAAGTAAATGTGTTCTTATGACATCACACAACAAAATGACTATTCACACACCCTTGAAAACAAATCATGCTAATTTGTATCTATTATGATTTATACATCTATTTTATTTCATTGTAAGTAGTGGAAATTAGTGATACAACTAGAATAAGAAGTCTTGCCTCACTTCCCATTTCAACTGACTTGTAGAAAATGTTTTCCACTATGATGTCTAGTTTTGTTTGTTCTGCTTTTTTATCTGTTATCCACAACAAACAAAGACAGTTCAGTGTCTTTTTAATTGGATTTTTAAATAGGTAGCGGTTTGCTCCCAATGTGGACTCCGTGAACCTGAAAGCTGGTGTATTCATTAGAGTTAGATTTGATTGGGAATGACAGAAAGCCCCAAGTACAGTGGCTTAATCAGAATAAATGTTTATCTCTCTGTCGTTGTAAAGTTCAGCCAGACAGCCCAGGGTGGTATGGCGTTCAAGCTGACACAGGACAGTTCCACTCTTAGTTACATGGCAACACAAGCTCAAAGGGGTCTGGGAAGTATTTACTTGGGAGCGGTCCCAGGCTCAGGTAAAAATTCTGGAAGAAGAGGAAACAGATATTAGGGAATGACTAGCAGTCTGCCACAAATGTTGAATACGTTTCTTCTTGCTGAAGAACAGCAAAACGTAACCCATGCCAGCACCAAGCTCTGAAATCCTACAGGATTTGTTTAAAACAAACAAACAAACAAACAAACAAACAAACAAACTTTCTGACTCATCTCTCCTGGCTGAATGTTCTTGTATGTCACAAAGCATAAACTCCTTCGTTTCTCTGTTTCGGTTTGAGAAAACCTTTTTTCTAAATTCTGGCATTTTCTGAATTTGAAAGATTAGCAATCTGTTTCTACCTCCAGGCCAAGTTAATCTACATCTGTTTTATTTCATCCATGCAAGAAATGGGTTTTGCAGGATTTAAAAAATGAAATAGTAATTGTTATTAATACATTGTCTTGGGCTTAGCTATAGAATCCACTGCCTGTTAGCTAAAGCAGAGCATTATCTGATCAACTAACTTACCAAAGAAAATGTATTAATTATAAACTTAACTGACATTGAATTGAACTTTCACATTATCGTTAAGACAATCTGACTCTGCATTTTGGATGTCCTATGCAAAGTAAGTGGATTAGAGTGTTTATAAAAATACCTTATTTTAAAATAGAAAAAAGTTGGGGCACCTGGGTGGCTCAGTCGGTTAAGCGTCCGACTTCGACTCAGGTCACGGTCTCGCTGTCCGTGAGTTCGGGCCCCGCGTCTGGCTCTGGGCTGATGGCTCAGAGCCTGGAGCCTGCTTCAGATTCTGTGTCTCCCTCTCTCTCTGACCCTCCCCCGTTCATGCTCTGTCTCTGTCTCAAAAATAAATAAACGTTTAAAAAAAATTTTTTTTAAATAAAATAGAAAAAAGTTATAAAGCTCTTTTTAAGTTTATTTCTTTATTTTGAGGGGGGCGGGGGGGGGCAGAGAGAGGGAGAGAGAGAATTCTAAGCAGGCTCCACACTGCCAGTGCAGAGCCTGATGCAAGACTCCATCTCACAAATGGTGAGATCATGAGCCAAAATCAGGGGTCGGGCCCCTAACCCAATGAGCCACCCAGATAGGAGCCAGCCCCTATAAAGCTTTTTTATATGAAAAATTAATTCAGTGCTCACTAACAGAGGATGATTTAAGCCTTTAGTAAAGTCAAGGTTAAAGCAAAATTTTGCAGCCTAAAGTATTTTCAGAGAACAAAATTAAAGCAGAGATTTAAAACATTTTATTATTGCCCTATTGCTAAAGCTGGTCATTTCTTGGGTTGCTTTCCATTTTTTTCTTTTCTTTTTTTTTTTTTTTTTCCTTTTCCCTCCAGATTTTCTGGCACTTCATACAACAGTAAAAACTTTAGAAAGGCTCCTAACCACCTTACGGATGAAAATTTGGAAGCAGTTTTTGTTCTGGTTCTTCTTGTTGCTCTCCCTGACATTAGCGGTTTAGAGTACAATTTGAATAAATTTGAGGTGGAAAGAGGGTTTCTCCTAAGTGCTTTCAGGCTGTCCAGATGCATTTTTCCTTGAGCCACTATGTCGTCTGCTCAGAATACAGCATGTGATAACCTATGATGAAGCTGTTATCATGGCACACTAAGCTATTAATATGTCACCATTTTAAAATAAAAAATTCAACCTATGTAACCGATTGGTATTCATCTCTTCTAAGGAATAAAGACAAATATTAATGCTTCCCTTTACTTTAGAGCATTCCGACTTTCAAAATGCACAATAGTCTTTATTTTTAAGTATTTAACTAAAAGTGATAGTGTAGGAGGGCCTGGGTGGCTCAGTCGGCTCAGCGTCTGACTTCTGCTCAGGTCATGATCTCACAGTTCATGAGTTCGAGTCCCGCATAGGGCTCTGTGCTGACAGCTCAGAGCCTGGAGCCTGCTTCTGCTTCTGTGTTTCCCCCCTCTCTCTGACCCCTCCCCACCCCCCCTCAAAAATAAATAAACATTAAAAAAATTTTAAGTGATAGTGTAACACATTATCATGGAAAAAAACAAATCAAACTGGTATAAAAAGTAAAAGTACTTTTTCCCTTTCCCAATATTATTACCCTAAATTTTATTTTATTTTATTTTATTTTATTTTATTTTATTTTATTTATTTTTTAAATATGAAATTTATTGTCAAATTGGTTTCCATACAACACCCAGTGCTCATCCTGACAGGTGCCCTCCTCAATGCCCATCACCCACCCTCCCCTCCCTCCCACCCCCCCATCAACCCTCAGTTTGTCCTCAGTTTTTAAGAGTCTCTTACGGTTTGGCTCCCTCCCTCTCTAACTTTTGTTTTTCCTTCCCCTCCCCCATGGTCTTCTGTAAGTTTCTCAGGATCCACATAAGAGTGAAAACATATGGTATCTGTCTTTCTCTGTATGACTTACTTCACTTAGCATAACCCTCTCCAGTTCCATACACGTTGCTACAAAGGGCCGTATTTCATTCTTTCTCATTGCCAAGTAGTATTCCATTGTGTATATAAACCACAATTTCTTTATCCATTCATCAGTTGTTGGACATTTAGGCTCTTTCATCAATAGACACTTCTCCAAAGAAGACATCCAGGGGCGCCTGGGTGGCTCAGTCAGTTGAGCGTCTGACTTTGGCTCAGGTCAGGATCTCGCAGTTCGTGAGTTCAAGCCCCGCATCGAGCTCTGTGCTGACAGCTCAGAGCCTGGAGCCTGCTTCGGATTCTATGTCTCCTCCTCTCTCTGCCCCTTCCCCACTCATGCTCTGTCTCTCTCTCTCAAAAATGAATAAACGTTAAAAAAAATTAAAAAAAAAAAAGAAGACATCCAAATGGCCAACAGGCACATGAAAAGATAACCTACATTTTAATAGGTATTTTCAAAATGCCTTGTAAAAGGTTTATACTTACTTACATTCAACTATTCTTGAAACATGCTTATAAATAAATGCACTTAATAACTTGGTATTCATTTGCTCAGAGCCTTTCCATATAGATTTTTTCTTGATCTAATTTAGTTTCACTGCTTTCCTACGAGATGAAGATATTAATCTCCCAATTCTATAAAACAAAAATAAGGAAACTTTAAGTTGCACAACAGTAACTCCGTGGTGTGCTAGGAATTGAACTTTAACTTCCTACCTTGTAGTAACATTATCTAGTCACTGACCTATACTCTCAGGCTAATTGGGAAAGACAAAGAAAATCTTACAGAAAATTCTTAGAAAAGATATAAATATTGAGAACTTGGTAGGCATAAAATATCAGCCTACTATTCTGGTCACCTAATTTTTTTCTCTGACTTAGAATAAAAGTCACATTTATGACCAATTCGATATTGTTTCTATACATATGTCAATTGGGACTCATTAGCCAACAGTTAGAGAGACTAATACAGGTGTCCACTAATAAATGGCATAGAACACTGCAAACAATGCAGTTCCTGTATTTTAGAGATTCTGGGAAATGCTTTCTTTATCTTTAGTTTCACATCTCATCACAAAATCTCTGTGGTACCTGCGTAGCCACTGTGTCTAGTTGTGTATTATTACTTGAGAGACGAAGAAGCACCTCTGGTGTAGAGTGGTTCTGACTCTAGAAAGCTTAATCTCGACCTCAAGTGTGACAGTCACTCTATAGAGTATCCAGAAAGTAGATTGAGCTTATGTGAGGATTAAAGTTACAGCTCTCCTCTACAAAAAAACCTGATGGGCAAAACTGTCTTTCCTAATGTCCCTTAGGCTGTCAAATCAAATTGCGCCCATCGTTCTCACTCAGGTGTCTTAAAAGAGGCTCTTTTCCTGCTGCTGTTACCTCTTAGATTCACACTTAGCCTTCACATGAGTGACGTAGGATAGGAATGCGTAGCCCATTACGTACTTACACCTTTGAGTAAGAAAAATGGATGTCCTCCTCTCTGTTGAAATAAATAAGAACCTTATTCCAGTAACAGCTTTAGAACTAGGTTGTCAAGTTTCCATCAAATTTAATTCTCTAGGTCTAAACCTATAGGACTAGAACCGTATTTATTCAACTAGCGTTCATAGTTTTACGATAGGTTGTCTCTGGATGAGAAGTGAAAATGTTAAGTAAACATCTTGAAGACTAAAAACAAATCTCATTATTTTGGGAATATCCAGGTAACAAATTCATATTCAAATTCACTTTGGAACTGAAAGTTTGAAGTCATATGGGCACAACCTTTATGTCCTATGAATATGTAAGAAGCAAGAGAGAGACTGAATATATAGGCTGAGTTTTCATACCAATTTTGTTTACCCCATGAAATTTCATCTCTCATCAACAGCTCTACATTTTCTCATTTTGATGCCTCTCAGTCCCTATTATTGAATCCTAATGGTTTCTGATGGTTTCTGCAGGATTGGATTGGTCTAGATTCAACGTATCTAATGCAGAATTGGCTTCTCCATTTAATTGTGCGTTTGGATGAGAAAGAAGTAGCTTTCCTAGTAGAACTGGGAATACAGTCAGAATAGACTTGATGTATAAATGAGCAGATGGGAACTTGACCTTGTGGATGCACTGAAAAGATAAAAAATCAGTAGCCTGATACCTAGCCGCCACCTCTGTTTTCTGCTCTAACCCTGTACTGCACAGCTTCGGGGAGAAACAGAGCAAGTCTGGAGTTTCAGCTCTATCAATTTATGCCAGAACTTGGGCAAGTTACTTATTCTGAGTACCAGTTTACTCATCTGAAAGATGAGAATCAGATGGTTGTTACAGGAATTATACATTCTATTTGTATGCCTGGCACACACACAATAGGCATTCAGTAAATAGTAACTGTAGAGGGGTGCCTGGCTGGCTCAGTCAGAAGAATGTGTGACTCTTGATCTCAGGGTTGGGAGCTCAAGCCTCACATTGGGTACAGAGGTCATTTAAAAAATAAATAAATACTTAAAAAAAATAGTAACTACAGAACTAATCAGAAAATAGTAAACAGGGGTGCCTGGGTGATTCAGTTGGTTAAGCATCCAACTTTTTTATGTTCACTTATTTTTGAGAGAAAGAGAGAGACAGAGTATGAGCAGAAGACGGGCCAAGAGAGAGGGAGGCACAGAATCTGAAGTAGGTTCCAGGCTCTGAGCTGTCAGCACAGATCCCAACACAGGGCTTGAACTCATGAGCTGTGAGAGCAAGCCGAAGTTGGACCCTTACTGACTGAGCTACCCAGGTGCCCCAAGCATCCAACTCTTAATTTCAGCTCAGGTTATTATCTCACATTCGTGAGTTCAAGCTCCATGTCAGGGTCCATGTTGACAGTGCAGAAGCCTATTTGGAATCTCTCTCTCTCTCTCTCTCTCTCTCTCTCTCTCTCTCTCAAAAATAAATAAATAAACTTAAAGAAAAGGAAAGAAAATAGCAAACATTACCAAGCTGCCAACCAAGCATGAGACATTTTTATCACCTCTCTCCCATTAAACTCTTTCAAATGATCTGGAACCATAGAAACATGCAAAACTGAAGTTCATAAGGAGAAGACGCTGGAAAGCCCATTCATCCATTCAACAAATATAAGCAAAAAGGACACAAAGATGTCAGTCTGTAAGGTGCTAAGTCATGTATGCACATCACCACATTGTACAGTAGAACAAGACACACGCCACAAGACAAAGTGAGTCAAACTGTTATGAGCCTTTGAGAAAGAAAGTATTTCTTTCAATTGAATTACCAGACAATATTATATGGAGAGGGTACGTTTAAACAGGATGTTGTAGGCAGAGTGGGTAAATACAGTGTGTTTATGATATAGTGACTAATTCAATTTGACTAAAGCATGGAGTAAATGACAGGGTAAAGTGTAACACAAGACAAAAAAGATAGGTTTGGACCATACCATAGAGGCCAGGCTAAGGAATTTGAGATTTTTTTTTTTTCAGCAGAGTGATAATATGATTGATAGAATAACAGCTTTATTAATAGTTGACCTGGAGGCTTCAGTGAAAGAACCTGTAGAAGGGAGAAATACCAAATCCAGTTAGGAGATTGCACAGTGATACAGGTGAAAGATTGTGACGTGCCGATTTAAGGTAAGAGCAAATGGAAGTAGAGGGGGAGGAGTGGGGAGCGGATTCAAGAGTTGAGAGAACTAGCAAATACGCTGTTTATTCATAAAGAAAGGAGGGTAATGTGGTATTTCAACTTCTTACTTGTGTTATCAACATAAACATGTATGTTCTGTTTGATCCGGCCTTTGTTCATTTATTAAGCTTAATAAATATGGGATGTTTGACAACCAGTCTTATCAGCTGCCAATATTATCTCATTAGTAATTGAAATAAAACTTAACACTATGAAAAATAAATAAAAATAAAATAAAACTTAGGACTCTGTTTGACTTCTGTTTTATTCTTGCTAAGAGCACTAGTCTTTCATTTTTAGAAGAGCGTTCTCATTGCTGGATGCTCATTAGAATCCCCTAGAGAACATTTTTTTTAATGTTTATTTATTTTTGAGAGAGAGAGAGAGAGAGAGAAAGAGAGAGCCAGAGCTTGAGCAGGGGAGGGGCACAGAGAGAGGAAGACACAGAACCCGAAGCAGGCTCCAGGCTCCGAGCTGTCAGCACAGAGCCAACACGGGGCTCGAACTCGTGAACCACGAGATCATGACGTGGGCCAAAGGTGGACACTAAACCAACTGAGCCGCCCAGGCACCCCATCCCCTGGAGAACATTTTTAAAATTCTAATATCTGGGCTCCAGCCCTGGACAAATGAATCAAAATCTCTGGGAACTGGACTTGGGCATCGATTTTTCAGTTTTAGTCTCCCCACTGATTCCAGGGTACAGCCTCAGTTGAGAACAGCTGACCTTGCATACGATGCACTATAGGCTCTAAATAAGCACACATGCTCACACGCTCCTTATCCATTCATCGTAAAAGTCACTGAGCATTCTCATGGTCGTTCATACGCAAGTCTCAGCTGAGGGGTGGTTCTCCAGAATTCCCTGACGTTCGGCATTCCTTGCTGGTCTCTCTCCATTCTACACCACTCCCAATTCCTACTGGAAGTACAGATATGAGAAAAAATAGCCTGAAAATAAAGTAGACGCTATCTACTGATAGCAGAGAGCAAAGACAGAAAGAACACACGTCCTTGGTTAATTGAACTACTATATCAATCAGCCCAGAAGCCTAATCTACCACTGGACTTCAGGTTTATATGAACCAAGAAATTTATTTATCATTGAAGCCACTTTGGGTTCGGGTTTCTGTTACAGTCAAAAGAATATTATATTAGAAGCCCTTTATGCTTTTAAAATAAAGGGTTTTAGATCTTGTTGCTATCAGACTTCAGAAGCGACAACGTGCTAACCTGAAATGTGCATCTTTTACAGGATGCCAGCCACAATTCTGTTGTCCTAGTGACATAAACACGTGGGCTGCAAGTGCTACACAGCTGTGAAAACCTGGACTTTGAAATCTGATGCATTTTCCAGCTGTACCCTGACCATTTAACTGTGTTCCCTCGTTTCGTTTTTAGCAGCGTAAACTACATTACCTGAAATTTCCTTAGAGTGGTATTTCAGTGAATTTTCAAGGAAGAAAATGATTTCTAAGTTCTAGGCTCTGAATATGCCCTTGAAATGTAATCACACCTATAATATTACCAGAAACTACTATCTATTAAATTATGTGTTGAAAATGAACTGAAAATCCATTTCTTCAAAAGATGCCTATGACACAGAAGAATGTGAAAAAAAGGGGAGGACATAGAACCTACATTTATATTTGATTATATGTACATCAGAAAACTCTAAGAGGAAGAGGTCATGAACAATGGTTAATTTCAAGGAGAGTGGGGGACTGGGCAAATGAGAATGTTGGGGGAGACATATCCCTATAGACTTTTTATACTTCATGGTCTTTGAAGTAATGTGATTATATTACCCATACACTATTTTAATTAAAGTATCACTTTAACAAAAATAAATTTTAAAATTCTAAAATATACTTTTTACTAGAAGTACATCCAAATTAATTGACTACTCTACCATCAAGAACCCACCCACATGATACCTGGGTGGCTCAGTTGGTTGAGCGTCCAACTCTTGATTTCAGCTCAGATCATGATCCTAGGGTCATGGGATTGAGCCCTGCACTGGGCTCTGCGCTGAGTGTGGAACCTGCTTAAGGTTCTCTCTCTCTCTCTTTCTCTCTCTCTCTCTCTCTCTGCCTCTCTCTCTGTCTCTCTCTCTCTGTCTCTCTCTCTCTGCCCCTCTCCCCCGCTCATGCTCTATCTCTCTAAAATAAAAAAGCAAGAACCCACATGAGAACCCTACCATCTCCACTCCATGCCATATTAGACTTTTAGCTATAACAATACTCAATTCGAGATTTCAGAGCCTTTTTTGTGGAATGCTCTTTTTAGTGATTCAATTCTATTAGGACATCCAAAATATTAAGGCCACAAGTGACCCTGAAACCACAAAATGGAAACATTGGTTGTCCAAAATGGGTTCAAGCACTCAGCGTAAAGGGAGAGAAGACACGGTTAAAGATGCAGATCAAAGGAGGCTGCGTCGGCTTTCCAGCCCTGAATATCTGAAGAATACGCACAACTTACAAACCTGATATCTAACAACTAGATGTCCTACAAATGGTACGTGAGGATTGATGGGTTACAGCTCATTGAAGGTTGTTTGCGTCTTTGTCCTCCAACTTGCCACAGCCGCCATTTCAAACCAGATCTTGTTCTCTACTTTCCCACCTCTAGGGACAGACAGTGGAGTCCAATCCTAATACCAAAAATAATGGTGCCGGCTAACATTAATTGATGATCTGATACTCATTTACCAAGTATATATTTCAGACTCAAGCTAAGCATTTAAGAGGCATTCAGAGACTCAGCCAGATTCATTAGAAAATCAACAACCAAAAAAAGAAAACAGCCAGATCACTAATAAACCTGATTTTTTTTCATTTTTAAGAAGGCTCCATACCCAACTCATAGCCCTAAGATTAAAGAGCCATGGGGGCGCCTGGGTGGCGCAGTCGGTTAAGCGTCCGACTTCAGCCAGGTCACGATCTCGCGGTCCGTGAGTTCGAGCCCCGCGTCGGGCTCTGTGCTGACAGCTCAGAGCCTGGAGCCTGTTTCCGATTCTGTGTCTCCCTCTCTCTCTGCCCCTCCCCCGTTCATGCTCTGTCTCTCTCTGTCCCAAAAATAAATAAACGTTGAAAAAAAAATAAAAAAAATAAAGAGCCATGTGCTCTACTGACCGAGCCAGCCAGGCACCACAATAAACCTAATTTTTGAAAAATTATGGACTGAATAGATTCATAAATTATAGTACAGCAACACTATGATGATATAAAACTGCGAAAAATAACTGACCACTATATTAAAATGCTGAATATATAACATAAGATTTGATCTTTAAGAAGCAGAATGTCAAATGGTATGTAAACTCATTACAATTATGTAAAAGATGTGGATGAGGCACAGAAGATAACATACAAATTTTAAGATAGCTGTATTAGGAAAGTGGGATTACAGGTGGTCTTTTTTTCCTTTCTCAAAATTGCTTTCAATCTTGCCGTTAGCCCATGTATTATTTTAACCTATGTTAGTCAGCGTATAGAGGCAGCTGCATAACAAGATCCAACATATTGGCAATTTAAATAAGATTGCAGTTTATTTCTCTTTCCTATTACAGTCTCTTTCCTATTACAGCCATGCAGCGCTGATTCGGTGGTTCTAAACTATGTGTCTACCTAGAAATATTGTTACTGAGAGGGAAAGAAGGGATTTGGAAATCGACCGGCAGTTTTTGCCTCACTACTCTCTTTTCCTAAGGGTATGAAAATCAGTTTGCAGTTGTTTAGGCTTTTAAACCCATATTAACTGCAAGCTCTCTACTCGCCCTTCCTTATCTAGTAACCAGTTCCTTAAATCAAGGATGCTGTGCCTCTTCACCAAGCACATAGCACTGGTCTTGTCACCAGAATAAGTTTTATGTTTCCCCAGATCCCCATATGGCTGGCTCCTTCTTCTCATTCAGGTCTCTGCTCAAATGTTGCCTCCTCACATACGGCATTCCTGAACTCCCCTATTTAAAGCAGCCTCCCATGTAGTCATCATGTCTTACCTTGGTTTTTTTCTTTTCAGTCTACCATTACTTGAAATTATTTGTCTTTATGATTTGCCTTCCCCCCATAGAATTGAAGTTCCATAAGAGCAGAGACCTTGTTTACCTCTGTGTCCTCAGCATTTGGTATAGAGCACCAAGCATAGTGCCTGATACGTAGAAAGAAGACAAAAAATTTTGAATGAATGAATGAATGAATGATCAACCCTACCGTAACTACAGTGCTGACGGGATTCAGCAGAGAAATAATAAAAGACACTTGACAATGGGGTGCCTGGCAGGCTCAGTCGGGAAGAGCGTGCAACTCTTGATCTTGGGAGTTGTGAGTTCAAGCCCAATGTTGGGCGTAAAGATTACTGAAATAAATAAAACTTAAAAAAAAAAACAACAACCACTTGACAACGACTAGAGAAAGCCCTCTGATGTTTTCTCATTGACCTTAAAAATATCAGGGGGAGGAAAGGGTGTTTTACAAGCTAGTGAGAAAATACCTGACAGTTATCTAAACTCATTTAATCTTGTAGGACTGATTCAAGGTACAGGCATATACTTTCCAATAACAACGGTGTACCACTCAGTTCTATTAAAGCTGATCACCCAAATTCCTGATCAACTCATTTTCCTGTAAGCTTCAGAGTTCAATGTAACAGCTGATGGTGTTGACAGAAATCATCCTAACTGGGACTGTAATAACGAATACCAGAAAGAATTAAAAGTGAATTGTTATTTCCCTTCCTTCCATTCTGAGACAAGTACAACACCCACAGAATTCAAGGGTTCATTCCGGTGTGAATGTGTGGGTGAGGAGAATAAAAGCACTGCCATCCAAAAGGGGAGATCTTGTTCTAAATTCAGTTTGTTGACTTTTTGACCAAATTTGGCATTTTATGAATTTTAATCATAGCTCTTAAAGCATGCCTCACAGAGAAGCCAATAACAAACCCTTTAAATATGCATAGGGGGGCGCCTGGGTGGCTCAGTAGGTTGAGCATCTGACTTCAGCCCAGGTCATGATCTTGCGGTCCGTGGGTTCGAGCCCCGCATCGGGCTCTGTGCTGACAGCTCGGAGCTGGGAGCCCGGAGCCTGTTTCAGATTCTGTGTCTCCCTCTCTCTCTGACCCTCCCCTGTTCAGGCTCTGTCTCTCTCTGTCTCAAAAATAAATAAACATTAATAAATAAATAAATAAATAAATAAATAAATAAATAAATGAATAAATAAATAAATATGCATAGGAGTTAACTGTAGCAAATGTAAAGTTAAATACACACAGATGTGAAGAGGAATTTCTCCTGCTAAATTATCAGTAATCATACCTTGGATACTAAGACCTTACCTCAAATACTAAGACCCCACCAAGGTGTGAGGAGATGTTGAGGGATTATAGAGAGTGTCTGGCAGAATAATACTCTTAGTGGATTCTTGCACTGAAAGCATATAATACATTACATATTATATGACTTCCAAACATGACATATAGGAGGCCACTTGAAAATCCAATTATTCATGTGTTATTGCCTCTGAAGCTCCACAAAACTCGAGCTTTCACAGAATCATTGATGTAAGCAATCTTTTCTTGAGGAAATAATTTGTAACAAGCCTGAGAACTAAAACACTCACTAGTTTCCAAATGAGAATCCATTGTTTTCCCTCGTAAACCAGACCTTTCTCTTGGGATGCACACTCGGGAGTGGTGCCACATTCTTTCCAGGCCCTTGTTGGTATCTACTGCTTTCCCACATTTCCAGTGTCCACAGAGAGGTTCACAGTGCCCGTCTCCCCTCCTCTCAACTAGGTAACAACTAACATCTCTTTCACTTTTCCCTTCACCAACAGCATAAAATTTGAACTCTCTTCGTTATGACATTCCAGGGGCATTCCAATTTGGATTCATTTCACCTCCCAGCCTTACCTCTTGCTACAAATCCCCCAAGCATACGCCTGATCCCTAAATAAGTTAAAAACCTTCATCTCTCGGTGTCATTGTCCACATTTGTTGAGTCTGAAATGCCAACATACTATCCCCTCCCTTCTGTTCCTTCTTCCTGTTCATCTTCTAGTGCTCAGCTCTAGTTAACTTTATCCCAATACCATCAGTAGAGACTCCTTCCATCTTGCTCCCATGACATTTTGCTTGTTGATAATAAAATTTAAAATAACATTATTATTGTTATTACTACTACTACTACTACTATTATTAAGGCCTTACTATGTGCCAGACGCTTTGCTAAGCAGGCATTAACTCATTCAATCATAGCCATTATTATTCCATCTTATAGAAGCCTCTACAAGATTAACTCATTTAACATTTTTTTAATGTTTATTTTTCAGAGACAGAGAACACAAGCGGGGGAGTGGCAGAGACACAGAGGGAGACACAGAATCGGGAGCGGGCTCCAGGCTCCGAGCTGTCAGCACAGAGCCCGATGCGGGGCTCGAACCCATGAACCGTGAGATCATGACCTGAGCTGAAGTCGGACACCAAACT
Source organism: Prionailurus bengalensis (assembly GCF_016509475.1). NCBI lineage: Eukaryota > Metazoa > Chordata > Mammalia > Carnivora > Felidae > Prionailurus > Prionailurus bengalensis. The sequence continues at coordinate 118,164,960 of NC_057348.1, forward strand.
GACTGAACCACCCAGGTGCCCCAAGATTAACTCATTTAAAGCCATGCACTTAGGAATTGAAATTCAGATACTCTGACTCTAGAGACAGTGTTCTTCTAGAGAATTCTGCCTGACACTGTAATTAGTATTCATAACTCTGTCTCTCCATTGATACTGTAAGTTCCTTGACATGTGGGCTGGGTCTTAGTAGCTCCGTACACCCAACAGTGTCTACCAATGCATTTTGTGCATGATAGTCTCGTGCTCAGATTCTTTAATAAACAGAGAAGAGGATGTGGCAGTTTGCCAACTCCAATAAAGTATAGTTTTCTTACACCACCCCTTTCTTTCCTACCATCCACCTCCCCACCTTATTAGTTCCGATCACCGAAAGTGCACATAATCCATAAAGCAGAAGCTGGAGCGATCACAGAGCTCTGGCACCCCGTATTAGTGGAACTGTCCTGAGAAGTGAGGCTGTGCAAGTACCACAGGATGAGCAGCCTGACACAGGCTCACCATCTCAGAGTCAGCTAGAAACATAACAGCAGTTCGAGCTAATTTCCACACGAGCGGCAACAGTTATGTCTAAGCTACAAGCATCCCGGCCCTCCAAGCATTACTACCATAATATTCATTGAGCAACAACAATTGCTAGATGCAGTTGAGAATGTCGAATCGGATGTCATTCTTTACCTAGGAGACTGGTAATTTACAGAAACATAAGAATGGCCATTGCCTTCTCTCCTCCTTCTTCCACCCATACACGTATCCGCTAAGCAGTGCGGCAATATTCCTCCAGTGAGTCGGATACTGAATTGGCCATTCAGCAAAGATGCATTAACTTAATCAAGCTGAGATGATCGCATTTAGTGTGCTGCCATACTGACTCGCCATATAGATCTTAGCGTCCTACACAAGTTAGTACAGTTTTTAAATGTGATTAATGTCCTCACATCGTTTATGATGTGAGATCAAAGATATAGCCCAGGTTGGCCCTGGGAAAAAAAATGAAAGAGAGGCAGAAATATAATTCTCACCTCCCCTAATAGCATCACCTTCAGCTCTGTGATATGTGCCCCCTTTATTCCGCTAGGCTCCATCCCATTTCTAATTTCAACTAATCTCTGCTAACCACATTTCCCTGGCAACGGGCCAATTAATACATTACACTGTTAATTTTAATTCTGATCAAAGTAATACATGCACATCATTTAAAAACTAAAACTTGACAGAAAGCAGTCCTCTCACCCCACCCTTTCCCAGCCCCTATTCCTGTTTCTTTGGAGTGATCACTTTCAGTTCTTTTCAGCTGTGTCTTTCAGTGCTTACTTCCAATTTACAAATAATGTGCTTATGCTGTTACTTCTTGATTTTTGTATTTTAAACATTATTTGCTTCCCTCTGTGGAAGATGAGGAATTACCTCTTTTAATACAACCCCCCCACACAAACACCCAAAAACACACACATATTTCCCCTTCCCCATCGTCCCAGAGTAACTACACCATATTTTTAGGTTAAACCCATAATTGAAGACTACATAATTATGAATCTATTAATATTGTTTACAGTTCGGTCATGCAATTTATCATAATGATATCTCTTGTACAACTTTTTATTTCCTAAAAGTTTATACTGTCCCCTATTTTTTTTGGTTGCTTGATTTTCTACATACCTATCATCAACTCATTCTCAAACTCTCCATTCAAACTGAAAACTCTTCCCAATAGGGTCAAATCCCTCATGTAGTCTGTCAGCTTCATTTGTTTCCTGGAGACTTCCCTAAGGACTCCTCTGTTCTTCCCTTACAATCCGGACGAACTGTTTTCTAGGTTTCTGGATATCTGCCGCTGTGGGGCTTCCTTTGTGATCATCCTGGGAATTCCTTTTGCCTCCTTTCCGTGTCAGATCCCTTATCTTTTCTACTTCACACCTTCCTCTTTCTTATTTCACTTATTCATTTTCATGGAGCATATCCTTCCGTATTGTTTTGAAAAAGGGTCAGTAACTCTGTTGAGACTTCATATATCTGAAAACACATTTACTCTCATGTTTAGACAGGTATAGAATTTTTGTTGGGGGGGAGCGCCTGGGTAGTTCAGTCCGTTGAGCGTCCGACTCCTGATTTCGGCTCAGGTCACGATCTCGGGTTTGTGGGATTGAGCTCTCTGCTGGCTCTGTGCGGGGTATGGAGCCTGCCTGAGATTCTCTCTCTCTCTCTCTCTCTCTGCCCCTTATATGAGAGTAAGTCTCTGGAATACTGTAATTCTAAAAAGTTCACTTATTGTGCTGTCACCTTCCAAGGTCAACCTGGTGTAGAGGTCACTTAAGAAAACTAGAGAAAGGCTCTGGGATAGACCAAAACAGCACGCTGATGAACTTTTCTGCTAGAGCTGAGGTAAAGAATACAGGTTCCGGGGGCACCTGGGTGGCTCAGTCGGTTAAGCAGCCAACTTCGGCTCAGGTCATGATCTCACGGTCCGTGAGTTCGAGCCCCGTGTCGGGCTCTGTGCTGACAGCTTGGAGCCTGGAGCCTGTTTCAGATTCTGTGTCTCCCTCTCGCTGACCCTCCCCCGTTCATGCTCTGTCTCTCTCTGTCTCAAAAATAAATAAACGTTAAAAAAAGTTTTTTTTTTAAAAGAATACAGGTTCCGGATTCCAGAGAAGGCTATCCAAACTCCAGCTCCTCTCTGATCCATCATGAAGCTTTGGGCAATAGTCTTTTTTTTACCTTTTCTGAGCTCAACTTCCTTGTCTGAAACCTGGCTGTGGTAATACCCAACAAGACTGTTTTGAAGATCACAAGATAATGTTATGTACAAGTTTCTGGCACATAAAGGACTCCTAATAAATATTCGTTGAACCCAAATTGCAGAGTTGCCTGGAGCGGTGCTTGGCTTTTCCAGATTAAAATGACACCGGAGGGCATCTTTTGGGACGAGCACTGGGTGTTGTATGGAAACTAATTTGACAATAAATTTCATATAATAAAAAATAATAATAATAAATAAATAAAATAAAATGACACCGAATCCTCACGCCCATTAAAACCCTGAATGTTTTTCCTTATGGAAAGTGCTTTTTCTAAAAGTTAGGAAAAGTTAAGCTCTTTCCTGAGATTACTGTATTAAGATGACGGGGAAAAGCAGAGGTGATGCCAGTAACAGTCTTGAATGCCAAGTAGGGAATTTGGGCTTTATGCCATGAGGAAATGGTTAATGCTTCTAAACTAGGGAATGACACCTTAGGGGAAATTACTCTGAGAGCATTGAATAAAATGATTTGGTGGTGGGTAAAGAGTATAGTAAGAAAGATTGGTTAGGACACAATTTAAATATTCCACAGGGCGCCTGGGTGGCTCAGTCGGTTGAGCGGCCGACTTCGGCTCAGGTCACGATCTCGCGGTCTGTGAGTTTGAGCCCCGCGTAGGGCTCTGTGCTGACAGCTCGGAGCCTGGAGCCTGCTTCGGATTCTGTGTCTCCCTCTCTCTCTGCCCCTCCCCCGCTCATGCTCTGTCCCTCTGTCAAAAATAAATAAAAACATGGGGCACCTGGGTGGCGCAGTCGGTTAAGCGTCCGACTTCAGCCAGGTCACGATCTCGCGGTCCGGGAGTTCGAGCCCCGCGTCGGGCTCTGGGCTGATGGCTCAGAGCCTGGAGCCTGTTTCCGATTCTGTGTCTCCCTCTCTCTCTGCCCCTCCCCCATTCATGCTCTGTCTCTCTCTGTCCCAAAAATAAATAAACGTTGAAAAAAAAAAATTAAAAAAAAAAATAAATAAAATAAATAAAAACATTAAAAAAAAATTTCTTTTTAAATATTCCAGAGCAGAGGCCTCAGACATTCAAAGAATGATAGTAGTATTGGCAGACCTGACATGAGGTCAAAAAATCTCTTACTGGCTACAAAATGCTCATGGAAAGGGAGTAGAGTTTACCCGTCAGATGATAGTGTGTTTATCATACATTAGAAACCACTTCACGAAGTGATTCCTTAAGATGGTTGATATTCTCACATATCACTCATAATAACGTGAATATAGAAATGTATCTTGGCCTAAAACACTTCAAGTGAAGTTTATTTATTTATTCCAACACAAAGTCTTCAGTTTTGAGGGAGGAGGACAGAAAAATGAACTTGGAAAGCCAAGACGTGAATTTAAGAGCTCAGTGAAACAAAGATAAACTGTTGGCTTCAGCCTTTAGTTTATAAACATGTTAATAAGCTTTTTATACAAGGAGACTAGGAAATAGACGAATAGGAACACACTGGGCATTCCCTTGCAGGTCTGTGGGAACCAGAAGGCTCACCAGTTGCAGGTAAGTGTGGCTCACATTGCAGGTTATGCAGGGCAGAAGAAACCGTCTCATTATTTGTGTTCCCTTTATGACTGGAGACTCATCCGCTCAAATATTGCCATGGTTTTCAGCAAGCGAGATCATTTAGGTTTGCCATCTCAGGGGCTATTAAGAAATATTGGGTGGACATCACTAGGTTCAAGTACTTGTTTACTTCTTTCATTTTTCTCTTTGCTGACCAAAGGAAATTACAAACCATTATGTGCAACCATTACAGATTTATGAGAGAAATAAATGACTCCTTTGATGGATTTAAGAATGCAGAAGGCTTAAGTGGATGCTTTCCTCAAAACATAATTCTATTTCCCACTTACAAATCTGACCCCTCTCGAACTCCCTCCTTCTTCATAACTACTAATCCCGATGCAGAGAAAACAGAATGTTGAAGAAAAATAAGTTTCATATAACCCACCACTACAATATGCAATTCCCCAAACACATTCATAATTGTATTCAATATCTGTGTACGTAAGGACAAGGTAAATTTCAGGGAAAATGTCAGTCCCCTAATAATAAAGAATGACGTCTGAAAGCTCCTAAGCGGTACACCATGTCCCCCAAAGTATGACAGTTTTAATCAACTACATCTCATAGTGAGGAATCCCTGAACATTTTTGAGTATGGAATTCTCCAATAGAAACTGGGAAGAGTTAAACTTCCCAAGCAGACTCAAAGAAACATAGTTCAATTAAGTACTAAACAAATACTCTGCCAAATACCTGGTTCTAGGAAATCTTGAGCAGGTAGCACTAAGAAAGCCAAGATCGGTAGGGCAACCAATCGAGGTGCCAACGAAGCCAAGCCCTCTCAGCTCTAAGTGAAGAAGATGAGAGAAACTCAGGTGGAAAGAGAAGGGATGCGACCGAGTGCAAAAGGGGCCCGCAAATGCCTCCCATTCCTGCACGTGAGCCCTGTACACGGACCTTGTATCATGTGGAAGAGCCAGGCAAGCCTAGTGATGATGACAGACGTGTGGCTATCATTCAAGCAGACACGGAGCAGCCACCAGATATACGTCGAGCCTCCCAACCCCAACTGAGCTAGTTTCGATGAGAAAAAACAAAAACAAAAAAACAAAACCCCCAGCCAACCCACAAAACTGTAAGAAACACAGCTATTGTTGTTTCAGGGCAAAGCTTTAGACAGCGTGTTGTGCGGCAAAAGCTAATACAGAAAGTGGTATGAGGGGCCACCTGGGTGGCTCGGTCGGTTCAGCGTCCGACTTCAGGTCATGATCTCACAGTTTGTGGGTTCGAGCCCCACATCAGGGGCCCTGAGCTATCAGCTCAGCTATCAGCTGATAGCTCAGAGCTTGGAGCCTGGGGCCTGCTTCAGATTCTGTCTCTCTCTTTCTCTCTCTCTCTCTCTCTCTCTCTCCACCCACCCCTGCTCATGCTCTGTCTCCCAAAAATAAATAAGCGTTAAAAAAAAAAAAAGTGGTATCAGAACTGGAGAGCTGCTATAACAGCAACTTCAAATATGTAGCACTCACTTGGGACCAGGTGAGAGACAGAGACTGGAAAGGTGGCAAAAATAAATGGTAGCCAAAACTGAGGACATTGTGAATAAATTGTTAGCAGGGGGCTAGAAAATCCGTGGAGGAACTGCTACAGCACCCTGGAACAATGGAGTCTGGGTCATATACTAGGGACACAATGGCAAAACTGTTGTCTGTGATAATTTGGAAGACAGGAAATTTGCCTAATGATCTTGTAGGTTTGGCTACAGAGCTTCTCAGGCAAAAGGTTAAAGGAGTATTTTCTTTTGATTTTTAGTTGCATATGACAAGGCACAAAAAAAGAGAGATGGGCTAAAGCGAGAACTATAGTTTTGCTGCAGAATTCTATAGGCATTATAAAGGAGCCAGGAGTTAAGAGCTTAGAAAGTAAAACGATTTCATATCTCTGGGCTTTCAAAGTAAAAGATTAAAAGAGTCTCAAAATAAGAACTGATATTGGGGTAAAGATCCAAATAAAGGGTGTGGCTGGAAGACCCTTTGGTAAACTGCTGAATGCTATGGTGGTACATAGAATCTTAAGGATGTCGTATCACAGCAGCCTGATATGCAGCCCGAAGTTGAAAGTGGCCTTCTCAAAAGGAGTTGGTGATATGGCCTACAGGGCATAGAGTAGGCCCAAATTAGATTCCTAGAAAGCCCACAAGTATATGTGTGTGTGTGTGTGTGTGTGTGTGTGTGTGTGTGTGTGTGTATAGACATATATATTTTTTTTAACTTTATTAATTTATTTTGAGAGAGAGAACACATGTGCACAAGCAGGGGAGGGAGAGAGAGAATCCCAAGCAGGCTCCACACTGCCAGTGCAGAGCCCAGCACAGGGCTTGAACTCACAAACTGTAAGATCATGACCTGAGCCGAGATCAAGAGTTGGATGCTTAACTGACTGAGCCATCCAGGCGCCCAAAGACCACAAGTTTTTAAGAGAGTTGCACTAGCTAAGTTCTGGCCAAACTTGGACTAAAACAGGAACAACTCAAAATAAAAAGATTCCTCTGGGCCCCCAATTTTCTACGTGCAAGAAGCAAGCTGAGAAAGCAACCCAAATACAAACGTGAGCTGTTGTGTATTGAAGTGGAAGGGTGTCTCAGAGGGAGAAGAAAGAGCCCTGAAGGCCATAAACCCCCTTTCTCTGAGAAGAGCCTGAAAGGACAATAAGCAAGAGAGTCAATTTTAGGAAAAACTACTGGCCCTTATCAGAAAATGCTCCCTGCTTCTTGAGAAGAGGCAACCTGGCAACATGTGCCTGGCTAAACTTCAGAACTGCTGTGGACAATTTTTTTTTAAGTATTAGCAAAAGTTGGGGCGCCTGGGTGGCGCAGTCGGTTAAGCGTCCGACTTCAGCCAGGTCACGATCTCGCGGTCCGTGAGTTCGAGCCCGGCGTCAGGCTCTGGGCTGATGGCTCAGAGCCTGGAACCTGTTTCCGATTCTGTGTCTCCCTCTCTCTCTGCCCCTCCCCCGTTCATGCTCTGTCTCTCTCTGTCCCAAAAATAAATAAAAACGTTGAGAAAAAAAAAATTAAAAAAAAATAATAAAAAAAGTATTAGCAAAAGTTTATTATTCTGATTGTTCCTTTTTTTTTCTTTTAGAGTAATCTAGGGGTGCCTGGGTGGCTCAGTCAGTTGGGCATCCGATTTTGGCTCAGGTCATGGTCTCACGGTTTGTGAGTTCGAGCCCCACATCCGGCTCTGTGCTGATGGCTAGGAGCCTGGAGCCTCCTTCAGATTCTGTGTCTCCCTCTCTCTCTCTGCCCCTATCCCAACTGCCCTCTGTCTTTCTCTCTCTCTCTCTGTCAAAAGTAAATAAACATTATATATATCATATATATTATATATCATATATTATATTATACATTTTATATTATATTATACATTTTATATTATATTATATTAATTATATATATTATATTATATTATATTATATTATATTATATTATATTATATAAATGAATAACCTCTACATCCAACAAGGGTCTTGAACTCACAACTCCAAGATCAAGAGTTGCACGCTCTACAGACTGAGACAGCCAAGTGTTCCTCTGATTATTATTTCTTAAGAACTTTAGTATACAAAGTGTTCCAGGGGTGAGGGCTTTGTTCCCTAGGGATTGAAGCTAGAACCACAACAAAATAGCCTGCCCGAAATAGCAGTTCTATTCTTGCTTAGATCTTAAGAAGGTGGTCACTTTCCACATTAGAAAACTATGTGAGATTTAAACAAATAAAAAATAAAATTTAAAAAAAGAAAGATAGAAAACTATGTGAGATTTAAACAAATAAAAAATAAAATTAAAAAAAAGAAAGATAGAAAACTATGTGAGGCCACCCATTTTAATTAGTAACCTTTGAATTCCAGATTATCAGAACAATAGGCTTTGATGAAAATTGTGCCAGTTTCACTAATTTGAATTGCAGTTTTTTTCTTCCCTACCCCATTTATACATGCTAGCTGTTTGCACCCCAAAATCCTCATCTGAGTTTCCTACTTCATCTCTTATGTTGAATAGAAAGGGGTTTGTGTTGGTAGTTCCGGGGGGAAGATAAGAGGCTCTCTGAAAGTAGTATTTATTAACTATAAACAGAAATATCACAGTTTTTCCCAGCATTCTACCTCCCTAATTACTTTAAGTCATATCCATTATACACCTCAAAGGTCCGCTGAGAAAGTAGCAGCAAATCACGTTAATCTGGCCAAGTACAAGAGCACAAGTTCAGGCCCAGTGTCCCTGGCACTATGATTAAGGATACAAAGAGCGAGGAAGGTAGGACTTCAGCTGTGAGTGTTGATTGGGTTACCCTGTCCCCCTCTCTCTATCTGACACAGGGTGTGAGGCCAGACAACCTCAAGAGGTACTGCACCTGAGAAGCCGCATGCAGAGAGCCTCATCCATACCTGGACTAGCTGTGTATCATGAGATCCTGGACTTTGATCCTGATACCTTAGGATAAAATTACAGGGGTGGGGGGCGAGGGAGGGGAGCGGAAGAGTCCTGTGATATGAATAAGCAGATTTTACAAGTGGGAGAAATGTGAATGATTTGCAGCCAGAAGGCAGACTGGTAGACTGTTAAAAAAAAAAAATAGCCACATATTCCTGCCGTCCCTGAATGCAAGCCCTTTTCCTATATGACTTTACAACTCAGCCCATCAAGAGATGGAATCTATTCTTCCGGTAAATCTGAATTTGACCATGTGATTTCCTGTAGCGGATAGCACACTGGCAAGCATGATCTAAGTAGAGGCTTAGAAAGTGCCAGTACATTGGGGCTTGCCCTCTGTTGCTACTTGGAATCTTTTCTGCCACCATGTAAAGGAGCCTGGGCTAGCCTGGGGGACGGTGAGAGCTACATGGCTGTCATGCCAGCTGACACAGAACACCTCCCATCCTGTGAGGGAAGATTTCTCAGACCACATTCAGCTTGGCCAAGCCAGACCAGACCAGAAGCGCTCCCAACCCCCACAGAACAGTGGGAAATAATCCACTAAATTTAGGTATGGTTTTTAGTCAGAAAAATCGCATGGATAAATGGGGTTCTTCCTAAAGAATCTTCTTCTTTGACATTATAACGAGCAGAAAAGATGAAGGAACCTGTGACACAGAGCAAGATTTTACAGAACAGCTCCTAAAAGAAATTGGAAAGAGGAAAGCAAAGGGAAAATTACGGAGAGAGAAACAAAAGACAATATAACTGACACATCCAGAATTTGGTCTTTAAAATAAAAGCCGGGGGCTCCTGGGTGGCTCAGTCGGTTAAGCGTCCAACTTCAGCTCGGATCATGATCTCATGGTTCATGAGTTCAAGCCCCGTGTCGGGCTCTGTGCTGACAGCTCAGAGCCTGGAGCCTGCTTCAGATTCTGTGTCTCCCTCTCTCTCTGCCCCTCCCTGACTCAAGCTCTGGCTCTGTCTCTCTCTCTCTCTTTCAAAAATAAACAAATGTTTAAAAAATTAACTAATTAATTAATTGAAAGTCAGCCAGGAATCTACATATTTTCAGTTCATGCATCAACAGTCTTACATGCTACAGTAATGGACAACTGGACAACCTCAGTTTAGATGAGTAGATCATTAAATTGTGCACATCATTTTATAATACTAAGGTAGGAAAATTATTTGATATTTCTGGAAAAATTTGCACCAAGAAGGGGAGAAATGAAAAGGATCGTAGTATTTTACATAACAAAAATTATTCAGATTATCTTATTTCCTCGAGTCTTCTAATTAATCAAGAATATGTATATTTTTTAAAATTTATTTATTTATTTTGAGAGAGAGAGGGATTGAAAGCCCACATGCAAATGCAAGCAAGAAGAGGGGCAGAGAAACAGAGAGAGAGAGAGAGAGAGAATCCCAAGCAGGTTCTGAATGCTGTCAGTGCAAAGCCTGATGCGGGGCTTGAACCCCACGAACCGTGAGATCATGATCTGAGCTGAAATCAAGAGTCAGACGCAGAACCAACTGAGCCACCCAGGTGCCCCCAAGAATATATTTTAATTAATAGATTGCTCTCAACAGGTCTCAGGACCTTTCTACTTGCTCTTCTGTCTGTCACACTCTTCCCCTGTGCATTTCCACGCTTCATCAAATGTCACCTTCTGGTGATGCTTTTCCTGACCACCCTTTTTGAATTGTAAACTATCTCCTATTTCCTTTCCCTGCTTTATTTTTCTTTGTACTTAAAAACCTCCCACGTACTATATAACTTACTTACTTGTTTGGCTTAGACCTCCCCCCCACTAGAATGTAAATTTCATAAACACAGGGACTTTTTTTCTGTTTCTCTCATTGTCGTGTTCTAAACACCCAAAAAACTGACAGGCTCATGGTGGGCCCTCCATAAATATCCACTGATTCCTTCGTCATTGCATTGCTCTTTGGTGTCGTATCAGCGGATACTTGTGGTTTTCATTGCCAAAACAAAACAAAACACACTGTGACCTAGATATGGTATCCTGTTCACAGCAGTAGTCAATACGTTCAAAAAGAGGTAAAACTTCAATAGGAATCAAGCCACTTGCTCAGAGAATCATAAGGAAATAGAGAACTGCAAAACTCCTGTGATGATCTGTTTGTGCCCCGAAGCATGAGATTCTATTACCTTTATCTTAATATTCATAACTGCAGTATTATGACTAGTCATAAAATTATCTAGCCCTTTCTAATTCACCCGTTGACTAAATCTATGACCTCCCAGGGTAGTAAATTCCACAGGGTGGCCATACACGGGGGGAAGAAATATTTTCCTTATGCTTTTTTTACTCTAAATTTGTATCAGCCATTAATTTTGCAAAATGAGTGACCCTTGTCTTAATAGTTGGAAGACACAAAATTATGTAAATTGAGCCTACAATAAGGATGTCATCTTAGTCATTTTGTATGGTCGTGTTCCATGTATATCGTGTGAACATGTGGCTGTGTTCAAAGGGTAGAAATAGCTAATTGTGCTCCCGTTAGGCTTTTACCTTCTTAGGCGTACAGAAAGGACATGTCGGAATGGAGATAAAGGGAAAAGGAGAGAAGGAAAACAAATAAACAAGGAACAAGGAACACCATCCAGATTGCAGATCACTATCGTTCTACTTGGGTTCTTTAAAATTACTACGGCCGAAGATGAGAAGGAAAATTGATGCAATCAGTTTGAAAGCTGAGTTTTTCCTGGGCAACCATAACAAGCATTTGACTACTTCTATCCCTGAGGTTAGAAGCAAACGAAAGAAGGATTTGTTCTTGACAGGATCTTATTCTTAAGGCTAAGGTTGCCTTTAAAACCTATTAACAAAGTCTTTTCTAACACAACGACTGCATGGGATTTGGGTGTGTGTGTCGTTTTTCACAGGCTGTAGTCCGTTTCGTTGAAATGGGTAAGGTCAGCTAATAAGGGGCAGTCTACTGCCCACTGCATGATTAATCAGGTTGGGGGCCTCAGTGGGATTAAGCCTTGGAATAAAAAGGGATTGTTTGTTTGTTTATGTATTTTTTTCATCTTTTAGCTTTGGCAGTTCAGAAGAACGTTACTCATTGTACTCATTACAAATTTTGTAAGAGCACAAGATTCTCCATTATTTAAGGTTAGACGTCCAACTAAGTCTTGTAGGGATTACATACAGTTTCAATACAGAGCCAGAAATGGTAGACATATGGGTGTGAGACGGTGAAGCATTTTGGCACCTGGGGGTTTTATTTTATTTATTTATTTTTTTTAATTTTTTTTCAACATTTATTTATTTTGGGGACAGAGAGAGACAGAGCATGAACGGGGGGGGGGGGCAGAGAGAGAGGGAGACACAGAATCAGAAACAGGCTCCAGGCTCTGAGCCATCAGCCCAGAGCCTGACGCGGGGCTCGAACTCTCGGACTGCGAGATCGTGACCTGGCTGAAGTCGGACGCTTAACCGACTGCGCCACCCAGGCGCCCCTGGCACCTGGGGTTTTTAGGAGATGAGAAGTGTGCCCACTGAAAAACAGTTAATATTGCAAATTATAATACACTGTTTATCAATATCTATGTGGGTTGGCACACATGCATTAGAAAAAAAAATCGTCGTAGCTGAAAAGGCTTTTGCAATCATCTGGTAACAATGTGAACACTTTACAAAAGACGAAATGAGAGCTAGAGAAGAGATGTATTCATGACAATAGAACGACGTCGTGGAAAGCACAAAGCTCGGCAATAGTGCTGGCTTCCATCAATGGCCAACAATTGGGGTCTCCATCGTATCTTCAAGAGGAGGACCTTTTGACGTGTGACCAAAGGCTGGTCACTTCAAGATTCCATTCCAGGCCAGAGAAATGTGCTCCTCTTTCTCAAGATCTGGAACACCAAAAGGACTACTTCACTTTGGGCATAATCAGTCAGAGAAGCAACTTCTAAATGTGCAAGGCGAGGGTTGCGCTCGTGCCCCTTCCTTTGTGACCCCCTGCCCCAACCTCAGCTAAAAGATGACCAGGGTAACTACAGGCTTTTCAGTAGTGCACCTTCAGTGCATATGACAACACTGATGAGAATGTTGATCAAATACCTACTAAAATATTACTTCCAAACCCGCATGATTCCAGTTTTCTTTACACTTTGGCACGTAATTATAACTTTAGGTCACATATTATGAGTCTGGCCGGAGGCTTGGAATCATGCCACTGTTGCTTCTACTATTACTAATTCTCTATTCTTTAGAGATATTTTTATGCTTTGTGCGTCATTCTGTCACATGGAGTATGTTGTAATGAGTATATTTATGAGTCCAGCCATTGGGAGTGGGGACTGATGTATTATGTAGCCTTGCACCTCGTGTGCAGCTGAATTATAACGCAGACCTTAACAGCCAAGAAGTCTGTGTTCAGAGGAAAAAAAAAAGAATTTCCAAACATAAACCATGTTCTTGGCACTAGCCTCGAATACTGGACATTCATAACCCACAAATGCCCAGACTATAAATTTGCAAGTTGCATTAATATGGCAGTAAAAGTCACTCTTCTGAAAGCTGCACTTGTAAAATATTTATAAATTCACATGGTTGTTCCTGGAAAATAACTACATCTGTCAGCTCTGTCTTTTTGCTCCCAAAGCAGCGGAGTTGTGTCCTGTGTAATTCACGATATGTTCATAAAAAATTATTTTGGAAAACTCAAGATGGAAGATATTTTGTTCTAGGGGGAAATATATCTGCTCCTTCAATGGTTTGTGTTACTGTTTGATCTCCTGAGATTTTTTTCTCATCAAGACTTTTTCTCTGAACAAGTTTTCCTTTTATTGGACTTATCTAGTTTCCAAATTAGCAAGCTAACTCCTATGGGGTTGTCTTAAAAATCCCATATTAATATGTGCAACACAGTGGACTTTTTCAGTCCCGAGGTCAATATGTATCAGTGCCATATGATGAAGAAATGTTCTAGGTATATTATTATCTCCCTACAGTATTTAGGAGACATTTATGTAGGGAGATGTCCATATAGACTGTCCAGATAGTTGTTTGTTTGTGTATTTTTGAGATAGGAGAAAAATAAAAAGAGAAGAGACACCAGATTACATTTTCATACAGATGTATGCCATCTAGGGTTATTCTTTTCAGCGTCTTGTTTCTGAAAAACACAGACAAACAAACAAACAAACAAAAAATGCCCTCTGAAATCACGCCTATGAACAGGCTGAGTACTTAACAAAATGGGCTGTTGTATTTACGTTTATATAATTTTTACGGACATCTAGCTTTTCCTTCCCTCTTCTCCAACAAAAGAAAAAAGGATTTAGATTGTTTCTAATTGCAATAGATTTGTTATACAGACAGAAGAGTTAAAGGTGAGATCAAAAATATAAAACACCATGTAATACTATGGTCCTTAACTTTTTCTGGATAACGCATCCCCTTCAGAATCTGGTGAAAACTTTGGGTTCTTTCTACAGAAAAATACATACACAACACACACACCTTTGCATACACATTCAGATGTTCAGAGACCACCAATACTATTTCATAGACTACCAGAGAGGAAGGAGAAAGAAACCGTGTATCCGAAAATTGGAAGAAAATTATCAGTACCACTAGGCATAGAATTTAACTCTAATCTTTGTAACACGGCAAAAAGGAAAATTCAATGGGTTGTGTAGATCTCAGTGTTTAATAGAGGAATACACACCAGGTTTTCAGGAGACACATTTTAAGAGGAAGTTGTCAGGTAGATGGATCTTTGATTAATAATTAAACATTCAATGAACAATGTCTTTAACAGCAGTTTTACAAAGGTGTAAACCTATTTTTCGCGTGGCCATTTCTACATTGTTCCCTTAATAAATCCTGAGGATATCCTTATTAAATAGTAATTTTTTATGAGCGGTTACACCAACTGAGCCTAGGTAATCTGGCTTCTGTATCTGACCTGACATAGCAGAGAGTGATTTTCCTCTAGAGAAAGCTCCAGTATTCATAAGGCACAATGTGTCCGTAGTGGCCTCCCCTGAACTACACCTAGAAACTGCAGCCTCGGCAGGGCCTCTGGGAAACTGTCCAGATTCACCGACCCACATACCCGGTGGGCCTCCGTGGAAAGAAGGTAACTCTAAGCAAGCAACAGATACATGAGTTTAAGAGGTAGCACTAAAAGCTACAAATAGGTCAGAGTGGGACTGAAGTCTTGTCTGCCGCGATTTCTGCACATTGTGGGGAACTGTATGGTTTATGTGCGGATCTTTTCTCAGCCAGAAAGCTGTGCCAGTCAGGCGTATCACCTGGGAACGGGAGAGAACCGATTTTGGACCAACTCATCCATCACCAAGGAAAAGAGATGCTGGTCAGGGAATTGCAAAGCTAAGGAAGGAAGAGTATTATTAGATCACTAGCTGGAAATGGATTGCCTGATTGAATTGACCCATCAGACACTATTCTGGTGATTAGCAGCCCAAATCATACACATGTACATATCATTTTTTTCAAAGAGATTGCCACCTAAGCTTCCTTAGAGCACTATGGCATGATGCCTTACCAAGTGAGAAGAGCACAATTTCTTGATCAGATGCTTAAGACAGAAAGACCTGGTATCATCTGTGTAAATAAGGTCGGAACAGCTATTGTTTCCCTCCACACATAGAGGGTGGGTTTGGAGATTTGCTTTGTGGCTTTCAGTCAATTTTGTTCCAACATTTGGGCCTGGAGGGCCTGGGCTGCATGTTCGTACCAGTGCTTGGGGCATATTCAGGGGCTAGAAAAGTTTAAGAGCAGCAGCCTTCTCCAGAACTTTCTGTTGAGTGACATCTGGGGTAAATTAAGTTTCTGTTCAGTCTTGGCTTTGGCTACAGATGTGGAGGTGTAAATGTGCTTTCCAGGAACAGTAGATTATATGGTCATGATGTAGACCACTTTTATTAGGAGCTCAAGTACCACATTTCCAGAAATATGAAGAATGACAGCAAGGAAAAAAGCCTTTAGAGCTTAAATTACAACCACATCTAATGAACTCAGAGGTGTTTTTCACTTACCAGGGTATTGCTTTTCAACTCCTGTAGCTTAAATGAATCTAGTGATCATAACAGTAAATATGGGTTCCAGAGGTATCCCAAGAGGTATCATTAGTCACATATTACATCCTTTTCTAATTTGTACACTTTCCATGTTTCAGGGTTTCACAGGACTGCTGAAACCTCCAGAATTTCATGTTTCCCTCAGCAGTCTACAATAACCCTTAGTCTGAATGACATGTATTATTTCCTCAGCAAACATGTGATGTGGGAAGCTTAGTAAAAGATTTATTATAAGAAACGGCTCGATGTTTTATTTCCTCCCTTAATTGAATACATTATTGCTCTGTGTTTAGAAATGCTGTGTTGATGTATTACACCTTGGAACAACTATGCGCATGCCATCTGCGGCAGGAAGGTTTATTAGACTACAAATCAGGATACAGATGTTGGCGGGAAAGCTATGTATGCTAAGTCATGATACATTACAGCACATTTTAAATCTGTAAACCGTGGTGGTCCAGCAGGTTTTTATTTTTAAAAAAAATTAGATATTGGTACTTATGAAAATGAAGGAACTAGAAACCCTCTCTTTCATCACACAGACGATAGGTAAAGTGATAAGCCGCTGGGGTGGTTGCTATGTCCCTGTAGACGGGAAAAAGGACTAAGTAACTTCAAAAGAAAAATCTCACCTTCTTATCCCTTAATACTAGCTTTAAGATCCATATTTAAAGTCAGCACTCAGAAGCAAATGAGCAGATACATCTTTCGGAAGTGTAAATGATCACATATTTATTGATCCATTTCACAAATTTAAATTTTCATCCATTTATTCAAAGAGCATTTATTGAGTACCTGTTACTTGCTAGGTGATACTGTGCTCTGGGGTTTTATTAAAATGAGACTCACTTGTATTATTTTGATGCAAGAGGAGCTGTTGTTCCAACTATTTCAAGTTCAGTCCTAATAATGGACAAGCTGCCTCCAGAAAGTTTACAAGAATATACCAACTACTTCACTGGTCAAAAGGATTAACAGGCTAGAGCTTGGCCAGGGCAGCCGCCAGAATTGCTTTCCTGAGAGATGATATGATTCTCTTCCATTAGATTCTCAAAAATATAACTCAGTTGTATCAATCTTAAATAAATAAAATCCAGGATGCTCACACTTTCAAGAGGGATTCGTGTTCTGCAGATCAATTGATCTTCTGCACGCTTCTTAAAGTATCTGGGGGAAGCATTAACAACACTTTGTTCTGATCTACTTGCCGGTCATCCAAGGCTCTTCCAGCTCTCCATAAATACATTTGTGTTTTATTCATCATGTTTATTCTGTAATAAAGACCTAACATTAGTGGCATTTACAACTGGGAGGCTGAAGACTTTTAAAAATTAGATGATAGGGGTGCCTGGGTGGCTCGGTCAGTTAAGCTTCCAACTTCGGCTCAGGTCATGATCTCACGGTTTGTGGGTTCGAGCCCCGCGTCGGACTCCATGCTGACAGCTCAGAACCTGGAGCCTGCTTTGGATTCTGTGTCTCCCTCTCTCTGTCCCTCCCCTGCTCGCCCCCCCCTCAAAAATAAATAAACGTTTAAAAAAAATGTTAATGAGATTATATATGCCCTTTAAGTAGGGTATAGATTTTCAAAACAAAGTGGTCTTTTTTTCCCCTGGAAATATTCAGAAGAGAGTTTGCCTTTGGTTGGGCAGCACAGGCAAATGCAACAATTCAAGAGACCACTATAAAAACGCACATGTCACCACCACAAAAAGGAGAACATCTTACTTTCTCTTAAGCAGAGTTAAACGGGTGATTATTATTAACCATCTGTTACATTTGAATAACAGTTAAGTTTCATGGCACTGTCACATGCAGTGTCTCATTTGTCACAAAGGAGGGTATGTATTCATCCATTCCTCAAACTTTCATGAATGCCTACTAGGTGCCAGGCATCTGACTCTGTACTAGGGACACTATGGTGAATAAGACACATTCTCAGCAAGCTTACTTTCTGGTTGAAGAGTAAGATATAAGCCATTAGATCGTTCCAACATGTTATAAAGCAGATATGATGAAGTATTGAAACAACACGAGCTAGCTTCATTTCACAGAAAAACAAACGGTACGGTACTAATGTTAACAGTCTAGGATAGTTTTAAAAGTTAAATGAGAAACTGTATGTACCTAACACAATGTCAGCCCATAGTAAGCACTCCATAAATATTATTGCTAAAGAGGTAGCATGAGTAACAGGAGCATGGCCTCTGTCAAACTTTTTGTCTTGAATCCTGGCTCTGACACCTCTTAGTTGTGTGGCCTTGGGAGAGTAATAGAATCAATCTAGGTCTCAGTTTCCCCAGGACTAAGATGGGAATACCAAGTGTACCATTTACTAGGGTTGTTGTTGTGAGGATTAATTTGACGTACATGCTCAAAAAATGGTATGCATAGTAAAGATCAAAGCTGGGAGGAGGTCTGAAAACTTTCAATCACACCAAACCCCTAGTTGACTTCTCACAAAATAAAGATATTATGAGCGTAAAGATCGACAGGCCCTTAAGTTTTACTATGGCAGAGGAGAGCCCCCTGCAAAGAGTTCAAGACGGGAGAAGGCAGCAAAGGATATTTAGCATCTTGGGGATTTAGGGAAAAACTGGCCCAAAAGAGAGAGAGAGCATGGCACTAGTAAGGGTTGGGTAATGGGACTTGGGTGGGAGTCAGAGTGGACACAACAGAGAGAAATGGCTTTAAGAAGAGAGGAGGGATATGTCATCCACACACCTTGTATTCTTCTGGCACTAGGTGAGAAATAATCTTTCTAATATGTCTGATCCATATTTTGTAAGTGAGGACATTATTTTCTATTAAATAACTCCTAAAATGTTATGAATGGAACTTAACAAGTAAGAGTATCCAAAATACACCAATAATGACCTTTGAAGATATCTGATAGAAATATGGGCTCTTTGGGGCGCCTGGATTCTCAGTCAGTTAAGCGTCTGACCCTTCATTTGGGTTCAGGTCACGATCTCACCTTCATGAGATTGAGCCCCATGTTGGACTCTGCACTGACAGCACAGAGCCTGCCTGGGGTTCTCTGTCTCCCTGTCTCTCTGCTACTTTCCTCACCTTCCCCCAAAATAAACAAATAAACTTAAAAAAAAGAAATATAGGGGTGCCTGGGTGGTTCAGTCAGTTAAGCCTCTGACTTTGATTTTGGCTCAGGTCCTGATCTCACAGTTTGGGAGTTTGAGCCCCATATCAGGCTCTCTGCTGTCAGTGCAGAGCCCTCTTTGGATCATCTGTCCCCTTCTCTCTCTGCTCCTCCTCCACTCGTGCTCTCTCAAAAATAAGTAAACATTAAATATATATATATATATATATATACACACATATATGTGTACACATATATGTGTGTATGTGTATATATATATGTATATGTATGTACAAGTATACATATATATACATATGTATATATGTGTGTGTATATACATATATATACATATATACACATATATGTATGTATATGTGTATATATGTATATATATGTGTGTGTGTATATATATATATATATGTACATACATATACATATACATGTACATATATATATTCTTTTCTCTCATTTGGATTCCCACAAGGAAATTGTTGTACATGAAATAGAAGCAAATGTTACTCCATAATATGTGTCATGATACCGAGAGGGTTTTTCATATTTGCTACTTTTTTCTTTTTTTTTTAAGCAAAAAGTGATTTAAATTTCTTTCTGTACATAATGGAAAAGAAGTGGCTGAAAATAAAGCCCATATATGGTCCTGAAAGTAAACATGACCCAAAAACAGAAATAGTAAGAACAACAGTAACATAACTACGAGAATCCCGTTGTCTCCTATGATAACCCCCCCCAAAGAATCTTACCATGTTATTTTTCAAATACGTCTTCTCTTGGTCACTGAACAACAAAGAATCATGGAGTTTGGGGGCTGAAAGGGAAGTTCAAATAATTTAATCCAACCCCCTATTTTAGAGTTGACAAAACTAAGGCCTTTAAGCAATTACTGACCTGACAGTATTTAACAGCCTGATATACTAAGGGCATTTTTCTGTCTGAACTCAATGATAACTGCAAACTTGTATTGGACATTTAGAATGGGTCAAGCTCTGGTTGTTCAACATGTACTATTTCTGTCTTCCCTCGAAATAACCCTGTTAAAAAAAAAAGTCCTATTGTAAGAAAAGTCCATTTTGCCAAGGAGATAGGTGCCTTAGAGAGGTTATTTAACTCACCCTACGCCATCCAGCTAAAAGAGCCAGAAATTAATAAAAACTCTAGGTCTGCATGAAATCCAAGTCCAAGTCCTTAATTATTAATATTGTCTGTGGTGACTCTGTGGAAAGGATGCTTGGGCTCTAGTGCCAACTTTATTAATAAATAGATTTTTTTAATTTATTAAAAAAATTTTTATTAAATTAATTTTTTATTAAAAAATAAATTTAATTTCTCTCTGCTTCTCAATTTCCTGATACTAGAAAGAGGAATCATTTTCATCCCGTCTGTCCCACAGGATAATTGTGTGGGCAAGATGAGATGATACTTATGACAGTTATTTTTTATTTGTTTGTTTTTGTTTTTTAGTGACCTATACCTCCAACATGGGACTTGAACTCATGATCCCAAGATCAGGAGTTGCATCTCTACCAACTGAGCCAGCCAGGCACTCCCATATTACAGTTATTTTTAAAGTATTTTATAAATGTAAGGAGCTGTCTAAAGCTGGAGAATAAAACAGCAGGGTACAAAGAGCCACTTCTTTCTCTACAAGCAAGAAGGTATATGGCCGGGTTAAGAGGAGAAAATCAATCCATTTGCTTGTTAACATTTTTACGCACACAGTTGGCATGGAAATGCCAGCTGTGCCCCCAATATAAAAGCTGTTGCAAGTGTGGACAGGGAGCTTGGTTTTCTGGAATAACGAAGCTACTTCACAACAAGAGTTCAGAATTGGGCCTCAGTTCCTCCACAAGGCAAATGGCACACATTCCCACACGTCACCCAGTTTCCCTACAGTAGTGTTTCTCAACCTCAGCAGTACTGATATTTGGGGCCAGTTACTTCTCTGTCGTGGGGGGCTGTCCAGTGCATGGCAGGATGTTTAGCACCAACCCTGACATACCCCGCACTCAATGCGATAGCACCCCCACAAACAAATTGTGACAATCAAAAGTATCTTCAGATATTGCCAAGTTCCCCCACCACTGCACTAGAATATGATTTTAAAGTAACTAATGAATGTGAACTGAGGGAATGAAGGAACGAAGCACGTTGTTTTAAATACTAAGAAATAATAAAGGGGAAAAATGTGCCCCAAATAGCACATTATCAACTTCCAAGGTGAAACCGGTTAGTACAAAATTACACAGCAACAAAATTATAAACAGAGATCTGAGGAGAAAAAAGGAAAAGGGGACCCCAACAAAAAAGTAGTGACTTCCACTGGATGAAAGCAAATGTGGGGTTTTAAGCAAATTTATTGAGGTGTGATTAACACGCTGTACAACTTTCCCACTTAAAATATGCAGTTCAGGGGCACTTGGGTGGTTCAGTTGGTTAAGTGTCAACTCTTAATGTCAGCTCGGGTCATGATCTCACACGTGTGACATCCAGCCCCGCGTCGGGCTCCGTGCTAGGCATGGAGCCTGCCTGAGATTCCCTCTCTCCCTCTCTCTCTCTCTGCTCCCTCCCCTACTCACACACGCATGCACATACACACTCTCTCAAAAATTATATATATACATATATAATTCAATGGGGCGTGCCTGGCTGGCTCAGTGGGAAGAGCATGTGACTCTTGATCTCAGCATCATGGGTTCCAACCCCACACTGGGTATAGAGATTACTCAAATGAATAAACAGATAAAAGCTACAAAATATACAATTCAATGATTTTTAGTATATTCATAGAGCTGTAAAACCATCACCACAACCCAATTTTAGAACAGTTTCAGAGAATGAAGGAATTTTAACCTGTGATTAAAATGCTGCCAGTTTAATGTACTAGAGATTACCGGAGGTCTCTTCTCCAGAAGTGAACATCCTAACCAGCAATCACCAAATGACTGAGTAAAACATGATTATATTTCACTCTTTGAGTGGCCGGCTTCCTGTCAAAGGATATGTACACCTCTCTCCTCTTTCAGGACCTCTCTAATACTATTGGTCAGGTTGTAGGCCGATTTATTACATTTGAGAACATTTGAAGCAAAAAGTGCTTCAATTAAAACCCTTCATATATAATTATGAATCTCTGCTGTGCATCACTCTAAGATGATTCATTACTATGTGGCATGTCTAGGCCAGTTCAGATCCTTGTCAGTAATAGTAGGATTCTTTTAATGGCCAAGTTCCAATAGATAACACTTCGACAAAGGCATTGATTGTTTGTTCTGTTAGCTACTGAACCAGTCTTTGCATACATGGATGCATAAGCATGCAAAATGGAAATTTTTATTCTAAGTTATGGGCTATACTTTGCATATAGAACAAAAGTTGTTAAAAATATATGTGGGAGGGGCACCTGGGTGGCTCAGTCAGATTAAGGGTCAGACTTCGGCTCAGGTCATGATCTCACGGCTTGTGGGTTCCAGCCCCATATCAGACTCTGTGCTGACAACTCAGAGCCTGGA
Organism: Prionailurus bengalensis; assembly: GCF_016509475.1. Taxonomy (NCBI): domain Eukaryota; kingdom Metazoa; phylum Chordata; class Mammalia; order Carnivora; family Felidae; genus Prionailurus; species Prionailurus bengalensis. Next base: position 118,187,440 of record NC_057348.1, read on the forward strand.
GCCTGCTTCGGATTCTGTGTCTCCCTCTCTCCCTGCTCCTCGCCCACTCGTGCTCTGTCTCTCTCTCTCTCTCTGTCTCAAAAATAAACATTAAAAAATAAACACACACACACAGGTAACTCCAATGTGTTTTCTCCATGAAGAAAATTAATCTGTGAACAAAGGTCTAATTTAAAATTGTATAGAAAAGGCAAATACATAACCTCTGATATGCTCTCACTCCTGTTCCCCAACCCACCCTATCCCAATCCCCTCACTAACAAAAAGTTGTCACAGTTCTTTAACATGTTGGAATAAGAATGGTATTTCAACAAAAGATGAAATACTAAGAAATTTCCTTAAAAAAAAAAAAACAAAAAACAGGTTATACGTTTATCCCTGAATCAATAAGCCAGCAAAAACAGGAACATATTTGATCTGGCAAAACCTCCTGTGCTTTTAGATTCGATGAAAATGGAAAAGGAAAAAAGAATTTCTCCCATATTCCTTATGCATAACAAGAGCACATATTAAATGATGTTTAGATATGATGGTGACAGAATGTTTAGATTCATTCATTGCTTGGCATTGGAAGGGCAGTGCCCTGGAGTCTTCCCCCAGTTCAATCTTAAATAAACAGCAGTCCTTTTAGTTTTCAGTGTACCGACTTGGCTCAAACCATGCCATGAATTACTTTTGTATGAGGACTGCCACAAAAAAAAATTGCTACAGAATGCTCCACTGGCAGCTGGGGCCAGTACAAGCTAATGCAAGCAAGTTATGCAAGTTAAAATAAACAGCAGAGAATTGGGTGTGAAAAAATATTAATCAGGTAAGTCCATCTGACCGCTTTAACTTTTAAAACATCTGTGGCACGAAGCCAGTTCTTGTCAAGGTCACTTACTGTTCCAAAAAAGCTTTTCAGCTTCAACAGAAATATCCAAGAAACAAAATGAAGGCAAAAAATAACATTCAAATACTGTAGGTGTGTTTCATTTTATGCCACTTGTAAGAGGTGGGGTTTTCAGCCTATCATGAGATTCCCAGATCTTTATTCCTCTCTAGAGGCACTGTTCGGATAAGTTCAAGGGCTTCAGACAAAGGAGACATTTAGAAAATGAATGATCACCCATACCATCAACATGTCTCTGAGAGCTGAGGGGACCGTTGTTGGAGGAAGTCACAAGAACCCATTTGTCCCCCCCACCAGACAGTTGCCCCACCAGCATTCCTCAGAATGGAAAGATTCTCCTATTAGCATTAAATTGGGGTGTTCTGTCTTCAGAAAGCCCTTGTTAAGTATACATATGCCGTCTATAAGGATTAACACTGCATGCTAGATTTCGATCAGCCCTTTCGATCTCCATTTCACTCACCTTCTATTTAGAGAGATTAGATAAGCTAAATGCATTTACTCAGAGCACAGATGCTGGAGTCAAAACTTAGCCCCATCGCTTGCTAGTTACATGACTCTGGTCAGTGTACTAGCCTTTTCTACGACACTGTGAAAAATACCATAAAAGCGACAGACCCAGAAACTGAGCCCATCGGAAGCGGAAAAACGAGATGGTGTGGGCTGGCGGATCCTAACCAGGGAATTGGGGCAGTCCACAGCTTCTGGGTGTTTGTGGCCCCAGGCTAGGAAGGTCAACTCGTAGTTTCTCAACTACAAAAGAAGACTGATACTAATAGTACCCACTACAAAGGAGGGCTTTTAGGGGGATTAGATGAGATAAAGAATATAAAGTGCTCAGCACATGCCTGGCACTCAAAAAAAGCCTGACAGATGTTAGCTATTTTTTTCCTTAGGTCCTTAAGAGGCTCCGGCAGCAGAGAGAAAGAATGAAAAAAGAGGTAGGAGACCACCCAAGGCAAAGCGGGGTATGTACTGGCTAAAGAATCCTTTATCTTTAATTTACAGTGAGAGTGAGAAGAGCCAAGTAGGACTCTGCAATTGAAGCACCACAGCACACGATTAGGCAGGGACACCCTTCTAGGGTAACTTGGCAGTGTTCGGCGGATCCTGTTGCACTAAGTGTCCAGGGGCCCCCCCACCCCCAAGCTGGGTATGTGGCCACTTTTGTTTGGGGGGGATTTTTTAAGTTTATTTTTTGAAAGAGAGAGAGAGGATAGGGGAGTAGAAAGAAGGAGAGAGATGGTGGTGCTGTCGGTGCAGAGGCAGACACAGGGCTCAATCACACGAGCTTCTCATGCACTGAACCATGAGATGGTGACCGGAGCCAAAACCAAGAGTTGGACGCCGCTCGGGCACTCCCAGCCACTTTTGGACCCACTGGCATATGGGCCAGACGCTGAGCCTGCGTCTAAGCTGTAACTGTTTCTCGCTTCTCTGGTAACAAAACTCTTACATGCGGGTTATTGGCAAAGATTCCTTGATTTCAGGAAGGTTAGGCCCCGACCTCAGCCGCAAGGAATGAGCTGAAATTGCCTGAATCAGTCATAGTAACCTCCTTCCCTTCTTAAGGGATTGGCCAGAGAGTGGGCACATGACATCCTGGCCAACGAGGCATAGGGTAAGTCCACTAGGGAAGGCTCGTTTCCTAAAGAAAAAGATAAGACTTCACAGAAGAATCTTCACAGAAGAATCTCCACCTGTCCTCTTGCTTTCCGTCCTGAAGGTGGATGTGGTGGCTAGAGACACGGCAGCCATATTCTGGCCAGGAAAATGACAAGGAAGTTGGCCCTAGAGTCATTAGATCAACGCAGGCAAGTGCCTACCTCCAGACTTCCTGTTGTAGACGAAATAGGAAATGCCATTACAGATGGGTTTTCTATTTCTTATGGTCAAATGCATTCCCACACAGTGCTTATTTCTTACCCCTGCCTGAACCATCTGAAAGATAGTTTTTCTTACCTGGCTTTATTTGAACAAAGATTTTAATAATCAACCAGAAGAAACCAGTCCGTTGATCCACTGCCCTATATAAAAGGAAACAATCATGTCCTGTAATAAGAATTTTGCATCCACCTTGTTTACAATTTGAAAACATAGGTTGAGCAGAAAGACAAAAACCAAGTAGTCTGTTACTTACTTGTTTCCCATCTCTCCCTGTATAGCAATTAGCTTCAAAGAGACACAAAGGGATGCTATTTCATTATTTTTGGCAGAACCAAATATGTAATGCAAAAAATATGCTAAAATTTTACAACGGTTTGGGTTCCTTGGGCAGGAGTGGGATGAGCCACTTGTGTAATGGTCCCTTCTCTGTGTCACCTGCCACCAATCTAACCTGATGCTTTCTCTGACATCAATGGCCAGAAGCAATGATTGCCATTATTATTCTAATGACTTACAAATGGATGCCCTTTAACAATATTTCTGAGTGCTTTCGCGTGTATTCTGTCCCTGAAGGCTCACAACCCTGCCCTTTACCAGCTATATCATCCCCATAAAAGGTACTATAAAACTTCTAGGGAAGGGGATCCTCATTTTAGAGGAGAGATGTCATTTTCTTGCTCCCCTAAGTCTATCTTTGCTACAGGAACTAATGATATACTATCTACTCAGCACCACTGCACTTCTCAACCAATCATGCAAAATAGCATGTGAAAATGACATGCCCACATATGGCCCTCTGGTCTTTCATCCTTATGTGGGTTTTTCCCCCCTGTGATCAGATACGATGTCTGAATCTCAGACTGGAACGAGAGTTCTATCCAAACCTTGGCCTTCACCAATCTCCTAAGCCCATAGACTGAATTTCTGTTCTAAACTGGATTGATCCTCTATTAGAACATGAATGATATAAAGCCAGGGAAGTTATTACTATTTTATTGAGTTATCCTTAGCACATAAAACAGATTCTGGTTGATTCCCAGCAGCCGCTTCATAAATATTTGTTAAATGAATGAATGATTCTAGAGATTTCTGCTACTGTGCCCTAATCACCAGATCAGACCTGTATGGGGTACTAACATCCACGTAGGCCCATTTTTACTTTCCTTATCTCTTTAAATGACACAATATAGACTGTTGGACACCCCCTCAACACTGGCCTTCTATTTCTACCTTCTTGCCTTTTCCATGCAGGAGAGGTCTCAGGATACAGAGCTCTCAGTTGAACCTGCCTAAAATACACCTTGATAAAAGAGACCTTAGAGAAATTATCACACCATAAAAGGGCAGAAGGCCTCAAAAAAAGGATAGAACAGTGAAAGTAAACCTTGTCCCTTTCATTTCTCCAAGCGGTCAAAAAGTAGCCCCATGAAAAGATGATCAATATCATTAGCTACCAAGAAAATGCAGGAACTCAGTGAGATACCACTTCACACCCACTAGGATGACAATCAAAAAGGCCCAAAATATCAAGTGTTGATGAGGAAGTGGAGAAATAATGGTAGCCCTTTAAACAATGATTTGGCAGTTCTTGAAATGTTAAACATAGACTTACCATATGACCCAGCAACCCCATTCCTAGGTACACACCCAAAAGAAATGAAAACATATGTCCACATAAACTACACAAATGTGTGTAGCACCATTATCCATATTTGTCAAAAAGTGAAAGCAACACAAGTGTCCCTCAACTGATGAAGGCATACACAAAATGTGGTTAACGCACAAATAGAATGTTACTCAGCAACAGAAAGGAATGAAGGAGGATTCTGGGAATGTGACAGAGTAGGAAACACCAGGAATCTGTCCTCCTATCTAGACAACAGTTACACTGGCAGAATCTGCCTGATATAACTATTTTGGAATGTTGGAATCTACTGAAGGCGTGCAACTTCCCCAGTTGAGGAAGACTAGAATTGGTTGATTGGTAAATTGCAGTTAATTTCAATTTCAGCTCTTATCACAATAGTACCTACTCATCACCCACTGGCAGGTAGCTGTGCCTATGTTACTGGAGCAGCTTGGCCACAGCCTGTAGGATTCAGGGATCTGTGCTCTAATCACAGAGGTGCAAACAAAAAGGTGGTGACCACTGTTGTTGCACCTCTCCCAAATGTTGCAAGCCCCTCCCCCTTTGGCTGAAGTGACTTCCCAGGGGATTTAAAGGGCCAATGCCTTTACCCCCATTTTTCTCTTTTCCCATTTTGGAAACCAAACATCAAAGAGTAGGACATTCAACAGCAACTTTACATATGAGGAAAACTAGAAAATCACCATGCATGCCCAAGGGCAGGCATAGACTCAGAAACGACCTGAACAGACCTTAAGTTTACACTCAGTCTGCTCCTTGGCACAGAGACAGCCTACAATTATAATACAACAAAACAAAAACAACAACAATTTAATAATACCAGCAAACCCTGAAAAAAGGGGAGAATCTGATTTCTAGAATTATCACATTATTGGATATAAATGTCCAGTTTTCAACAAAAAAATCACAAGGCATACAAAGAAACAAGAAAGTATGGACCATTCAAAGGAAAAAAAAAACTAAAATAAGAGAAACTATCCTTGAAAAATGGTGGACCTACTAGACAAAGACTTTAAAACAACTATTTTAAAGATGCCCAAAGAACTAAAGGAAGAGATGGAGAAAATCAAGAAAATAATGTATGAACAAAATGGAAACATTAATAAAAATGTAGAAAACCTAAAAGAAACCAAAAAGAAATTTTGGTACAATAACTGAAATGAAAATTTCTCGGGGCGCCTGGGTGGCTCAGTCGGTTAAGCGTCCGACTTCGGCTCAGGTCATGATCTCGCGTTCCGTGGGTTCGAGCCCCGCATCGGGCTCTGTGCTGACAGCTCAGAGCCTGGAGCCTGTTTCAGATTCTGTGTCTCCCTCTCTCGCTGACCCTCCCCCGTTCATGCTTTGTCTCTCCCTGTCTCAAAAATAAATAAACGTTAAAAAAAAATTAAAAAAAAAAAGAAATGAAAATTTCTCTAGAGGGATTCGACATCAGATTTGAGTAAACAGAAGAATCAGTAAACTTGAAGACAGAACAATGGGAATTATAAAATCTGAAGAAGAGTAAGAAAAAATACTGAAGAAAAGTGAAGAGTCCTGTGAGGCACAGATATGTTGTGGGACTTCCAGAAGGAGAGAGAAAGTGACAGAAAGGACATTTGAAGCAACAATGGCTAAAAACTTTCCAGCTTTGATGAAAGACATAAATTAAACTTCTGAGAATCTCAAAAAACTCCAAGTAGGATCAACTCAATAAGAGCCACACTGAGACACATTAAAATCAAACTATCCAAAGACAAAGAATTTTAAAAGCAGCAAGAGAGAAGCAACTCATCACGTACAAGGGATTCTCAGTAAGATTATAAGATTTTTCATCAGAAACTCTGGAGGCCAGAAGGAAGTGAGCTAATATATTCAAAGCGCTAAAAGAATAAAACTGTCAACCAAGAATCCTATATTTGGCAAAACTGTCCTTCAGAAGTGAGGGAGAAATTAAGACATCTCCCGATAAACAAAGGCTGAGGAAGTTTGTTACCACTATACCTGTCCTGCAGGAAATGCTAAAGAGAGTTCTGCAGGTGGAAACGAAAAGACACTAGACGGTAACTCAGAGCTGCCTGAAAAATAAAGATCTCGGGAAAAATAAACACATGGGCAATTTTACAAAAGCTAGTTTTATTGTAACAATGGCGTGTAAATCCATTTTTTGCTTTCTACACAATCTAAGAAACTTGTACGTTAAAAAAAAATAGTCTAAAAGCTACTATTATTGTCACTTTAATTGGTAATTCCACATTTCTTTTTCTATATAATTCAGGAGAGTAGTGCATTTAAAAATTATGAATTTATGGTTTGGGTCACAAAATGTACAAAGATAATTCTGTGATATTAACAACTGAAAGGAGTGGGGACAGACCTGTTAAAGGAGCAGAGATTTTGTAAATTGTTTTTATTTTTAAGTTTATGTATTCTGAGAGAGACTGAGGGAGTGCAAATAGGGGAGGGACAGATAGAGACGAGAGGGAGAATCCCAAGCAGGCTCCGCACGTGCACAGAGCCTGATGCGGGGCTTGCACCCACGAAACTAAGAGATCATGATGTGAGCTGAAGTCAAGGGTCGGACGGTTAACCGACTGAGCCACCCAGGCACCCCGAAATTTTGTAAATTATTGAAGGGAAGCTGGTATGAGTTCAAATGAGACTGTTATAAATTTCAGACATTAAATGTAATCCCTACGGTTACCACAAAGAAAATAGCCAAAGAATATACACAGAAGGAAATGAAAAAGAGATTTGAACATTTTGCTACAAAAAAAAAAATCAACGAAACACAAAAGAAGACAGTAATACAGGACATGAGGGACAAAAAAGGCTATAAACTACGTAGAAAACAAATAGCAAAATGGCAGAAGTCCCTCCGTTTCAGTAATTACTTTAAATATACATAAACTCTCAAATCAAAAGACAGAAATTGGCAGAATAGAAAAAAAAAATAAAAGACATGATCCAGGTATAGTCTGTCTACAAGACGCAATGGAGTTATTGTTTAATGAGTATAGTGTTCCGGTTTTGCAAAATGAAAAGAGTTCTGGAGATGGATGGTGGTGAGGGTTGCTCAACAATATGAATGTACTTAATACCTTTGAAATGTACACTTAAAAATGGTTAGGATATTAAATTTTATGTTATGTGTATTTTACCACAAGAAAATAATTGGGGGGAATGAAGGAACGAAGGAATGACAAATAATAATGCAACACGAATAAACCCTAAAAACACTATACTAAGTGAAAAAAAAGTCAGACACAAAAAACCACAGCTTATGTGATTCTGTTCGTATGAAATGTCCAGGATGGGCAAATCCATAGTGACAGAAAATAAATTAGGGGCTGCCAGGGGCCAGAAGGAGGAGGAATAGCAAATGACTAATGGGCACAAGGTTTCTTCTGGGGGTAACGAAAATGTTCTAAAAGTAGATAGTGGTGATAGTTGCACAACTCTGGGAATATACCAAACATCTCTAAGTGTACATTTTAATGAATCTTACGGTACGTGAATTATAGCTCAACAAAGCTGTTCCGTTAAAACAAACTAACTAACGACCACAAACCTTCCCCTTTTACAACGTTTTCAGGGCTAGAAGACGAATTTAAGATGGGGCTGCGATGAAAACGTCCCCCCCCCATCCCCCCACACCCCCCCCTCCCGGGGTCTCCCACTGCTCAATCACTCTGTCACTGCTGCCCCCAGGCACTCACCTGCTCCATCAGCACACAGAAACAGTAACAGATAGAAGCAGGAGAAAATCACTGTACCAAGCCCCCACTCCCGGAGCCAAAAAAAGTGAGAGATAAACTCTGCCCCCCAGAACTTCTGCCTCTGCCTTCCTTTGTCTAGGGCAGCATTCTGCTCCTAAATTATGGTAACGCCAACAGGAAATGTAAGATTTTTTATCTTCTCTACGACCTAAATGAAAAAGATTGTTCATTTGACCTTTAATATATTCTTACAGATAATGGCAATCTGAATTATGAATATTTAACTTTCTCCCCATTTAAACCATCCTGCTTCCATTTTTTCCCTCTTCTTGCTTGCTAAACAAGGAAAATTGCTTTCCTACAAAATATAAATAAATATCATTGCAATGTTCCCTGGATATTCTTTCGCAGCCAGTATGTCCTCCGTCTTTACTTTTCAACAACTAATCCTCAGTCTAAAAGGGGCAAACAAGATAATCCCTTATTTAAATGATCAATGGAAGGGAATTAGTACGGCAAAGCAGACAACTCTCACAACTCTATCACTCAGAACCTACAGAATTCTTTTTCTTTTTTTTTTAATGTTTATTTATTTTTGAGAGAGAGAGACACAGAGCACAAGTGGGGGAGGGGCAGAGAGAGAGGAAGACACAGAATCCGAAGCAGCCTCCAGGCTCTGAACTGTCATCACAGAGCCCAACACAGGGCTTGAACCCACAAACCGCGAGATCACGACCGGAGCTGAAGTCAGACGATCAACCGACTGAGCCACCCAGAACCTACAGAACTTTTCAACGTTTTTTATTTATTTTTGGGACAGAGAGAGACAGAGCATGAATGGGGGAGGAGCAGAGAGAGAGGGAGACACAGAATCGGAAACAGGCTCCAGGCTCCAAGCCATCAGCCCAGAGCCTGACTCGGGGCTCGAACTCACGGACCGCGAGATCGTGACCTGGCTGAAGTCGGACGCTTAACCGACTGCGCCACCCAGGCGCCCCGAACCTACAGAACTTTTAAAACAGTACTGCAGAAGTAGAGATGCATTAATATATTTTTTTTAAATGTTTATTTATTTTTGAGACAGAGAGAGACAGAGCATGAACGGGGGAGGGGCAGAGAGAGAGGGAGACAGAATCGGAAGCAGGCTCCAGGCTCTGAGCCATCAGCCCAGAGCCTGACGCGGGGCTCGAACTCCCAGACCGCGAGATCGTGACCTGAGCTGAAGTCGGACGCTTAACCGACCGAGCCACCCAGGCGCCCCTGCATTAATATTTTAAAGGCAAGTTTTTCCGCCTCTCTTAGGCTTCTGGCATCACATATCCATTGTTGGGCCTTACTGCGTGCCGGGCACTGTGCAGACACTTCACAATTGTCTTCTTTCATTCTCGTTACAATTCTTGTGTCTGTCAACTCAGGAGACTTCCAGTTTGGGACAGGGACCAAGAGTGGAAAAAGAGGGTGGTCAACTGGGGAACTGAGTCAAGGGTGCCTGCTCCAAAATCCCTTCCTTTCAGTTTGTTACACTCCCTGAAATTCCACAATTAGATTTTGAAGGCTTTTTTGTCTGGTTTTAGAAAGTGGAGCCTCCTTAACCCATAATCAAGCAAGACCTCGGTGTCAGAGATTCCGGGAGCTCAGACTTAAAACCAGGGGACCAAGCACAAGCAGGCGAGACCAGAGAACACAATGCAGAATCTAGCGGTTCAATCCAGGAGGCTGCCCCACGTGAGGATCATTGGTCACAACTCCTATTTCTCAGGACACCCTAGCAGGCCCGCATTCTACAATGATGCAGGGTGGTTTTCAGAGTCCCTGTCTTCCTAGCTAGTTCGTCTACCTCCTATTTTAGTGTTTCTGAAAAAAGACTGTTGTTTTTTTGTTTTTGATATTTATTTATTTATTTTGGGGAGAGTGCAAGTGAAGGAGGGGCCAGGAGACCAGGGCAGGGAATCTGAAGCAGGCTCTGTGCTGACAGGCTGACAGCAGCGAGCCAGATGTGAAGCTTGAATTCACAAACCCCAAGACTTTGACCTGAGCTGAAGTCAGGACTCTCAACTGATGGAGCCACCCAGGTGCCCCCAAAAGATTGTTTTTTTTAAATTCTGTCCACCTCCTACTGAGAATCAGAATGCTTAAGTGACGTGCCCAATACCATAGAGTAAGTCATTAGAACCAGGATTTGAACCCTCACAAAGTTGGTGTTCTTAATTACTACCCACTCTTTTTCCCCACTACACTAATAAAATTCCAAGCAGAGTCCAGAAGTAACCCCAAAACATTTTGTTTTGGGTATCCCCAACTACTTACTTTACTTTCCAAATACTATTTCCCTTATGTCTTCTCAAGCCTGACTTTTCAGATTTTTTAATTCTACAAGGGTAAAAAATGGCTAAATTTTGGCTTTCCCAGAATAGCTTCCGTTTAACAGAAACCAATAACTGAAACTAAAACAATGAAGATTTAACCTTAGATTTACAGGTATTATTGAGGATGGCGGCCAGTCCCAAGACTGACTAAGTGGATTTAGAAGAAATATCTTAAGCTTGGAAAATATGAAAGGCCCTTTAGCACACTGAAACATATTTTCATCATTATATCACTATAAATAGGACTGTGGCTCAAAGAGGATGTTTTCCGAGATCCTAATTTAAATCAGTAAATGAATGGTTTCAAGCCCGCGTAACACCAGACAATTTGATGGAATATTTTCTTAGCAAATATGAAAAACAACATTGCCATGATGCTTCAAAGGGGGAGATAAAAAGAATGGTTGCTAGCTGAAGTCCTTTACTCTTGATTTAAAGAAAGGAGCGGGGGGGGGGGGGGGGAGCTCTGCTTTTTAAATTCTTCTCAGTCTAGTGTCCCTGACAAACCTGTTTGATGGGCATCAGGGACCTGAAGCAGACCTGCCAGGGAAAAAGTAGCCATCATTCATGCTTCATTGGATTTCCATGACAGAATGATCACATTCTGTAGAACCTGGCATAAGCACATCATTATTAAGCCTTGCTTTAGCATTTCTTAACTGATCACGGATGCTGTGGTCCTTGGTGGCTCCTCTCTGCTGGCACTGTTTGTAGTTATTTGACCTTTTCTCAGTGGATAATCCACACAAAAAGCCCTAATTACTTCCCCAGCTTTGACCAGCCAGCAGTGTGAATAATCAATGACACTCATTTAGGTATTGCACAATCAGATGCTTATGGTGTTTAAAGAACATTTTTCCATTGAGCTGCCACAGCTGTAGGACAATTACACGCAGTAAAGCTGCTGTTGTAATCACAAGATGACCAAGTGACCTTGTGGGTTTAAAGTTGATGACTGGGGCCTTGACTGGGGCATAGTCATGATACAGAACATATTTTGGGAGAGAAAGGAAGCTTCATTGTATGCTAATGTGACATGCTGAGCCCCAAGAGCAATGCTCTGAAATATTGACAAATCGGGAGACTCATATTGGCAGGTAAAATTCAGTATTTGTATCCATGGTTGCAGCTACTTCTTCCTATTGTATATAAAATAGTAAATAAATAAGATTGGGGAAAAATTTGAACTCTAGCCACACTCCTTTCTACACCTTTTCTTAAGGTAAACATGAAAATAAAATTGAAGCAACGTGTCCTATCTAAATAGATATTGAAAGATTATTAGGATGTTAAAATATTGTAACATACTCAAATCACAATAAATCCTTATCCATTCTCAGGCCAAACTTTCCCCACAAAGTTCACTGTTAAAAGATAGGAAGTCTGTGGTTCTTTGAAATTATTAGTTACCAAATTACATATAAAGCTAAATTATAAAATACGTTGTAAGAAAATGGAATATGGCAACAGTTCAAAGAGTGTTCCCTAGGAACACTACTCTGTTGAAAATCTTTTGGAAACAGGAATTCAACATCTAATAAGTTTGGGAAATGCAGCATAGATACCCTCCTCTTAGAGATTTATAATGTTCATTAGTATATCAAAGTTTCTGGGATGTGTTTCTCAAAACAACTTGGGGTAATACTACATCTATAGATCTTTTTTTCCTTGTTACTATCTTATATGAAAACTGAATTTGTAAATACTGGTTCTTGACTCAAGAATGTCAATGAATTGACTTTCAACTCTACTTTTGAACTTCCTTACAATTTTTTTTTTAAGTTTTTTTTCAACGTTTATTTATTTTTGGGACAGAGAGAGACAAAGCATGAACGGGGGAGGGGCAGAGAGAGAGGGAGACACAGAATTGGAAACAGGCTCCAGGCTCTGAGCCATCAGCCCAGAGCCCGACGCGGGGCTCGAACTCCCGGACTGCGAGATCGTGACCTGGCTGAAGTCGGACGCTTAACCGACTGTGCCACCCAGGCGCCCCTCCTTACAATTTTTATAAGCTTGTATACTTACTTATTAAAAGAGACACAAAGTAAAATCAATAGAAACAAGTAAGAAAACTGGCAAGAAACACACTAGCAAGACAGAAACAGTTACGTTCCTGGTAGAAAAGATGGAGGAAAGGAAGTACCCTAATTTGAGAACATAATGGAAGAGTTTGGGAGCCGAAAAAGTCCCAGATAAAAGAAAAGGAAGGAAAGGTCAGAAGTAATGGCACAAACCATCCTCTCCCTTTCCCAACTCCGAAGGCTGTCCTGATTTAATCTGGCAAAGAAGGCAAACCAGCTCATCAGCATGCACTTGACGACTTACCCAGCCTGTCAGAGACAGCAGTATCTAAAGACACAGGAGAGAATGAGGAAAAACAGGCAAAACCCAGTGGGTAAGCCAAGAAGGCGAATCACTGAAAAAAAATATATACATCAAGAAAGACTGCGCATTTGATGGGGTGATCTTGATTAATCCCAAAACAGCTGAAGCCTTCATGTTGGGGGCTCCTGGGATGTGTAACCTAAGTTTTTCCTGATACTGGCAAAATCCAATTCATAATATTTGTAGTGAATGAGCCTGTTCTTTAAATTTATTTTTAGTTTCAAGAGGCATCACTGTTTTTTTGTTTAGTATAAGACATGCTCGGGTGATATTTGTAACTCCTTCCTTCTACGTGTTTATTGCTTTGTTAGAAACTGAAACCCATATTTTTTTCTGGGCTCAGAAGTACCTGGGGGCTTACAGCAGACCTTGTCCTTACAGCCCCCTTGCAGCACTCTCTTTCAAAGTCCCAGTGACTCTGTACAACTGGTTCCAGCTTGTAATACATCTGGACATTTTCTTTTGGAATCCAATGATCCCCTCACAAAATATCAATTCTTACATGTTGCCGAACTGTCAAGGATATGAGGTTATTATCAAGGTCAGTAGTGACAGGGGTTAGAAACTTAAGTGGGGAGGGGGCTTAGAAGCAGGGGTAGCAGCATCAGGAAATTTTACCCATGCAAACTGCTGAGTAAGGAATTTCTTTTGCAATTCTGAAAAACCCAGCCTTGTGATTAAAAGCAGTGAATGTGGCAAGACAGGGTAGAGGATGTATTCAGAAGGGCTGCTCCTTTGCATCACACATTTCACCTTCTTCACCCCATGGCCTTTTTGTAAATGGGAGCACTCTAGATCCCATCCTAAATCTAAGCAAGAAATCTCTAGAATAAACTAAGAAGAAAAAAGGATTGAGAAAGCACACACTCAGGAAATTCCAGGAAATAAAGTATATGAATATCTTGCTTCATATTGAACCCTGGAGTACTAGGAATATGAAATTTTGAGACCTGGTAGATAAGATATGTACTATACACAGCCAATTTTTAATCCTTTGTGGATGAGGAAACTGAGAGACAGAGAAGTTAAATTCTTGACAAAGACCGTAGCTAGCGTGGAGCAGAGTAGACCATAAAGGGCTGACCTTCTTTTAGTGCTTTTTATTTTCACTGTCACATATTTCCCCTAAAAAAAAAAGTCTATTCAATATAGGGTATATAAATATGCTACATGTATAACAAGACATTTGCAGATATACCAATTAAACTTTCCTGAATCATTCTCTTCGTATAAGAAAATACCAGGTGGAGTGCCTGGGTGGCTCAGTCAGTTAAGTGTCCAACTCTTCGTTTCAGCTCAGGTCATGATCTCAGAGTTGGTGGGTTCGAGGCCCGTGTCAGGATCTCTGCTGTCAGCACAAAGCCCGCTTCGGGTCCTCCGTCTCCCTCTTTCTCTGCCCCTCCTGTGCTTGCTCTCTCTCTTTCTCTCTCTCTCTCTCAAAAATAAATAAACGTTTAAAAATTTTTTTTTCTAGGAGTGCCTGGGTGGCTCAGTCCATTAAGTGTCCGACTTCGGCTCAGGTCACGATCTCACGGTTTGTGAGCTGGAGCCTTGCGTCAGGCTCTGCACTGACAGCTCAGAGGCTGGAAGCTGCTTTTGGATTCTACGTCTCCCTCTCTCTCTCTGCACCTGCCCTGCTCACACACACACACACTGTCTCTCTCTCTCTCTCTCTCTCTCTCTCTCTCTCTCTCTCAAAAATAAAACATTAAAAAAAATTTTTAATAATAAAAAAAGAAAATACCACGTTTACTCTAAGTATCAGAAAAATACTAAAAGAGTTAGAAGTGAGAAATATCATCTGAACCCTATTTGTGTATAACAGAAATTACTTTTAGCCACACCGATTCAGCTGAGAAAAGATGCTTCTTTTACAACACGCAAAATTCCAACCCAGAATCAAAAACAGCAGGACGGTGATGTTGAAGGCATTTGCCCCGTGTTTGTGTCTCCTTGGCTTTGCACCATCCCGACCTGCCAGGAATTATTTGGCTAATCTGGACAAGGACACCTAATTTTCTTACTCTTGTTTGATTAAACCACTGTATACAAGACAGCAGTTTCTCCATTCAGGATGAGTCCCTGCATGATTGAGAATCCAGTCCAAAGGAATGCTTCTTAAACTTGCAGCAACTTAGCAACTCATTATTACTAAGATTGCCATTAAACCATTCAAAGCTTTCTTTACATAAACAAAATTTCTTTTTCTAATCAGTCAGCATATCTGAACATTAAAGCTTGTTTGATTTTCCCAGAGTTTTGATTGGTTGTTTGCTCTGGGGTATTTGGCCACTTTTATAAAGTTAATAGGGTTGAGAAAGGTGCCTTAAGAAAGCTTCCAATGATGCAATGGGGTTTGTTTACTAAGTATTTCCAAGAAAAGACTTTGGTCAGTCGCTTGGGTATTTTATCTACAGAATGCCAAAAAACTCAATGTCACAAATCTATTCTTGCACATTGGCTAAATGCTATAAATTGGACTGGTTAAACAATACCAAAGTACTCATAACTTGTGAACTTATGTCCCTTATGCAAATGTATTCCAAATTCCAGTATAGCTTGCCAGGAACAAATCTCTGCTCAGTCCCTTGGCTGACAATTTATCTCATGACCCAGTAAGACAGCTCCCTCAGCAAGAAGTACATACCCTTTTGTTTTTTAAGTACTTTCTACACCCAGTGTGGGGCTCAAACTCATGACCCTGAGGTTGAGTCTGGTGCTCTTCTAACTGAGCCAGCCAGGCACCCCAAGAGGTAGATATTCTTACTAGCCAGTAAGTGTAACTCTAAATTTGAAACTGGAAGGAAAATGCTTAAGGCACATAAAGTAATACAAATTGTGATCCAAGAGTGGTCTGGAGACAGACTTCCCACACACACTTGTATAAGACAAGTGAGAACCAGGCTGTCCTTACTCTTAAAAGTACACAGCAGCCCTACCGACTTCTCTGAGTCACACCCTCTAGCTTTCTCATCTCTACAACACTCAGGTCCTAGGACCTCAACCTATTAACCCTATGTTAGGGCTGGTTCTAACATATAGACTGGAACATGTCATAGAATCAGTCAATTTAGGAACATTTTAAAGATTATCTGGTGCCAGAGGTGCCCAAACTTTCCTGGCTCATGGCACTATGGGTGTGTCGGTAATGTTTTTTCATAGTATCCCTAGGCGAAAAGCAGTAAATAATAGCTCCATTTATTAGGTAGTGAGGCACAAACACTTAATAAGTTTACACTCTTTCCCTTTCCTTCTACCTGTTGGCTAAACTAAAAAACATGATGCGTAGAGTTCAAGCTGCTACCTTAGACCATAAGGAGGAAGCCGCATATGGAGGGCGATGGGGCAACAATACAGAAGGATCTAGGTTCCTGTTGATCTTGGGGCTCCTTATAAACCCTGGTCTGTTTACCTCTGGATCGCATATATATACGAAATAAATACATTAAAAATTATTCAAGCCATTGTTACTTGAGAGGTTTTGTCAATACCAGTTAAACCTAGTGCTAATAGATTAATCTT
Source organism: Prionailurus bengalensis (assembly GCF_016509475.1). Classification (NCBI taxonomy): domain Eukaryota; kingdom Metazoa; phylum Chordata; class Mammalia; order Carnivora; family Felidae; genus Prionailurus; species Prionailurus bengalensis. The sequence goes on from NC_057348.1 coordinate 118,203,835, forward strand.
CACAACAATATAATAACACATAATGTACTATAGAACAACTATAGATTTCCACTGTTACACATTTAAAATACATAAAAACTTAGAACACATAACTCCAGGTACCTGTGAGAAGTCATGCGGCCACTCACTATTACCCTCTTGAGAATTAACCTATTTCTTCATGCCCTATGTTTCATGTGGAGATATAATTCATAAACCAAATGATATCTGACTAGAATATATAAAGAAGTTAATATATTTTCATAAGGGGAGAAATTGTCACATCAAATTGGTCTAGTTTAAAATGACAAACTGAACACTTCATTTATCTCCGCTTCCTCCGCCAAACCCGTGAACGATGGCAGAGTTTTTAAGACAAACCCACAAGAAGAACAACAGCGAAAGAAGCGACGAAGTCACAAATATCCAGAAACTAGAAGGCAGTTGAGCAAGCAATAAGACTCCAAAGAGCTGAATCCTAAACTGGCAGCGGGGATAGCTGAGAAGCAACCTAATTTGCTTCTAAGAACTCCCGAAAGGCCCGGGATTGACATCACACGTTGCAAGGAAGTGAAGAGTTTCCAGTTCCACGTAGCTGGACAACTGCCCCTTCCTAATGTCAGTAGACAACAGGAAGTTTATTCTCTGAAGAGGGTAAAAAGAGGGATTCTGGACTGGAGGACTCCTGGCACAAGTGAGAGAGAAGTATCATCCTAAAAATAGGGAAATGAAATGAAAGTTTATAAGCAAAACTTTGAAACCTCCAGCTCCCTGCCCTATTCCACTCCTAGAATTTGGCAGCCACATTCATATCTTCTAAGAAGAAAATGCATGATTCTTTTTGGGGGAGTATGACCAGCCCAAGACAACAGACCTAAATATTCTGATACTGGTGTGTTCCCCTAAAAACAGCCCACAGAGATTAACGAACAGCAAAGCTCAAAGCCAACAAGCTCTCTCACATGCTCACGGGGTTCAAGTGGCTTTTTATTCTCACTACACTTAATCACCAACAGATAGGCAAGACACTCCACAAAAATCTCTAATGTTAAAGTCAACTACCAAAATGAAGAGAAAAAAAGCAAGGTGGAGGAAATAGAGACTGCATAGAGAAGAAAATATCCAAAACACAAAAGAGCTATCTACTCTTACTATACCTCAGAGAGATATGAGAAGTTATCGCATTCATGAAGGAAGAATAGCATGCTTTTTTTAAAATAGGGAGTAAGAATGAGATCTTGAGAATTAAAAATCAAACATTGATGGAGAAGTTAAGATCATCTCCAAGAGAGAGGGATGTTAAGCAAGCCCCATGCCCAACACAGAGCCCGACGCAGGGATTGATCTCACAACCGCGAGATCATGACCTGAGCCGAAACCAAGAGTTGGATGCTCAACCAACTGAATGAACCACACAGGAGCCCAAAAACTGACTATTTTTAAAGTACTGAAAATCCCTCTATGCACTACTACTCTGCTTAGGTCATTACTATGGAGAAGAACTTTAGTGTAAATACTAACCCTTCTACTTGATCACATAAAACTACTTAAAAGATCTAATGGAAGGGTGTTTATATTATGATAGATAATGTGGTAAGAGAGTTAATGTGAGAATAAACTATCTTATTAAATAGATCTTCCAAGAGAGGTTTCTGGTTTCTAGCTAAAAAATATAAACAAATAGGGGCACCTGCGTAGCTCAGTTGGTTAAGTCTCTCTTGGTTTCAGCTCATGTCATGATCTTGTGGTTTGTGGGTTCAAGCCCTACATCCAACTCCAAGCTGACAGTGAGCCTGCTTGGGATTCTCTCTCTCTCTCTCTCTCTCTCTCTGTGCCACTCCCCTGCTCTCTCTCTCTCTTACTCTCTCAAAACAAACTTTTAAAAAAATATACAAACATATAAAATGAACACACTAATGCTATAATTATAAATAAAACAATGAAAGCATTGCTAGTAATTGGATATTCAGTACATCCCAAATTTGTGTTTCAGTGTTAGCTTTCAAAGTCACTTAAACCTGACACCTATTGTTTAAATGTCCTTGATTTTAATGGTTTGTACACAGGGCTTTTATTTGAGGATTTATACTGGTATTTGACAACCAATTTCAAGCTGGCTTAATTTGCAATTTTATTCCCTAACACACTGCCTTGGTGTTCTCTGTTTTTTAATTTTACCATTCTTCATCTAAGTGATGATCAGTTTTTAGCAACTAGCTTTTAGTCAGGGAAATGGCTGACAAACTATTCCTTTCTACATACACTTTCTAAAGAGAAAAAAGTGCTATTTAGTTTAATACTAGCAGTATTTTAAAATTGTGCCTTGAAATTCATTTAGAAAATAACTTTGAAAAATCAGAATGGCCAGGAGTATTTACCTGCATCCCTAATTAGACTAGAATGGCTTTTTCTAAGAAGACTGTAGGCACTCTCCCTGTTCTAAATGAAATGTAGCCACTGCTTCTCAAATCACCATCATGAGAGCATTACGCAATTTTATCTGTCTACATTCTATTTCTGCTTTATGTTGTTATATGGGAGCTGTACGGGAGTGTGTTTCCTATCACTGCAAAGGCCAGATAAAGTAGTTTAACTACTACATCAAATTGGGAATTATACATATAAATTGTCTGCTGCTGTCTATAGATTATGTCTGTAAAAGATAAAAGCATTTTTCTCCTTTTAGAGAGAACACTCCCATGCCTTCTTTGCCTCACATATAAATTATCTTTTAAGGGACCAGGTGCAATAGGCGAAGAATTGGCTGTCTTCCCAACCCAGCTTTGAGTTTTGATTTCTAAATGTACTTGTCGAGTTAGGAATCACAGAAATGCAGAATGTAGAGTTTAAAGACACCAACAAGGACTGTTTTCCTGCACCTTTTGCCTTAAGGGAGAGAAAAAGGTGGGGGATGGCACATTGGGAGAAGTCATCAGAATTGAAATGAACTTAATTGCTTTTCCTGTGGCTCTCCCTCCGCCTAGACAGGTGGCTATGAGAGTCCTATGTGTCCTCACTGATCCATGTCAATGTAAACATAAGAGGGACCTAGAATTTGGAAAGCAGGTTAGACATCCAGGCAGCTCTCCAGCTTTGGTCCAGATGCAGAATGAACATGATTCCGTGGGAAGCATTTGTATGGCATGATTAAGTTAATGATACTCAACACAAAACACCAATACAATAGTGGCCCATTCCTCTCCAACCAATTCAAAGCCAACCCCTGGAGGTATATAGATCTACGCTGGGCATGGGACCTTTGGGTATTGTTGGCACTGTACAAGTATCGCTTCATTGGTAACAATTTTGAAATCTGGGAGGACTGCTCCAGAGTACTGTTGGGAGGACAAGAGTTTTCTAACTAACTAGGAAATGGCTAGCAAGGAGGCTGGTTAGAGTGGTGTGCAGAGAGAAAGTAAAACTACCCTTTACTCTGGCTTGTGCATTAGCCACCATATCCCTTCTACAATCCTATGTCCATCATGCTATAACCAATCAGAAGAAGATGCTTTTTAGATTCTGCTCTACTTAAGGAAGGAGTGCAATCCCATACGTTTCTGATGGATTAAACTCGGGTCTCACTCCCATTCAGCCCAATCTCTCAGAGTACTATTATCATCTGTTAGAAGCTGATCAAGCTGGAAGTCGAAGAAAGACACAGAGCTTTTGCGTCTGTTGTTCCCTGACCCAGAATGCTCTTCATGTGGCCATCTTCTTATTCTGCAAGTCTTCGTTTGAATGTCACCTTCTTAAAGATATCTATTGTCGGGGCGCCTGGGTGGCGCAGTCGGTTAAGCGTCCGACTTCAGCCAGGTCACGATCTCGCGGTCTGGGAGTTCGAGCCCCGCGTCGGGCTCTGGGCTGATGGCTCGGAGCCTGGAGCCTGTTTCCGATTCTGTGTCTCCCTCTCTCTCTGCCCCTCCCCCGTTCATGCTCTGTCTCTCTCTGTCCCAAAAATAAATAAACATTGAAAAACAGTGATTTAAAAAAAAAGATATCTATCGTCAACATGCTTTATAAAGTAGATTATTTCAACTTTCATCTCTAGTTATTATGGATCACAGCACTGTTTCTCTCCTTCATGAAATTATTACAGCCGCGATTATTTAATTGTGTACCTTTTTTCATCTCTTATCTACCTCTCCCACTGAAAGCTTTCGCACTTGAAGCTTCATGAAATATCACATTTCCAGGACGTAGCAAATATCTGGAACATGCAAGGTATTCAGTAACATTTATGAGTGATTGAGTACTGAAGATTATGAAGGGACTTTACTTAAACATTTAAAACATTTTATTTTTGATAAGTATATCAGTTAACTTTTAACTATATTATTCAGCACTAACAAACAACGGACCAAAAAATCTCAGAACTTAAAAATAAAAATGTTTCTTGCTCACTTTTCACATGAGCTGCAGGTTAGTTGTGGCTTTGAGCCCAAGATCTTCATTCCAAGGCCCAGGCTGAGGCAGTGGCTCCTCTCTAGCACATGCCCTGGGTCATCTCATTCTCAGAGGGAAAAGAGCAAGAATTGTTGAAAACTTATAATGTGTCTTAAACTGGCATCTGGCACTTAACATTTCTGCTTACAGGAAGATGTTCTCTTAAAGGCAGAAGTTACTGGGGAAAATAATACAATCGACCACAATTCTGCTCAGAAACAGTTACTTACTAATAATTTATAAACGATATTGCTGTCCATGTACTCTTCATTCGCTGGGTTTCTTGAACTACAGTTTTATCAGAAATCCTTTCTACGGTAAAAATTAAGACTTGCGAGTGGTGAGTGGTACTTTAACTCTGTTCCTTTGCCCGATTATACCTTTACAAGTCCAGGGTTGTGGCCTGAGTATTTCCTGGGGATGTACCTGTCTTCATCCTTGAACTGAGGGCCTCCAATTCCTGTATGACTACTGTTCTACCGGTATCAGAGGGTGGCATGGGAAGTTCTTGTCCCAGAGAAAAGTTCTTCCCAGTCAAAGTAAATGACTGAAATGAACGAAGAGAGGCCATATCTGGCCTAAATCCTCAGGTCGATGTTGAAGTAACAAGTCTCATCTTACATACAGTGCATTAACATGAGGCTCGTTATTTAGTCATATGCTATTATGTGTTCAATTTTAACCGCTCACTTGGGCATCTATCTACCTTTATTCTCTAGTTTCAGCATTTACAACAGATTCCTCTGAAAGTTTTCAGCACTACGCCAGTGAATTGTTGGGAATTCTTATGTAAGATAGAAGTTTTGAACTATGGTCTTAGCCAAGGTTAAAAAGAACATTAAGCCAAAAACAAGTCTCAACTGAGAGCTTCTATATTGAGTTTTTTTGATTTGTGACCTTTCTCCAATCTAGTATCATGTGGAATTACACCCTGTGGTATGCCGCAGATGGTACTCTTTGTAATTTATCAGAAATCTTCTTTTAGAAACTACTTACGACGTAAATCAACATTGCAAGGCTTTATATGTACATGTTTGAAAATTGAAGATGTATGTGTGGATGTGCAAAAAGAAGCTTTTTAAATGTGAATTCTACTTTTCCCTGTATTGTCAGCCATGTCATCCAGAAGAGAGGGTACAGAACTTGAGAGCACAGTCTCCCCAGTTCCATAGACATCTCCCACAGGCCCAAGCCAAAGAGTGTGAATCCCATCCCATTAAGAATTTCCCTGTTTATGTTTCCGGCCTCTTCCTAGATATTATTCTCAGTTGCCTTATTATTTCCCTATAAATCTCAATTTTCCACATTTTGGGTCATTTTTTTTTTTTTTACCCACCCCTGAGCCTTGGCAAGTCTTGACTTCAGTTTAGGCATCAAGGCTTATAGAGACAATAAAAGGATGCATCCAGCATACGAACAAAATATGCTCCTTTTTACAAGGTTTTTATATCGAAATTAAAGAAATTCCTCAAGTTTCACATTTGCAGGTTTGTATAAATTCTATGGGGAACTAGTCTAAAGAGAAACTATCACTTCACCAAGTTTCATTTTCCTCTGTATTTAAAACCTGCAAGGGAAGGAGGCAACGATATCCACTCGCATAAAAGAAATAGGACCACGTTCATTTTCTGTTCCTCTCCTTTAGAGACAACTGCAACCATTTCTGAACCTTTTAGCACCTGCTGTGGTTCAATCAACCTCTCTAATAGTTGTGGAATGTGAAATGTCTACATAAGATTGTGGGAGACCTTTTTTTCTTCCTATAGTTGCTACCAGATGCAAATAGGTGATGTGTCCCTGCATGCTACTGTTGCTAAACTGAGAGTAAAGGAAAAAGAAAGACTGATTTAGATAATACATCTAAGATGCTTGTTGAGTGAAATGTCAAGTAGATTCATGTCTTGCCTTGTCCATCATCAGCCAATCAATGACACTTGAACCTGGGATGACCAGGTCAACTTGCTACCACTGCTACCAAGTGGGAGAGGGAATGCATAGATCACCTCTCCGAATGACAATTACTATGTGGAGCCATGGTAATTCCACAAGCCCCAGTCATTGTCCTGCCTGGCAAGAGGCTTCCTAGGCTCCCACAGCTAAATACCAGCTCCCTCAGATCTTGACACAAGGGAAACAAAAAGGCCTTTGGGATATCAACTCCCTGGTGACCCAGGTCTGCTCAGAATTGAATTTCACTCTGTTTAGAACAGGTTTGCGAGGGGGGGGAGGGGGGGTTGGGGGGGGAGAAAGAAGAAAGAAAGAAAAAGGATTAAAGGAAAGGAAACCTTTGAGTGAGCTGTGTTCTTTCTTTTGCATATAAATGAATATGAATACGGTCAATAGACAGACTTTTGCCATCTTCCTCCCACTCCCACCCATCCCAGTGACATTTATTTTTTTTAGTGACTCAGACTAGAATGTCGTCATAAGAAATAAATCCATCATATTCCTGTTTGGGATCAATACTACATATTTACTGTTAATTTGTCATGCTTTCATATGTGTACTTGTTGTAGCCTGTAATCCTTAAATTTGCTCTGGAGATTTGGAGATTTCATCAAATCCCTGAGATCAAAAGCCTTAAAATTTTTGTTTGCATTTACATGCAAAGCTTACAAAGTTCTCCAGGGGAAATGGTGGTAAGAGCATTCTTCAAACCCTTGTTAATTGTTAACTGTCAAAGCCTGAGGGTGAAATCTCAGAGGTTTGTTTTAACAGGGGGAAAAAACATGACATTAATTTTAAGTTTTCTTCAAACTCAATGGTGAACATGAACAATATTTTTTCTCATCAGCTCTCTTAAAATATAAATGTAATTGTTAGTCAAAGCTAAAAGGGCATATAAAAACATCAACTTGTTTTTTCTCTCTGGAAGACGGATGTAGAGCCTGCCTGGAGGATCATAACCGAGGCGAACTAAGTGGGGAAGCTGGTATTTTAGGTACATTATTTTAAATCACTCAAGTCCCCAAAGAAACTTTCAGTAACAGCTGTTACTTTGATCATCTCAATACTGTTGAAAAATAATATGTAAAATTAGACTACTGTATATTTATCCCTAAAATTAGCAATAAGCTGAAAGACAGAGATATAAATCGCATTTTAAATCTGCCTGTCTTACTATAGAATGACTCAATTACCAGTGATACTATCTGAGAAGACAATGCTAAATCAACTCCGTAGAGACCTACTATTTCAGCATTTGAGATGACAAATTCAAGTATATCATATATACTGAGTGTGTTTATTAAATATTCCATATATTATCATTATATTTCTATAAAATAAAACCAGTCATTTACAAAAAGAATCACAATTCACTTTAACTGGCTGGCTTTCTAAATAACTAATTTTTTAGGGGCACCTGGGTGTCCCTAAGTCGGTTAAGCATCCAACTTCAGCTCAGGTCATGATCTCACAGTTCATGAGTTTGTGCTCTGTGCTGACAGCTCAGAGCCTGGAGCCTGCTTGGAATTCTGTCTCTCTGTCTCAAAAATAAATAAACATTAAAATAAATATTTTTAAAACTTCATTCAAATGACAAAAGATGAGAGTTATAGGGGACTGGTACATGAACACCTCTCAAAAACACTTAGACTTTTTAATGAGTCTAATGTTAGAGGTCACATCCGGTCTGTACCTCCCCAAATGAACCTACATTTGGCTAACGTTCTCTGTACACATCGGTTTCAGAACTGGCAGGATTTTCACAGCAACTGACCATGTTCAGGTGGCCTTGAAATATTCAGTGATAATGACAGCTATCCCATTTTTTATCTCCAGATCAAGCTACTTAAAAAATTAACAACATCGGGGCGCCTGGGTGGCGCAGTCAGTTAAGCGTCCGACTTCAGCCAGGTCACGATCTCGCGGTCCGTGAGTTCGAGCCCCGCGTCGGGCTCTGGGCTGATGGCTCGGAGCCTGGAGCCTGTTTCCGATTCTGTGTCTCCCTCTCTCTCTGCCCCTCCCCTGTTCATGCTCTGTCTCTCTCTGTCCCAAAAATAAATAAACGTTGGAAAAAAAAAAAAATTAACAACATCAAAGAAGAAAAGCATAAAGATTATTTTTTTAAATGCAAGCCTTGTTTTGTTTTGGCTAAATAGTATACACAGAAATACTGACTTCCATTCAGGAGATGATAAAAAGTGACAGAGAATTTTGCCAAGATAGTTTACTTTCTAATATTTCCGCTATATGATATGTACTACTTATTCTCATGTCTCCCATTTTGTATTTCCTGAAGAGATTGAATCAGTGCAATTTCATGCCTGCAGATTTGTAGTTTCCAACACTCACTGACTAAACGACTGGTGGCTGTACAGTACTAAATTATGCTTTTAGGAGGAATAACTGTCCAAAAGAAACTCATTTAGCGGTTCACTTCCTTTGCGAGCATTTGTCATTCACTTTTCTTATGTTTTCTTTAACTGTTTATTGCAATTACTAGACACACTTTTACCATTTCCGTTTGTTTTTCTCTGATTGGCCAGAGCTCTAACATTATTCCTGGAAATGCCAGTCAGGGGAATGAGAGCACTTCCAGGAATATAACCACAATGAAGTGATTTGGCCTAAATACAGGCATTTTAATTGAGTATGTGAAGGCACAGAACATTTCTTAAAAGCAGTGTGAATATTAGTCTCCTCAAACTGCAATTTCAAATTTACAGGCCTATTTCCTTAGCTCAGCGACACCATTTCAACCCTCTGTGGGGAATGGAGTGGGGAGAGAAGTCATACACAAACTCTGAAAAGGCTGATAATTTTACTCCAACTGCTCTTTTCTTCCAGAATTTGCTATAACCCACATACACCTCTCTCTGAGGAAAGGTAACTACATTGATTTAAATTTATAACAATGACGATAAGGAAATACTTTTCACCATTTTGGATTCTTTGGGGCCAATAAGGCACTAAATTTGCTACTAGTGGTGGTGAGGGGCTGAAATGCAAAGAAAGACCCTATTCTACGTATCCCTACGGTTCAGTGATATTTTAGGTGCATAACATAATCCTGTATAAAATCCGAATCACTGGAGTTTGAATCAATTATATAGAATTTAGCTTCAGCATTAACTGAATTTTAATCTATTATATTCTTTGAAAATCACTTGTTTACGTAGAGCTACTCTCAGTCACATGAATATTTTAACAACCAGAACATTCTATTTCCAAACTGCCTATTACAGTTGATATTGGCAATAATATGCTTCTTAAAAGTTTGATAGTTGACATTCCACTAAAATGCCTCTTTGTCCTCTATCATTTTAAGGTATTTCTTGAGATGCTGCTTCTAATTGAGGGGCACCTGGCTGGCTCAGTGAGCAGAACATGCAGGCTTGCTTGCTCTACATGCCTTGCTTGCCTGCATGCCTTGATCTCAGGCTCATGGGTTCAAGCCCCATGTTGGGGGTAGAGGTATACAATGGAGTATTACGCGGCAATCAAAAAGAATGAAATCTTGCCATTTGCAACTATGTGGATGGAACTGGAGGTATTATGCTAAGTGAAATTAGTCAGAGAAAGGACAAAAATCATTATGACTTCACTCATAGGAGGACTTTAAGAGACAAAACAGATGAACCTAAGGGAAGGGAAACAAAAATAATATAAACACTGGGAGGGGGACAAAACAGAAGAGACTCATAAATATGGAGAACAAACTGAGGGTTACTGGACGGGTTGTGGGAGGGGGGATGGGCTAAATGGGTCAGGGGCACTAAGGAATCTACTCCTGAAATCATTGTTGCGCTATATGCTAATTAATTTGGATGTAAAATTAAAATAAAATTAAAAATAAAATTAAAAAATACAAATAAATAAAATAAAAATAAAAATAAAGTAAAATTTTTAAAAATAAAATCCAATTGAGATTATCACTCTCCTTGTACCACCTTGCCTGGGATCCTTCTTTGATTAACCATGGAATTTGCCACAGCCTTTTACGCAGCTCCTGATTGCAAAGATTGCAAGCAGTATTAAGCATCAAGCATTCCAAAGTTTCACTCATACAAATGCACCAAAGGGTAATCAGATTAACTACCCTTACTATCCTAAGCTCACAAAGGACAAAACAAATAGATCTTCCTTTCTGTTTACCCTTGGCACCACCCCCCCCCCCAACTTTGAATGAATCCCTCAGAACACCACAAGTGAAGACAGCTGGCTATAAGAGCCATTGAGGTTCGACCAATTCTTGTTCTGAGAATGAAAACTAACTAACCACCCGGAGAAAAGCTGTTTCCGTTCCTGTATGTGCTCATCAACGAGGACTGCGAAGTACCAGCAGCGGTAAGGGGGATAAGGACAAGAGGTCCCATGGTGGGGTGCTCCCCAGCCACATCTGATCTCGAGAACCCAGAACTGTGATGTCCTCTGCTCTGCACTGTGGGCACATCAATTTCTACAGCTGCCCCATATAATTGTTGTCTCACAGCCTTAAATTTTACACGAACTAGACTAGACGTATTGGTTTCCTACCACTGCCGTAACAAATTACCACAGATTAAGTCCCTTAAAACAACACAAATTTACGAGTGTCTGGGTGGTTCAGTTGGTTAAGCGTCGGACTCTTGATTTCGGCTCAGGTCATGATCTCATGGTTCGTGAGATTGAGCCACTTTGGGCTCTGCACTGATCATGGATCATGGATCCATGCAAGATCACGGATCTTGCTTGGGATTCTCTTTCTCTGTCTATCCATCCCCCTCACGTGCTCTCTTTCTCTCTCAAAAATAAACATTCAAAAAAAAAAAAACCAACACAAGTTTATTCTTGTACAGGTCTAGAGATCATATATCTTAAATCAATTTCACTGGGCTGAAGTCAAGGTGCTGGTCAGGCTGGTTCCTTCTAGAAGCTCTGAGGAAGAATCCATTACCTTGATTTTTCAGCTTTTAGAGGTCACTTATATTCCTTAGGTTGTTTCCCTTCCTCCATTTTCAGAGCACATCACTCCACCCTCTACTTCTGTCATCACCACATGACCTTCTCCCTGCCCCCCCCCCCCACCTTCTTACTCTTTTTCCTGCATCCCTCTAAAGGACCACTGTGGTCACAGTGGGCCCACACTGATAATCCAGGATAATTTCCTCATCTCAAAACCCTTAATTTAATCACATCTACAAAGTCCCTCTTGCCACATAAAAGGTAAGAGTCACAGGTTCCCTGAGTTAGGGCAGGGACATACATGGGGACCTTTATTCAGCCTTCAGCACTAAGGTTAGGGGTGTCTGCACTGATGACAAGGCTAAGGAAGTGACTGGACTCTCCTGTATGTATAGCTCTGAAGCCCTATCAACCACACACAGGCGGTTCCAAGTGTTCAAGAGGCAGAGATTAGAATAGGCATTTTCCACCTCCATAATTCATGATAATCAACAATGTGGTAAGAAGAGCTATGCAGAAAAGCAAGGCATATTTAAGCGTAAATGAAACACAGGTCGGAGATAGAATATTTGATAATGCAGTACAATTATTATAAAGTATAGATCACAAAAATGTAACTTTAAATAAGTGGTGTTTCAATCACAATGTCTACTAAAGGAAAAAGCTAATCTTGGGAGAAAAATGAGGTGTAGTTCTGATTATTTCAAGAATTAAATGAGACAACTGATGTAAGACCCTAAGCATAGTTTACAACAGTAAAAGCTCAAACATGTTAATTATTATGCTCTCTTCCAATACTCCGAGATAAAAACTGTTTTCTTTCTCTGAGCTCTCAATGACGAATCTACATGTAGTTCATTCCTTGTCAGATAAGCACTTGTGTTACTCCCCACAAAGAGGGTGCTGACAGTGAGCTGAAGGCAAGCTCAGAAGACGGCCATCCCAGCAGTCCACGATCTTCCGCAGGGGACCACCAGCACAATCTTTGACATGCTTTTCTTTCCTACGTTGACCTCCTTTCCCCGGGTTAAAGTTGAGTAGCCGGGCATCGGCTGCTACTTGGAAAAGTGCTGAGTGGCTGATGTGTATTATCAGCATTGTCCACGGCCAGCCGGAGAATGTCCGCGCGGCTCCTTCCCTTCTGCCTGCCATCTGGCAAGGACTTACATTGTGGTGCTTAGGAAGGTGGGAAGTGATGAAAATGCATAGCTCTTTCCAGCCATATCATACACCCACTTAAAGTGCCATCTTCCCAACAGTTTGCTGAGCTGGTAGGAACAATAATGAAAATGACAACAGGAAACCATCAACTGAAGGGAAGTCTAGTCATTGCAGACAAATTTAAGAATCAGTCTGTCGGTTCCCTAGTCTCCCAACAATGACCTGTAAAAGGCTAAATAGCACTTATTCCCCATCTGTAAAGAAAAAAAAAAAAGGAGGGTATTCATAACTATTAAATAAAAACTGCATTAAAATGCACCTATCTCGGGGCGCCTGGGTGGCGCAGTCGGTTAAGCGTCCGACTTCAGCCAGGTCACGATCTCAACTGTCCGTGAGTTCGAGCCCCACGTCGGGCTCTGGGCTGATGGCTCAGAGCCTGGAGCCAGTTTCCGATTCTGTGTCTCCCTCTCTCTCTGCCCCTCCCCCGTTCATGCTCTGTCTCTCTCTGTCCCAAAAATAAATAAACGTTGGAAAAAAAATTTTTTTAAAAAAATGCACCTATCTCAACAAGCAGGGTAAATAATGGGTAGTCTGCCTTCACGAATCCTCCCTTTGTCCTCCTGACCTGACACAGTTTAAATTCATCCCTGGATTTGGTGGACTTGACTTTCTCCTTCTCCCCTCACAACTTTGTACCCCAAAAAAGTCTTCTGGCCTAACTATTCACTTTTCATTTTTTCAAACTTCGTGACATTTGCCAGCAAAGGAAGGAAGAGGCAACCATCCCTCATGTTGGAATCATCCATCACTCTTGTTCTTTTTTTTTTTTTTTAATGTTTTAATTTACCTCCAAGTTAGTTAGCATATAGTGCAATACTGATTTCAGGAGTAGATTCCAGTGATTCATCCCCTAGGTATTACACCCAGTGCCCATCCCCACAAGTGTCTTCCTTAGTGCCCCTTGCCCATTTAGCCCATCCTCCTACCCACAACCCTTCCAGCAACCCTCAGATTGTTCTCTGTATTTAAGAGTCTCTTATGTTTTGTCCCCCTCCCTGTTTTTATATTATTTTTGCTTCCCTTCCCTTACGTTCATCTGTTTTGTCTCTTAGATTCCACATATGAGTGAAGTCATATGATATTTGTCTTTCTCTGACTAATTTTGCTTAGCATAATACACTCAAGTTCCACCCACGTTGTTGCAAATGGCAAGATTTCATTCTTTTTGATTGCCAATACTCCACTGTATATATCTACCACATCTTCTTTATCCACTCACCCATCAATGGACATTTGGACTCTTTCCGTATTTTGGCTATTGTCGATAGCACTGCTATAAACATTGGGGTGCACGTGCCCGTTCGAATCAGCACACCTGTATCCCTCGGATACCCAGCAACTGCTGGGTCGTAAGGTAGTTCTATCTTTAACTTTTTTTTTTTTTTTTAATTTTTCTTTCAACGTTTATTTATTTTTGGGACAGAGAGAGACAGAGCATGAACGGGGGAGGGGCAGAGAGAGAGGGAGACACAGAATCGGAAACAGGCTCCAGGCTCTGAGCCATCAGCCCAGAGCCTGACGCGGGGCTCGAACTCCCGGACCGCGAGATCGTGACCTGGCTGAAGTCGGACGCTTAACCGACTGCGCCACCCAGGCGCCCCTATCTTTAACTTTTTGAGGGACGTCCATTCTATTTTCCAGAGTGGCTGCACCAGTTTGCATTCCCACCAGCAGTACAAAAGGGATCCTCTTTCTCCACAACCTCGCCAACATCTGTTGTCGCCTGAGTTGTTAAACGTTAGCCATTCTGACTGGTGTGAGGTGGTATCTCGTCGTGGTTTTAATTTGAATTTCCCTGATGATGAGCATCACTCTTGTGCTTCCAAAATCTTTTTTTCTTCTCTCGAAGTCGCCTCTGTTTCCCTATAATTCTGGCAGCCAAGTCCTTTGGTGCTCTGGTTTGCCTCCAGGACATTACTTCTCTCCCTTGGTTTTAATTCGATTTGTTTTTATATGAGATCCAAATAGGCAGAATGAGGTGTTTTTAGTGGTTTTTTTTTTTAACCCCACTGTGACATGTTCCTAAAATATTTGACAAATGAGACTAGCTTTGTTAAAATGTTTTTGTCCTCTAAATGGTACTACGGGAAATACTGTCTCAATGAGCAAGAATTATAGAGTGGATCAAAAACCTAAGACTTGGTCCTCTTAGCGAAAATAATTACCCCCTGGTATTTGAACAACTATCACTTGCAGAAGGTCATTTACAAATATTCAGATTAAGGGCTAGACAAAAGTAGTTAATTACAGAGCTAAGAAAAGAAAGGGAAGATGAGGTCATAAAATAATAAAGAATTTAAAAAGTGAGGATTAGTGTTCCCTCTTCAAGGTTATCAATTCAGTGGAGGTTTGGGGCAAGGTAAACTGCCTCTATATAAATTATTATCCTTTCAGAGAGCGATTACCCTGTTAAATAGGTTAACTACCTAACCCAAACTCAAATACAGAAGGATGAATCATAAGGGGGATAAGGGTGTGCGTGTGTGTGTGTGTGTGTGTGTGTGTGTGTGTGTGAAAATATCAAAGTTCAGAGTACAAGGGGATGGGGGAATAAATAAATAACACAAACTCAGAAGGAAAAGGTAAGCAGGACAATATTTATTATGTCAGTTTAAAGACTAAGATCTATTAATATTTCCTGCCCAAGGCTTCAAAATTGTTCTCACTCTCCTATAATCTTCTAGCCTCAGACAATGAGATTATATGTACACATACAATCATCCAGTGAGACAATTGGGTTACATATACCGTTTTTCTACTTCCTCTAGGGCTTCCTAGCATTGCTTGAAATCTAATAGGAACAGAATGTTATGAAAGAAAATGAGTCTGTACAGTCCATTTCAGACTTACTTTCATACAATATATTTAAATGCTCCCATAATTTACTTGAATATCTATGTCCACTATGTCATAAAGAGAATGATTAATATGTAATGACTAAGGAACAAAAAAAGGAATTGGCACACCCAGCCATGAGTCCTAGTAATTTGCATGGCAAATCATTAATACCTCCCTGCCCCTGCGGGGCCAAACTCACACTGAACAATCTTCATCTTGTGTATATTACAAGTCATTGTACATATAAACCTGGTTTCTTAAATAAAATGACCACCTCAGCTTATAGAATGTAGCCTGGTATTCAGGGGCAGGCCCCCTGTACACAGTCCCAATCTTCTTTTCCAACAACATCTCTCAGCACTTGCTTACAAAAGCTCTCCACTCCAGGCAGACTAGCCTATTCCCTGTTCCCATGCACATTCCCATCTCCTTTATCTTGGGCCACCTAGAAAATCAATGGAATGTCCTCCTACATCAAACCATTAGAATAAGATATCTTAGAACCTTGGCACTAAATGTGATTGATTTTTCAGATCATTTGATCTAATCTCCTAATTTATGAAGTATCCAAAAGTGACCCAACCTAGACCTGAACACCCATTTTTTCCGCCTTTTCATCCTGAGTTCTATTGCTGTGCAGATTATCTTCAGGAGTAAAGAAAGCAAAGAAATGCAGAGCCTTGTATTGAAGAATTGGTTGCAAGGAACACATCTAGAGCCCAGGTCTGGGTCTCTAATACGATTCTCCAATAAAAGAAACCAGGGCCCCTTGGAGAAATGGCTAATTCTAGGACTCATGTACAAGTTGAGCGTGGAGCATCCTGTAGTGCCAGTGAGACTCAGAGCTCCAAAAAGCCCACAATGATCGGACGTGTCCGAGAGCGACAGGAGCCAACTGAGAGACACCCCAAGAGCCAAAACCGGAACTGAAGCAACGAAGTAAATACAGTAGTGTTGGATCATAACCCCCCCAAATAAAATAAACATCTATGAGTTCATACCAATATAAATCAATGATTAAATAGAGGAGACTAGACAAACGTTTTGATTAGAAGAATTCCCAACCTTTTATGTAGATACTCCACTCTCAAAGAAGGAAAATTCCCCACTCCTTTAAGCATGGACTGCACACAGTGACTCACTTCCAGGAAATACACTGTGGAGAGGGGAAGAAGAGAGTTACTTTACAGTAGAGAAACCTGACAAACACTACCTCCGCCAGGACACAAAGGCTATCATCGACAGTGAGAAGCCATGCTGGCGGTAAATTCCTTTGATATAATTTGATGAAAGTAGTGCTTTACCTCTATGGTCTTCTCCCGAAAAACACATAACCCCAGTCTAACATGAGAAAAATATCAGACTAATCCCCACTGAGGGACGGTCTACAAAATACTTCATCAGTATTCCTAAAAACTGTCAAGATCATCAAAAGCGAAGAAAAACAAGGAAAGTCTGAGAAACTGTCACAGCCAAGAAGAGTCTAAGGAGGAGACATGACAAAACATAATATGGCATTCTGGATGGAATCCTGGAACGGCAAAAGGATATTATGGAAAAAACTAAGGAAATCTGAATAAAGTATGGACTTTAGTTAATACAAATCTATCAATATCCATTCATTAACTGTGACAAATGTACGATAGTAATGTCAGATGCTAATAATAGGGGAAGCGGGGTGTGGAATATATAGGAACTCTAGTCTACCTTTGCAATTTTTTCTATAAATCTGAACTATTCTAGGAGCGCCTGGGTGGCTCAGTCGGTTAAGGGTCTGACTTCGGCTCAGGTCATGATCTTGCGGTCTGTGGGTTCAAGCCCCACGTCGGGCTCTGTGCTGACAGCTCAGAGCCTGGAGCCTGTTTCAGATTCTGTGTCTCCCTCTTTCTCTGCCCCTCCCCTGTTCATGCTCTCTCTCTCTGTCTCAAAAATAAATAAAATGTTAAAAAAAATTTTTAAAGAACAAAAAAAAATCTGAACTATTCTAAAATTAAAGCTTTATTTAAAAAAAAACACAGCAGGGGTACTGAGAAGTTTGGAGGGGTGAGTGGGCAGAGGGATGGAAAAGAAAGAAGAGGGGGGGACACCTGGGTGGCTCAGTCAGTCGAGCATCCGACTTTGGCTCAGGTCATGATCTCATGGCTTACGGGTTCAGGCTCCGCATCAGGCTCGGGGATGACAGCTCAGAGCTGGAGCCTGCTTCAGATTCTGTGTCTCCCTCTGTCTCTGCCCCTCCCACACACACACACACACTTGTTCATAAACAAACAAACAAACAAACAAACAAACTTAAAAAAAAAAAAAGAAAAGAAGTAAGAGGATGAAAATATGGGGCCAGCAGGAAGGAACCTGAATCTAGCTGGAAGCCAGAGGGTTCCCAGTTGCAGAGTAACTGGGGTTCACCTGGGATCCTTCCATTTGTGCTTCTTGAACTTCTCCCCATTCTACCCCCACCCCCAGCCTACTTACATCTCAGTCTTGGTCTCAGTCCTGAAACGATACACTCACAAATGGGCCACCCTATGGTTTTAAGTAGAGACAGAGCAAGGTGGGGGGCGAGGGGAAATGGTTAAGAAAGACTCTCCCTCCTTCATTCTTTCCCTCCTTCCCTCCCTCTTTCCTTCCTTCCCACATCTTGTGTCATTCCTTTATCTCCTCCTGAGGAAGGATAACGTAAAATTCTTATTCTTAATATGATAGGCGTATGAATTAGTCAGAGTTCAATCAGGTCAACAAGCCACTAAGAGTACTTGAAACAAAGGAAATTGGTAACACAAGAGATAGAAGAGCTGAAACACAAACTGGAGACCGTGAGGCAGTCACTGGAGCGGGGGGGAGGGGGTCACCTAATAGCAGCTCTAACCACAGCTGAAGAGAACTGCTGCGCAAGGAAGAGGGGAAGAGAGCAGTATGGGGGCTTCTTCCTTCCTCTTGCCCTTTAGACTCCCACTTCCATTCCGAAGCCAGGGGAATGCAGCCTGCAGAGGTAGGTCTGCCCTCCTGTAACACAGGGCAAGTAGGGAAAGAGTGGAGATGAATCTGGGGCAATTGGGTAGCAGCAAGCTGTCTCTCTAGAACTATTTCTAGTTTAATGCACGATTACCTCTGGGTGAAAACCAGCAAATTATTGACGTCTTTATACTTGGAGTTTCTAAAACCCTTTTTTATTTTAGCATTTTCTTTATTTATTTTAAAACCTTCTCAATAAACATGAATAACCATTCCCATGTTCTAACTGGAAGGTTGAAAGACAGAGAGCTGTCTGTAGGGGATCTCAAAGAAGGTCAGCCACAGGGCTGGGGAAGGACTGAGGATCTCTTCCATCTGCTGCGCTGTTGTCTGTGTTTCACCTTCTCCCCATTTTAATTATGCACAGGGGTCCTGATGGAGTTGCAGCCAAAACCGGGAGCCTGGTGCCTTGTCCAAGAAAAACTGTTCTTCTACCAAACTTAGCTTATGAAAAGAGTGGTTTGATTGTTTCCTTTAAAACCAGGATTTGCTCTGAACAAAGCTATAGGTCCACACATTTTAAGAAAACAAACAAAAACTACAAGCAGAGGAGCCAATATTTTGTAGCTTCTGCTGGTGTTCCATCACTTTGGAGGCAGGCGGCCAAGACTCAAGTGGGAAGATGCCACAAATATGCAGGTAGCAAAACAGAAACATGTAGCAGCTTTTGAGACTGTGTCTTGTCTTTCTAAGAGTCTTGTAGCATCCTGAAGGTATTTTTCCTGCAAATGTCCTCCAGAAGTTCAGTGGACCCCAGGGTACGTCACAGCCTCTCATTCTATGTCTTTCTCGTGTTACTGGGCCAACTGGATTCTCTCTGTCTTAGCAACACTCTGACAATCGGGAAAAGTTTGGACGTTCCTTTCCTTTGCGTTGAAATAACAGGTCTTAGATTACTGCTCTTGTCTGCAGCCACCCTGAAGATTTCCTATGGGACATTTCTCCACTTGCCTGGGGGTCTTGGGGAGCTGGACAAAAGGGGATTTGATTGTCCCAAGGACACTGAGACATGTAAGCTCATCATACAGGTTTGAAAGGCTCTTAGATTCCTGGGGTGAGAAACCAAGGGGTGAGGAGTAACGGTGGCGGTGGTGGTAAGAACAGAACCTCTGGGAAGATAGGGAGCACGTTTTACAGTTCCTAAGGTCTCTGCCTGAGGTGATGAACACCTATGTCCGGCAGAATTTAAAATGAAATGAACAGCAATGTGGCAACCGCCAACCATGAGCTGATCTAGTCTACTAAAGTTTTACTACCCCAAATTTAGTCTTCTCAACACACTGTACTCAGAACATAAAGGTAGGGGTAAAATGATGATGAAAACTTTATAAGGGGGTATGAATGAGTTTTATGCCTCTCAAGATACCTTTCAGCTTAACTACAGAATCACTAAACACCAGTGCAGGTTCCATAGGACCTGAGCTCCATGGATGCAAATAGCAATCGTGCTGAATATAAGCATTCATTCAAATTAAACTGGAGTAGAGCATACAAATTTCCCATCTTACTACGCACAGTGGTGGATTAATTTTATTTCATCTAGGCAAAATAATTTATCACATTTATCAATGTTATTGTTATTGTTATAAAATTCATCCAACAGCACATCAATCACTTTAACAAGCAGTTTCTTTTGTAAAGTAAACTTAAACCAAAAGTGAAGCTGCCTTTGAACTCAAAATAAAAGCTGTATTAATAAAAGTCCTTTGAAGTGATGTAAAAATCACCACTACTTCATTATCTTTTTTTCCTGGGAACTTCCTAAAATGAGTAACAGCCTCATTTGCATTTGCAAACAGGAAACGCTGCAAGCTATACCGAGCGCAAAGCTTAGTTATCAGGTCAGCTGCTTACAAATATTTTGGAACAAGCATTACTCCAGCATTTCAATATTGGCTAAAACAGCTTTAATATGCAAGACAGGATGTAAGAAGCTTAGCTGATCCAAATGCCAGTCTATGGATTTGAAAGACTAAAGATCACATCACTAGAAGGTTGACAGAAGTGACACTTTGCAAAGTGCCAATGATTTATGCCAATGTCGTCCTTGATGACACTGTTATAGACAGCACTGTCATTAAAAAGTCCCTGCTGACTGTCTTCTACATTTATGGTGCACAAATTATAGGTGAGCCCAAAGATCGAAACCTCCCTGCCTTTTAGATTTCAATGGACCATGTATTTCTCAGTTAGGTTAGTTATTGCCTGTACCCTCCTTTCTACCTGCTTCTTTATTTCATCTGTACACATAACAATGAGAAGGCAAGAGATGAAATTTATCCCACTAAGAAATGCGAGAGTTATAGAATGCATTTCCTTCAAGCTCCCACAACCGGTAACCGAAAAGGGATGTTTTTCAAGTACCAGAAGTCCTTCACAATCTGGTCTTATTATGGAAAAAGACACCAAACACAGAGCTGTGGAGTAAACTGTCAGGATGACTACGCCTTGACCTTTAGCAGTGTTTATGATATTCCATCACTGTATGATGACTTGGGCATTTCTAAAGCAACTCATAAAATAGCAAGGAACTGCTGAGATTATTATCTTAAACACTGAACTTAAAAAAATCTTCTGCTAGAAAAAAAAAATTTTTCTGCTAAACTTCTGCCTCAAATATACACATATGTATTGTGTAAACAGAACTGAGTTTTTAGAAACACGCTGAAAGCAATTTTTATTCATTTTTCGTTTTTTAAAAGTGTTTAGTTAAATTCCAGTGAGCGAACACATAGTCTAACAGTAGTTTCAGGTGTACAATATAGTGATTGACCACCTCTGTACAACACGGGGCTCATCACAATCTGAAGTCAATTTTTAATGGCAGTGTTCTAAAATCCCATTTATAGACACTAATTGTTTTATCTTGTACTTGGAAAAAATAGTCCAAATTTTATTAGCCAATCTCAATTTACTAAAGTGAAGTTGAGATGAAAGGAACTGGCTATCGTTTCCTTTTAAAAAAGATTACAAGACACAGGTCTGTTTGTTTTTTCCCGAAAAATCGCAAACACGGAAACATTTATTGTGCTTGATTTGTTTGAATGACTCCTTTCGGTTTCCTTATACCTTTACCTCACAAGAAAATAGACGACTTTCAAAATACAGTGTGAGGAGGCACCTGGGTGGCTCAGTTGGTTGAGTGTCCGACTTCAGCTCAGGTCATGATCTCACAGCTCGTGGGTTCGAGCCACGCATCTGGCTCTGTGCTGACAGCTCAGACCTTGGAGCCTGCTTCGGGTTCTGTGTCTCCCTCTCTCTCTGCCCCTCCCCTGCTTGTGCTTGCTCTCTCTTTCTCCCTCTTTCTCTCTCTCTCTCAAAAATAAATAAACATTTTTAAAAATTTAAAAAAAAAGAAAAGAAAATCTAGTGTGAGAAGAAACCAGCCCAGAAGACTTCGTTGTAATTCTAATATTTAGAATTTACACTGTTGGTAGGGTTCTTTCCTTAGTAATCCTATTAAACATAAACTTATACTAAATAGAGCTCATAGAAGAGTTTATTTATATATGTATTAGTTTTTTAAAGATTTTATTTTTAAGTAATCTCTACACACAATGTGGGGCTCAAACCCACAACCCTGACATCAACAGTCAGATGATCCACCAGCTGAGCCAGCCAGGAACCCCCATAAAATACTTTAAAGGTCAAATTTTTCAAAATGAAAGCCATCAAAGATAAAATTTATGTTGAAACCTAAAAAAAAATCACAGAACAAGAACTGCCTTTTAGGGTGTTTGTTTGTTTCTTTGTTTGTTTGTTTGAAAAAGGAGATGAAATAGAAAGCTCAACCTAAAATAAACATATGACTAGGGCACGTGGGTGGCTCAGTTGGTTAAGCCTCTGACTCTTGATTTCCGATCAGGTCTTGATCTCACAGTCATGATGTTGCAGGATGATCCTATGGTCACAATCTCGCCGTCATGAGATCAGGCCCCGTGCTAGGAGTGGAGCCTACTTAAGATTCCCTCTGCCTCTCTCTCTCAAAAACATAATTTAAAAAATAACCATATGACAGTATTAAATCAAGATTTGCTTCTCAGAAAACCAGCCACACTGAGAATTAAAATACACAGTACCTTCTATTTGCTGGAGGCAGCAGAGGCTGACAGCAAGGAGGCATGGGAACCAAAGCTTCAGCCAAAGGGACCAGATTTAGGGACAATGGATACCAGTGCCCAGTAGAAAGCTGACACACCTGTCCAAGCTGGTTGATTGGTTATACGTATTAGACAGCCATAGGGCAAGTAGACCAGCATGCACAGGGATGCTGGGTGTGGGGGCAAATATTAAATGGTTGCCCCAAGATAAGTGTTATTAAAACTTCCAAATTTTAATTATACAAATAGTGTATCAATATATCCTCCTTATTTAAAATATTAAACATAGCAGATAAAGCTAAAATTTATTTCCACCTGCTGATTGCTCCGGACCTTTTCAAGTTCGTTTACATATTAGAAATGACCTAAATATCAACCAACATGGAAGGATAGCTAAACAGACTATGGTATATACACACCCAGAAGTACTATGCAACTTTGGATTAACATAAATTTTTTATGCACTAACATGGGAAGCTCTCTAAGACATACTGCTGAGTCAAAAAACAAATTACAGGATGATGCATACCTTTTGATATCATTCATGTAAAATATGTCACTTATGTAAGTAATATTAACACTCATCTTTGGGAATCGTCTTGTGGATCCTAGCACCTACATCTGCCCCTATCTTTGGCACATAATCATGGATCACCTTGTGACTTGTTTTCTAGTGTTTTACACTCTAGTGTAAAAACTTGTGTTCTAGTGTTTTACTTGTTTGAGTATAGTTTGAGGAACCCTCCATACCACCAAGTATGCCCAGAATAAACACTCAAGAATACTAGTTAGACAAAGACTTTTATGCCTAACAAGACTGGTGATAAAGGGTGACAGCTGTAATTCTTGTGAGTTTATTTGAGTAGGCTTGAGGGTAAGGTGAGGTTTTGTGTAAATGTTTATCTTCTTTTAGTAAGAAAAAAGCAATGACATTTTTGTTTTCCACTTTTCAGAGTTTTCACAAATACGGAAAGGCTACGGGTCCGTTTCCCACTTACGATACTTAGTAAAAGTAAAAGTCTTTTACTCATTTTACTCTCTCTGTCGCATGTTCACTATGCAGCTTGGGAGAAAACAGGGCCAGTTTAAGAATTCTCAGACTGGTCATTTATACTGACTATAAGTATTTGTCTTGTTTTTTAAAAAAAAAAACTTTACTTTGTCTAAGCTAAAGTGCAATTTCACTTTAGAATGGTTAAGTGGCATCCATTCTATTTGAATAGAGACCTTGAATTAAGTCAGTAGGTGAGGTTTTCGCCTTTAAAAAAATCTTACTGCTTTTTCTTTTTCAAAACACCTCAGTGCTCCTTCTTACTCAAAAATCGTACTTATAATTACTCTTCTCACCTAAAGGAAGCCATGAGAATGTTGCGTCTTATATCTTGGGTCTATGAAGGCTATGGTCAATATATGTCATATTGTAATAGCTGCAGATAATCTGAAAGCATGCAATGAAATTTTTTGTTTTAATCCAAGCATCATGCAAACGTTATACTGTTTAAGTGACCAAACTTTAGGGGCACCTGGGTGGCTCAGTCGATTAAGCAACCGATTTCAGCTGAGATCATGATCTCACAGTTCATGGGTTCCAGCCCCGCATCGGGCTCTGTGCTGACAGCTCAGAGCCTGGAGCCTGCTTCTGATTCTGTGTCTCCCTCTCTCTCTGCCCCTCCCCTGCTTGCACTCTGTCTCTCTCTCTTTCAAAAATAAACAAACATTTAAAAAATATTTTAGAAGTGACCAAATTTTAGTTCTGTGGACGAGAACTTAATGGATCATCTGCAAACAAACCTTTAAAAATACTCCTCAGGGCACCTGGGTGGCTCAGTCGGTTAAGCGACCGACTCTTGGTTTCGGCTCCGGTCATGATCTCACGGTTTGTGAGTGTGGGCCCAGCATAGGGTTTGCAGCTGTCAGTGTGGAGCACACTGGGGATCTTCTGTGCCCCTCTCTCTCTGCCCCTCCCCGGTTCTCTCTCTCTCTTCCTCCCTTTCAAAAATAAATAAACATTAAAATAATAATAAAAATCTTCAAGTTTATATATTTTCTCTGCCTTTCACACTGTGTTATTTCATACAGAATGAAATCAAACCTTCTTAGTTATAGCAGGCGCCAATCTAACTTCCCAGTTGTATCTCCAGCTATTCCCCCTGAATCATGCTCCTGTCCTACCGCATTTCTCACTTTCTGGAGCACTTATCCAAAAAAAAAAAAAAAAAAAAAAATGCGTCTTAACACATGTTCTTCCTCCTACCTAGAATGCCTTACCTACTGTTTTTGCAAACTCCCATGGATCCTTTCAGACCCAGCTCCGATGACACCACCTCAGTTTCCCTCCTGCCACCAGGCAAGGAAAGTTATTACATGCTTTGCACTGTTCTCCCCAATAAGGTTTATCTCATAATACTGTGTCTATCTGTTCATTAGATGCTAAGTTTCCTGATGGCAGAGACTGCCTTCTTCATATTTGCATTTCCAGGAACTAATGATAGCACCTACCTCAAATAAATGTTCACTCAATGTTTATGGAATTAAAGAATTTCTTTCCATTTCTTTTCAATGTAACTGTCCCAGATGACTTCGCGGAAGTCGTTCGATGGCTACAGACAGAAGGGTACAGAACAGCTCTGCAAGCCAAAGGGGACTAGATGGATACTAGTGGGAGGCCAGTCTTGGTCAGTGAGCAGGAAGTTCACAAAAATAATTTGTTTCTTTCAAAATGCAACATTTCTTCACAACACAAAGGGTCTCAGTTAGTTGATAGCCTTAAAGACAGAAGTTCTTTATTCCATATTACATAACTGGCATTGAAAGAAAAATGACCTTAGAACCTTAACCTAGAAAGTGTAAGTTTTCCTTTGTTTAAAAACAAAATAATAAAGAAAAACTGAGGAAGGGAGCCAAGAAAAAGAATCTCAAGTTATCTGGGAATTAAACAGGTTATTTCAACTTTTCAGACCATCTAAGAACAAACAAAATGCAACAGAAATAGCAGAAACAGCACCCCCCCCTTTTCTCATATGTAGCACATTCTTAATAAGACTATAAATAACAGAACACCTGGGTGGTTCAGTCAGTTAAACCTCTAACTTCAGCTCAGATCATGGTTTGTGAGTTCAGGACCTACATCAGGCTCTCTACTGTCAGCACAGAGCCCGCTTCAGATCCCCTGTCTCCCTCTGTCTCTGCCCTGCCCCCACTTGCTCGTGCACTCTCTCTCTCTCTCTCTCTCAAAATAAATAAACATTTTAATTTTTTTAATGTTTTTATTTATTTTTGAAGTAGAGAGAGAGAGACAGAGCATGAGCGGGGGAGGAGCAGAGAAAGAGGGAGACACAGAATTGGAGGCAGACTCCAGGCTCTGAGCCGTCAACACAGAGCCCTATGTGGGGCTCGAACCCACAAACTGTGAGATCATGACCTGAGCCAAAACTGGACGCTCAACCGACTGAGCCACCCAGGCGCCCCCTTTTTTAAAAAAAATTTTTTTAATGTTTTTTCAAAATAAATAAACATTTTTAAAGAAGAATATAGATAAGTAGTCTTCTACACTGGTTCAAATTGAACTTCAGTAGCTTGAGTGCAAACAGAAAGCAAAGAGCTACTGTCTACTTTATTCTTGTATGTCACCTGCAGGTTCAGATGCTTTTGTTTATAAGTGTGCTCTAAGATCTTCAGAAACATTTGGGAAATCTGTTCTAACCTGTTAGCAGGTGTGTAAAGAGCACTTCTGGAAAAAGCACTTCATGAATTTATAGAAAGGGAATTAGCATCAGGGGCATGAGCAAGTTAATTTCCCATAACATTAACGAAGCTTAAGCTTCTAGCAATGTTTTTACACAGTTCTATGTTTTTGTGAAATTTGCAAAAAGGAAATATATTTATCCTCAGTAAGGTGAGACCGCTGTCTCTTTGGTTCTGACTTTCCTTCCATTACACTTTCTCTCTTATGCAGGTGTCTTAAAGTGGCCACAGACATTCTGAGATCCAAGGGGATCCAAGATAAGTTGGTACACACTTAGATCGGGTTTAGTGAGACAGTTATGTGCTTTGCAGTTACCTCCGTGTATAAGTAAGTCGTGACCCGCTGTTCCCAACACAAGCATGACTTTCAGGAATACCTCTACCACCCATTGTGCAAACTAACCCACTGTCAGGATCTGAAGGTGCAGGGACAGAGACTGTTTGGTCATAAGTTTGGAGAGTGTGATGGAGGGTACCACTCACTGCTGGCCTGCTACGCTTGCACTATGTCCTTTGTGTCTTTGCTCTTCTTACTGTTTCCACCTAACCCCGCCTTCCCACTTCCTCTGGTGAAAACCCAACAAGATCTGATCAAATGCCATTTCCTCGGTGAAGCCTTCCCAAGTATAGAATAAATCTCTCCATCTGTTTTCCAGTCTATTGCTTTTGTTTGTGTCTCTATTGAAAAATAAACACTAAGTTGTATTTTAGTTACTTGTGAACATGACTATTTCTTCCACTACACTGCAAACTCTTTAAGGACCAGAAAATGTCTTATTTATCTTTGTACTTTGACACCACGGTGTCAAACAATGGTACCTAGAAATGTTGATGTGAACTTAATTTTCTAAATTGGTCTGTTCTTTTGTTAACATGAAGCTGAACATATTTATTTGCCTCATGCACTGTTTCTGCTGTTAGAATAGGGCTCCCACACAAAGATACAAAGATGGAGACACAGATATACGTACATATCATTGATATGTAAACAATTAAACACCTAGTAATCTAAGTCCTTGCGGCTTCATAAAATGAAGTTCTAGGTAGTAAATTAATCTTTGCAAGACTAAGGGCTTAAAAGAAGACAGAAAAGACCATTGAAGGTCACAATTTGCATATTGATCTAACTGTATGCTTATTCTCTTACAAACACATAATTAACTTTGCTTTTATTGAATTTTGGTTCTAAACCAATTTTATGGTCATAGTTTCACTAGTAATTTCGGTGAAGTATGAGAGACAGGTGTTAGTTAAGAAGGTAGCATTATACTAATTTATGTGGATATTAGATTTAATACATACCAAATGTATTGCTTTGTAGGTACTGCATTTGATCAACAGCTGTATTCCCGTCTTACAATATTTCTTAGGGCCTGAAATATTTCACAGTTAAGACTACATTGGATCTTAAGGTTAAAATACAAAGGAGATACACAAGTAAGCCATAATTAGAAGCACCAATTACCTGGTGTGAAAGGAGAATTCATTGCAGTAATATGATCTCTCCCTAAGTACTGTAGTTTTTTTAAAACGTCTTTCCTGTGATCAGAGATAGTAGTAGAAAGTGTGCTGATTTGGGAATCAGAAGATTGAAGCTGAGTCCTGGCTGTGCCATTTATTAGTTGTACGACTCTGAACAAGATGGTTTAACTCAATGGCTCTCAGTTTTCTCATGCGTGTAATAGAAATAATTATATTTAATATTAATACTTGTTCTACCTACCTTATATGTCTGTTTTGAGGAGTCGATGAAACTCATTTGTTGATTCATCAGCAAGAATTTAGTACCTATGCCAGATAATGGATATTTAAAAGATTTGTAAATTTCAAAGCTCTATAGAAGTAAAGGGGGTTATTTAATACAGAAAATATTTGATTTGGGTACGGAACTAGAGTAAGAAACATAAATGTGGAACTTTTGAGATCTCTTACTGAACAGAAAAATGACACTTTAATTGGCACAAAGCCCTGCCTCTGTAGCTTAGGCAAAAGACAAACATTTCAGCATTTTCTCCATAACTAACAGCAATATTGAACTCATCCTGTATACACAGGAAATTCAAGTGTGTGTATGTATATTTACACATACATATATAAACATAGTATATATAATACAGAGTATTATGTATACACATATATACATACGCACAATATATATATGTATTTATGTATGTGTATATGTGTGTGTGTATACACACATATATATGTATTCACACACACACAAATATCTGAATGTCATACTCCAAAGTCTCAGGACTTGCACATGGTTGAATTCTAGGGCAGCTGATGCCATAGATTAAATCTGGACCAGGATGGCTCCAGTGGGAGAGCAAAGGTCAGAGTCACATCCAGGATGCCCTGGGAAGTCCAGGATATCGGCTAATCAAAAATGTTTATATGGCTCACATATAAATGTACAGTCAGTCCTAACTGCTCTAGAGAGAAAACAAACAGAAGAAAAAACAGTCCCTAACCTCAAACTGCTCACAGTTCAGCTGAAAATCAGAAAAGACATACATTCTTCAGAAACATTCACAGAACAGTCCATGTGAAAATGAATACCATATTGTGCAGTTTTTCTCTTTCTTCAGTATCTCACTTGGCCCCTATAAGAATAGTCCAGAAAAGCCACTTGTCTGAGAGAAAGAGGAAAAAAATGGTGAGGGACGGAAGGTTTACAATATGCTGGTCACTCAACTGAAGGCTTTACTTGAAGAAACAAACTCATAGCTTTTAAGTAAGCATTCCAAACACTGTCATAAATCTAGTAAGTAACATAACCAGGTTGCAAACCAAAGTCTGATTCCAATGCTCTTAACCACTACACCATATGGTAAGTTGTAGGACCACAGTGAAAAATGTCATCATGCTACTGGGCTCTTTTTTTTTTTTTTTCATAATTCTTAGTAATTGTTAAGAAAATCCTATTTAGACTACTTCCATGCTGTACCCCATAATACATGAAAACCACTGTGGTAGACTGAGTGCAAAGGGACTGGACAGTGAAGATGAATCTGAACACATTCCAACTGACATTGGGCTGAAGGAAGGTCAAGATGCTTGTTAGTTGAAAGTTAACCCAAGATGCCCTTCTGCTCTGTTGAACCAAGCAGGAAGTATAGGAAAGAGTACCAGGCAGGCTGTCATGATGAGGAAGGGGAGTCTTAGTGACAGCTATATACACTATTCCATCTAGAACAGACCCAAACTTTAAGAGTACCTCCAAACCAACTGATGTTCTTAGGGGCAAAGGATTCCCTCTTTTCTGAATAAAATCGGTCTTTGCACATGCTGTGTCCTGTCCCTGGAATATCCTTCCCCCCGTATCTCTGGAAAAATACTTTTAAGACTCAGCTCGGGGCGCCTGGGTGGCTCAGTTGGTTGGGCGGCCGACTTCACCTCAGGTCATGATCTCGCGGTCCGTGAGTTCGAGCCCCGCGTCGGGCTCTGTGCTGACAGCTCAGAGCCTGGAGCCTGTTTTGGATTCTGTGTCTCCCTCTCTCTGACCCTCCCCCATTCATGCTCTGTCTCTCTCTGTCTCAAAAATAAATAAATATAAAAAAAAAAAAAGACTCAGCTCAAATGTCATGGTCCATGGCACTGCCTTCCCTGATTTCTCCCAGGCACCCAGAATTACCAGTAGTTAACCCCTGTATTATAGAGCTTGCTTGCTCTTGCTCTTGCATTTCCTGTGTGTGTGTGTGTGTGTGTGTGTGTGTGTGCATGCCCCAGCATTCTGACTAGCTAAATTCATTTATACATTGCTTGGTCCATGCAAAAGTCAGTATTGCACAAAAGCGCAGGTCGTGCAAACCATTCTTACAGTAGAGTAAGTCAGACTGCGTCCCTAAAATGTCTGAAATTGTATGCACATTTACAAAGTAAAGACATCAGTACTGCAAGTGAACGACATCATTACTTGAAATGATGGAATGTTCTGTCCCTCACCTTAGGCGAGGTGGAATGTTCATTCTACTCATTTTGAAGAGCTGATCTAGAAAAGCCTTTACACATTTGAGGCCCCAGAGGGTCCTCGTTTACCTTAAGACTGAACTACCTCTGAATAGGAAACTATATGGAGAGGCTACATGGTGAAGTAGAAAATCAGAACACCTGGATTATAGTCCTAACTCTGTAGACTTGCAAGTCATTGAAACTTGGGCCTCTGTATTCTTTCTTTAAAACAAGGGAGTTGGTGAGACGAGATGTTTTCTCAGGTCCTTTGCTGCCTGAAACTATATTATAGGATTCCATTATAAACTGAGCAACTAGACAGGTGCTTGGCTGGCTCAGATGGTGGAGCATCGACTCCTGATCTCAGAGTTGTGAGTTCAAGCTCCACAGTGGGTGTAGAGATTACTTAAAAATAAAATCTTTTAAAAAATGAGGCACTAGAATTCAAGAAGCAATGCAAACTCAGAAACAAGCTTTACATGCAAGTATGACAGTGCAGTGAACCCGTCCATGAGCCTGTCCCAGGACATGATGGAAGCACATCAGAGGATGAGCAAACAGGGCCCTCTTCTAACTTCACCCTTAAAAGTCACCTGAGTTGAAGCTTGCTTGAGTCTCTGCTTCACTGTCTTTTCCTGACTGCCTACAATCAAACCATTCTTGATTGTATTTCAGGATTGTAAGTTCATCATAAAGTGATAAATTGTGTAGGAATTCTACATTATTATTATTCCTAGACTTTATAGAGAACAATATGTAATCGAAAGACCTACAGACTCTTTCCCCATTGCATATATGTATGTGTCTTAAATTTAATATGCTGTTCCCTTCCACAAAAAACACAATATTTTCACAAAAAACAATAATTTATTACTATTTAAAATAACATATTGATGAATACTCTGTAATCCAAATTCTATGGAAATGCCTGTTATTTACATTTCATCAATTGATACCTCAGGTAAATATCTAATACTTTTCCAAACTATTCAACTTTGTTATGGACCAAATACCTTTATTAAATGAATATGGGTCAATGACAAAGCACTAACTGCAAGGTTTGAATCTCTTATTTTATTTTATTTTATTTAAAAAAATTTTTTAACGTTTATTTATTTTTGAGACAGAGAGAGACAGAGCATGAACGGGGGAGGGTCAGAGAGAGGGAGACACAGAATCTGAAACAGGCTCCAGGCTCTGAGCTGTCAGCACAGAGCCCGACGCGGGGCTCGAACTCACGGACCATGAGATCATGACCTGAGCTGAAGTCGGCCGCTTAACCGACTGAGCCACCCAGGCACCCCAAATCTTTTATTTTTTTTTAAGATTTTATTTTTAAATAATTTCTATGCCCAATGTGGGGCTCGAACATACAACCCTGAGATCAAGACTCGCACACCCCACCAAATGAGCCAGCCAGGTGCCCCAGGTTTGAATCTTTTAAAATTACTAATCTGTCTCTAGTCAAAATGTTCTAGAAATCCAAACTTCATAGTCTTCATAAAACTTCACAGTCTAATTCATAAATAAAGAAGTATTTATATATGAATGTCATGATATCTGGGACTTGCTTTAAAATACTAGATCACCATCCCTCCCAAATAGTGAGAAGAATAGGTGAATGGAGATTGGCAAAATATTATGATTTAGTGAAGCTGAAAGAGGGATACGCAGGAATCCATTATACTATTCTCTCTACTTTTATGCATGTTTGAATTTTTCCATATAAATTTTTTTCTAAGTTTATTTTTGAAAGAGAGAAAGAGAGCACAAACAGGGGAAGGGCAAGTAGCCTCCACACGTTCAGTGCAGAACCCAGTGCAGGGCTTGAACTCACAAACCACGAGATCATGACCTGAGCCAAAATCAAGAGTCAGATGTTTAACCGACAGAGCCACTCAGGCACCGCTAAAAGTATTTTTGTTTTTTTTTTTTTAAATATAATGCCTCTACACAGAGCCTGGCACATCAAAAATTCTTAACAAACATATGATGAATAAAGTGTATTAATACGTGCAACTGTTTTTATTTTATTTTTTTATTTTATTTTTTTATTATTTTGACAGGGAGCAGAGTACGAGCAGGAAAGGGGCAGAGAGAGAGTGAGACACAGAATCCAAGCAGGCTCCAGGCTCTGGCTGTCAGCACAGAGCCCCACGCAGGGCTCAAACCCACAAACTGTGAGACCATGACCTGAACCGAAGTCAGATGCTTAACCGACTGAGCGACCCAAATAAATGCAAATGTTTTTGAATTCCAGGGTGAACTACTGTAACCATTGAAAAATTATATTATCTTCTTGGGTCCCTTTAATGTTTGTTTCCCATGGAAATTATATAATTCTTCAACTTATTGCCTTTTTGGGGGCAATATATATCTAGAAATTATATCAAAAGGTGAAAGGAGGCTTGTATATCATCAACAATTAACACTGTCACAGTGTTCACTATGTAAACACGGACTCCTTTTAATATATAACACAATAGCATTGAATGTTATCTACTGGGAAACATCTTTATGAAACCACAAGAAAGACCACAAATGAAAAACAAGGGTCATTCCCGTATACAGAAAATGCATTTCATCACATTTGTGTTAATTACTACCTGTCCTAATTCTAATATACTTGTCATCACTTGCTTACTATCTTAATCCAAATGAGCCTACTGCCTCTACATACAAAACCAAACCACACTGACAAAACTCACTACGTATTGGGGCACTAGCTGGCTCAATCGATGGAGTTGAGTTCGAGCCCCATGTTGGGTGGTGAGATCACTTAAAAAAGTAAAATCTTAAAAGAAAATAAACTCACTCTGTATCAACGTTAGTACTAAATACTACTTTTGAGATACTCTGTCGCTCACAACTATGACGTTTTTGCCACATTCATAATGTTTGCATTGCACCAATGTGGCCCCTGACACTTGAGATCTACTCTCTTAGCAAATTTCTAGTATATGGTGCATTATTATTAACTGTAGTCATCATGCTGTACGTTAGGTCTCAAGATATTACTCATCTTATCACTGATAGGGGTATTGTATACTTGAAATTTGCTAAGAAAGTAGATCTCAAGTGTTCTCATCAAAAAAAAAAGTTAACTATGGGAGGCTATAGATGTATTAGTTTGATTATAATAATCATTCCGCCATGTATACATATATCAAGACATCATGCTGTAGACCTTAAATATATATAATTTTTATTTGTCAAAAATAGATTTTTAAAAACCCATGTAAAGGCAGAGTAACTTCTTGTCACCATGCACAGATTGAAAAAGAGGCTTATCCCAAAAAGAAAAATCATTCTGTCCTGAAAGAGTGATCACGGAACCTTAGTCCAACATTTAAACTTGGTAAGAATTTCACCAGCTAGAATCTAAATTGCTTTAGATTTTAGGAGGTAGAGTGTGTGTGAACAAAACACTTTTATCTATTTCTACCTGTAAAAGAATCTGAGATCAGTACTTCTCTCTTCACTTTCACCATGCTTTCTGAACTTTAAAAAAGGAGTTCTTTTGACTTAAGAAACAGATGTAATACATTAACCATGAATGAATCCTACTTTGAAAAAACACTATGGGTATTTGGGGGACAAACGAAGAAATTTGAATAGGGATAGGTTTTTAGATGATATCTGGGAATTATTGTTGATTTTCTTAGGTATAATACTGGTATTGTGGACAGGTGGGAAATTTTCCTGACTCTTAGGAAGTGTTTCCTGAAGTAGTTAGGGTTGAACTGTCATGATAGCTGAAACTTTATAGTTTTAAAGATTTTATTTTTAAGTAATCTCTGCATCCAACGTGGGGCTCAAACCCACAGCCCTGAGATGTAGAGTCACACGCTCCACTGACTGAGCCAGCCAGACACCCCTCTGAAAGTTTATTTGAAATGCTTCAGACAGATAAAAGGATAAAGGCAATAAGGCGAATTACTACAAGTTTGTGAGTCTAGGTGGAGGGTGTACGTTCCAGGATGCTTTTAAATTTTGCAAAATAAAAATTTAAAAAGAAGCTCTTTTTTGTACTTTACTGAGACGTGCTACAGGGTGACCTCGGAGAATAATGTATGAGGACTGATGTACCCTTTTGACCCACAAGAGTACTTTTAAAACCAGGTTACTCACTTCCTAAGGGTTCCGCAGCTGGGGAACACACAATGAGGAGTCAAGCCCATCACAAAGGTATCAGTGATGGTTATCATCTCCTCAGCAAACTGCCATATCCTCAGTACACAGT
This sequence comes from Prionailurus bengalensis, assembly GCF_016509475.1. Taxonomy (NCBI): domain Eukaryota; kingdom Metazoa; phylum Chordata; class Mammalia; order Carnivora; family Felidae; genus Prionailurus; species Prionailurus bengalensis. The sequence goes on from NC_057348.1 coordinate 118,238,254, forward strand.
GCCCTCAGCCACCATCTCCAGATCAATATGGCTATCAATGACAGATGGCCAAAGCGTCCCTATCCTCTCAGGTCATTCTTAGTTCACATGGTCCGACAGGATTTAGGAGTCTTGTGTCATTAGACTGTCTTTAGAAAACAGTCTAGCCATTAAAGGCGGAAGCAGAGTAACATTATATGTCAGACAGCACATTGTTGACAGTTTAAATATACTCAGAACGTTTAAAATGTGTTGATTTCCTGCATGTTACCATTACGTTTTTCACAATATTCTTCAGCACTGATTTGATCAAAATCATAATTTCTGTAGAAAGAAGAAGGGACTCTGGATCCAAATAGAATTTTTACTGTGGTTTAGAGTTCACAGAATCTGATCTGAGGATCCGTTCAGTTTGGAGACAGCACAAAAACAGGGCGCCTACCTCCAAAGAACCTTTGCAGTAACATTTCATGAGGACGCCAACAATTTTCTAGTCAAGGCAATATTACCATCGCTTTACTACATGATCCAATATTTTCACTATTAATCACTCAACCTGTCCCTTGAGTTACCTAAGGTAAGGTATCACTACTTCTCCCCCATCAGGCATAAATGCTCAAACAACACAAGGAAATAGTGATGAGGGCCTACATTTACGACAAATAAATATCCCTTCCCGATTTTAGTACTTAAAATAAAGCATACTCACCAGTAATTGGGATTTTAGTAAAAATAGTTCTACAAATAGTCACTAAGCTAGTTACAGATGCATCAGAAAATCCATTTTACTAATTTCAAGCAAGACCTTAGAATGCATTTAGGCATTTATGTTTATGAGATACAAATAACAGATTTATTACTATCAGGGGGCAAATTACTTCTTGCACAAGTACTACTGACTTCGTTATCTGAGGCTCAGACTTGGCCCAAAGTGTGTTGACTCACAATATTTTCCTTCATGGCAGAATTTCCATGAACAGTCTCTTCAAATTGAAAAACAGACCCAGATTGTTCAGAGAGGCAGAGGAAGAAGACGGTTCAGCATTGGTGAACGATGTGGTCACTGAACACAATGACCTAGTTCTGGTCAACGAAAAGTCACAAACACTCCATTTAGAAAGCGAACGTAAAGATTTCTTAGGGAGAAAAAAAATAATTTCTTTAGGGAGCAACTTCCTTCAGGCAAATCTCAAAAATAAACGGTAACATTTATATAGCAGTCACTATAATGCTTCCTCACTGACAAGAGAGAATTCAAAAAACAAGAGAATCTTGGCCTCTAGAAAAGCACTGGGAAACCTCTGGCCCTTCGTTTAAGTTCTTCTAGCTAGACCATGAAAAGTTTTCTAAAACCAAGTGTCTTTTGAGCCTCCCTTCTCTACCATTAAGAGCAACAAATACAGCTGTGCAAACAGCAGGAATGTGTGTTCCTGTGGTAAGATGCGTGCCCAGGCTCTTCCTGGGGGAATTCTCTTCCAGACGTGTGCACGATCCTCTGAGTCAGCAGCCTCAAAGAGGGATGAGGAGATGTTGGCAAAGGTGAATTCCAGCCTGAGCCAGTAAGAGAAGACACAAGACAGCTGGGTGGGGATTCGTGGACAAGAAAAAGGGAAGATTCCGACAGCTGACAAGAAGGAAGGGAAAGATTGAAACCCCTGCAACCGAAGCTGCAGGGAACACACGTGGAGAAGGCGAGAAATGCTGCTTTTTCTCTCTTATCCACATTTAGATCTTTCTTTTTAATCCTTTTGCCACCTCCTCTTGTTTGCTGGTGAGAACAGGGGCTTGGGAGCTGTTGTCAGGGTTTGAATCTCGGCCCATCATGTATTTGTTGCGTGGTTCTGGTGATTTAACTAACATCTCGCCACTTTGGCTTCCTCATCGGTAAAATGGATAGAATGATACTTCACGGATGGAATAAGATACTATAAAATACACAGCAGGTGTCTGCCTCACGGTGGGTGCTCAAAAACACACTAGCACCTTTCTTTTCCTTTTTTAATTCTTTTAGTCTATGTCTTCTTAACTAGTCCATATGTCTTCTTAACTTTCTTTCACATCTGCTAGAACTCTGGGCCCCTCACTTCATTATTCATTTTCCATGGGTCAGCGACTACGGATGGAAAGATTTCCCAATCCCTGGAGTGAATGGGATGTTCAGTTGCAAGGGCTGATAACCTTCATGGTTGTCTGAATCCCAAAAGACTGAGTTTTCTGCTGATCTAATGAAGAGCAATTTTCACAACAGCAAGTTTCGAGGAATCTGGGATTTAGAAGTGAAGAATGTCTGGTTCCTCTTAATCAGAGAATGTTATATTTGGATTCCCTCTCAAAGACTGATCCAACAGTTAGAGACTGTAAGACACTGAGCAGCCTGAACCCTGGTGCAATCCTGTGTCCCCTCCTGTGCAAGAGTGAGACCAGAGCTCTGGGGGACTGCTTTATTGAAAGCAAATTTCAAGAGCAGAGTATTAGTTTGAACTGCATCCATAGAGAAGGATAAATTCTGTGTCCAAAGTAAAATGAATCATAGCTCAAATTCCAGCATTTGTCAGTTCTGAACTAGCAATGCAAGTTCTGTGAATTGTTTTTTGGGGGGGGGGGCGTGCATGGAAGGAACCCCAAATTCATTTCAGGAAGCAACCATGGTTTTTAAAAAATTTCTAATGTTTATTCATTTTTGAGAAAGAGAGAGAGAGAGAGCACCCACGCATAAGTGGGGGAGGGGCAGAGAGCGAGGAAGACACAGAGTCCAAAGCTGGCTCCAGGCTCTGAGCTGTCAGCACAGAGCCCGACACATAGCTCGAACTCGTGAACGGTGAGATCATGACCTGAGCTAAACTCAGACACTTAACCAACTAAGCCACCAGACGCCCCAACCAAGATTTTTTTAAAAAAAGGAGTGAAGAGGTAGGAGAGAACAAGTAAGGGAGAGGAGGTGAGAGAAGGAAACATCTCAAGAAGTCGTTTCTCTTTCTTCCTAGCTTCCAAGGCAGCGCCCCTTCAATGGGCAGCCTGGAGAAAGGCACTTCTGGGTGGTTCGCCTACAGTGTGCAGCACTGAGGGCTGCTCCATTCTTCTTGGAGCTCCTCAGCCCCCTAGCTTTCTGGACACATCTTTATTCCATTCCTCCTCCCCCTGTACCCTCCCTGATTTAATCTCCAGAGTTCAACTCCTTAGAACTCTCACTCCAGAAGCTCTAGCTGAACAATTTTATTTATATTTATGGTTTTCCCTACCCCTTAAATAATGACAACTCCCTATCACACACCTTGTAACCCATTCTCTCTTCTAAAATCCATAAGCCACACTGGTCATAGTCAGCAGGCTGGCGATCGTGTCTAATATCAAAGTTGTTACCTCCATGCTTCCCAAACCTCTTGCCCCTGTCCACATGGTATCTTCCAGTTCTCAAAGTAAAAGCAGCTCTGAAGTCATTCTTGATGTTTCTTGTACTTCGACTCCCAAATCCAATCTATCACCAAGTGCTCTTGATTCTACCTCCTGAATCTCTCTCCAGTCTATGCTATTCTTCCAATCGTACTGCCACCGTCTGAGATCAAATTCCCATCATCTCCCACCTGGACTTCTAACTAACTTCTCGGTTTCTGCTGTCTTTTCTGGACAACTTTGTATCAAAGTGATCTTTCTTAAAACGTTAATGTAGGGGCGCCTGGGTGGCGCAGTCGGTTAAGCGTCCGACTTCAGCCAGGTCACGATCTCGCGGTCCGTGAGTTCGAGCCCCGCGTCAGGCTCTGGGCTGATGGCTCAGAGCCTGGAGCCTGTTTCTGATTCTGTGTCTCCCTCTCTCTCTGCCCCTGTTCATGCTCTGTCTCTCTCTGTCCCCAAAATAAATAAAACGTTGGAAAAAAAAAAAAACGTTAATGTAAATCTCACTCCTTTAATAATCTCAATAACCTCTGATGGCTCTTTCTGCTTCCTGAAATAAAAATCCAATTCCAGGGGCACCTGGGTGGTTCAGTCAGCTAAGTGTCCAACTCTTGGTCTTGGCTCAGGTCAAGATCTCACAGTCATGAGACTGAGCCCCATGTAGGGCTCTGCACTGAGTGTGGAGCCTGTTTGGGATTCTCGCTCTCTCCCTCTGCCCCTCTTCCCAGCTCTCTCACTCTCTCTCTCAAAAAAATCCAAATCCAGGGGCACCTGGATGGCTCAGTAAGTTAAGTGTCCAACTGTGGCTCAGGTTATGATCTCACCGTCTGTGAGGTCAAGCCCCACGTCGGGCTCCGTGCTGACAGCTCAGAGCCTGGAGCCTGTTTTAGATTCTGTGTCTCCCTCTCTCTCTGGCCCTCCCCCGCTCTCCCTTTGTCTCTCTCTCTCACAAAAATAAATATTTAAAAAAAATTTTTTTTAATCCAAATCCAAACAAGTTTCTTTAGAACTTTGCTTCAGTCATCTTTACTATCCCCATGTCGTGCAATTCTCCCCACTGCATTCCACAACCCTTATTTCTTTTTTTTTTTTTAATTTATTTTTGGGACAGAGAGAGACAGAGCATGAACAGGGGAGGGGCAAAGAGAGAGGGAGACACAGAATCGTTAACAGGCTCCAGGCTCTGAGCCATCAGCCCAGAGCCCGACGCGGGGCTCGAACTCACGGACCGCGAGATCGTGACCTGGCTGAAGTCGGACGCTTAACCGACTGCGCCACCCAGGCGCCCCCCACAACCCTTATTTCAAGCCATACACGTAGTTCAGCCATACCAAACTGCTTGCCACTCCCCAAACACATGATCCTTAATTTTTTGGTTTGGCATGTTCTGTTCCATGCATATGAAATGCTTTTCCCTGCCTGGTGAGCTCCTCCACATTCTTTAAGATGAAGCTCAAATGTCATTACTCTTAACATTTTCCCTCATTGCCCAATAAATTACTTATGTCCACCTAAGGGATGCTTGGTCTTTTATTAGGGTGCTTTTCTTTCTTTTTCAAATTAAGTTTATGATTTTAATTTCAGTATAGTTAACATACAGTGTGATATTAGTTTCCGGTGTACGAATGATTCAACAATTGTGTACATTACTCAGTGCTCATCATGATAAGTGTACTCTTTTTTTTTAATTTTTTTTTAATGTTTATTTATTTTTGAGACAGAGAGAGACAGAGCATGAACGGGGGAGGGTCAGAGAGAGAGAGAGGGAGACACAGAATCCGAAACAGGCTCCAGGCTCTGAGCTGTCAGCACAGAGCCCGACGCGGGGCTCGAAATCACGCCCGTGAGATCATGACCTGAGCTGAAGTCGGACGCTTAACCAACTGAGCCACCCAGGTGCCCCTCGTGTACTCTTTATCCCCTTCACCTATTTCACCCATTCCTCCACCCACCTCCCCACAGTTGTCAGTTTATTCTCTACAGTTGAGAGTCTGTTTCCTGGTTTGTCTCTCTCTCCCTTTTTTTTCCCCTTTACTCATGTGTTTTGTTTCTTAAATTCCATATCATATGGTATTTGCCTTTCTCTGACTGACTTATTTCACTTAGCATAATACTCCCTAGCTCCATCCATGTCATTGCAAATGGGAAGATCTCATTCTTTTATACGGCTGAATAGTTTCCATTGTGTATACATACCACTTTTTTATCCATTCATGTATCGAGGGACACTTGGGCTGCTTCCATCATTTGGCCACTTTAAATAATGCTACAATTAACAGGGGTCCATGTATCCCTTTGAATCATTATTCAAATTATTAATTATTATTAATTATTAATTATTTGAATAATCCCTTTGAATTATTATTTTTGTATTTTTTGGGTAAATATCCTGTGGTGTGATTCCTGGATTGTATGGTAGTTCTATTTTTAACTTTTTGAGGACCCTCCATACTGTTTTCCACAGTGGCTGCGCCAGTTTGCATTCCCACCAACAGTGCATGGGGGTTCCTTTTTCTCCACATTCTCCCCAAAACTTGTTCTCGTGTTCTTGATTTTAGTCATTCCGACAAGTGTGAGGTGATATCTCATTGTTTTGATTTGCATTTCCCTGATGATGTGTGATATCGAGCATCTTTTCATGTGTCTGTTGGCCATCTGTATGTCTTCTGTGGAGAAATGTCTACTGACTTCTTCTGCTGGTTTTTTAATTGGATTATTTATTTCTGGGGTGTTGCATAAGTTCTTTATATATTTTGGATATGTCATTTGCAAAGATCTTCTCTATCAGAGTACTTTTCAAGATGCGTTGCGAGTACTGGTTTACATATCTGTCTCCCTGAACAAATGAGATCAAGATTGTAAGCTTCCAGGGGCACCTGGGTGGCTCAGTCAGTTAAGCATCCAGCTTCGGCTCAGGTCATGATCTCGCGGTCTGTGAGTTTGAGGCCGCATCGGGCTCTGTGCTGACGGCTCAGAGCCTGGAGCCTGCTTCGGATTCTGTGTCTCCCTCTCTCTCTGCCCCTCCCCCACTCATGCTCTGTCTGTCTCAAAAATAAATAAAAACATTTTAAAAAAAAGATTGTAAGCTTCCAAAAGACAGGCATCAGCTTATTCCTTTCAGTGTCCCCAAATGTTCACTAAAAACTCAATAAATGCTAATGGATATCAAGAGAATCACCTTTCCACACAAGAAGGGAACCCTAGGACTCCCCAGAAAGTGTTCTGGGAAAGACCAGAGAGAGCTCTTCAGGCCCATGGAGTCTTTTCTATGTATCAGCCCATAGCTGGAATAAGATCAGAATATTTTTCTTCAGTTTAAAAGAGGAATTGAGAGGGGTGCCTGGGTGGCTCAGTGGGTTAAGCGTCCAACCTCAGCTCTGGTCATGATCTCGCAGTTTGAGTTTGAGCCCTGCATCGGGTTCTGTGCTGACAGCTCAGAGCCTGGAGCCTGCTTCAGATTCTGTGTCTTCCTCTCTCTGTGCCCGTCCCCCTCTCATTCTCTCTCTCTCTCTCTCTCTCTCTCTCTCTCTCTCTCAACAACAAATAAACATTAAAAATTTTTTTTAATTAAAATAAAAGGGGAATTGAGAGGAGATAGAAGAGCTACAGAGAGGGAGGAAAAGAGGGATGGATGGCCTCTCCTTTAATAATCCAGTGTGCTTTTGCTAAATAGAGAGACCTTATTCCTTGTTTACAAAGTTGGGAACTCAATAGGACTTTCCCACAGTGCTCTGTATTTAGACACTTAAAAAGCACTGGAATAAACTAATCCACAGGCAAACGCTATCTAGTTGGTAGGAAAGTTGCACTGGAAATAAAAAACAGCTTCTCACTCACTTTAGCTTTACTTTCTCCACTGTCTTTCTCTCTCTCTCTCTCTCTTTATGCGCCTCTGTCTCCCTTCCTCTCTCTTTCTTTATTTAGCCGAGTTCATTTCTGACAAGCAGAGAAAAGTTAAAGTGGCCACTAGGAAATTTTTCTAGCCTCTATACTCAAAACCCTCTGGAAAAAATACGCTTGATTTACAACCACAACACACACAACTGGGTATCTTAACTGTAAATCTAATGTAATGATTGTTCCTTTAGATATTTCCTTAATTTTATGAGAGTAATAAATACACCCTTTAACGACTATAGGTTCAAATCATTTCCAAATGACGGATTTTCACTGTATTGCTACCGTATGTTTCCCTTATGTAAATAACTAAATATTTCTAAATTGCCCCATTAACATATAGAAAAACATTTGCTATTTATTTTTAAATGGCTAAGGGGCAGGTTATAAGCATATTGCCAAAAAAATGAGCTGTATAACAATCCTCTAAGCATACTAGATATGAAATGCAATATTTATACAGTAGAAACTATAATACTAAAACCCAACAAGCTTCTATAAATTTGTCCTTTTAAAATATAAACTATTAAAACAGTTTGAAAAAACATGAAGAGAAATCTTTTAATGCCAATTCCATATCAAAGTTCTCAGGACTTTGCATTTATACAGAGCAGAGTTCATGAACTCCTGCTAACCATGTTAACAATCTACTAGGTTTCTAAAGACTCAGCGGGGGTTAGAATAAGAAGGCTCTGCCATCAACATCAATAACAGGAGCAGTGACACTCAGGGGAGTTTTCCACTGTGCTCTCGAAGGAGGGCTCAGCATATGCAGGGACCGTAGCCCATAAAGGAAAGAGGTCTATAGTTAGTAATTCCAAATAAAATCTAGAGGGACACATTATTTCAGATTTTGTTTTTAAACAGCGAGAGTGTTTTACAAATTACATATATGTGTGTATGTGTGTGTAGGTATGTATTTTGTGTATTAGTATATATATTATACTAACAGCGATACTTCTTATTTTAAAGAGCCTTACCACTTTAAAGGTATTTTGAGGGCCACCTGGGTGGCTCAGTCGGTTAGGCGTCCAACTTCAGCTCAGGTCATGATCTCACGGTTTGCGAGTTCGAGCCCCACATCAGGCTCTGTGATGACAGCTTAGAGCCTGGAGCCTGCTTTGGATTCTGCATCTCCATCGATAGCTCTCTGCCCCTCCCCCACTTGTGTTCTGCCTCTCTCAAAAATAAATAAACATTTAAAAAAAAAGGACTTTTGAGTTCAAATTTTTGTTTTGATTCACAGGGAGAAAGATGTGAACAAAATCACAAAGGTGTCTCTAGGAGGCAAAAAAATGGCCTGACCTTAATTCAAGATGGAAGGAAGCCTATTGGACATATGATGACCCAAGTCATTTGGTGTGTCCTATGCCCAAGGCAGGAAGCAGATCAATTCAGAAATACATAAAAACAAAAGGAATACACCTGAGTTTACAAATATACATTAGAAACTAATTTCAAAAACATCTTTCAAAATAAAAAAAATAAAACTTCATACAATATGAATTCATTACCTATGGATTTTCACTGGCAAGAAAACATTTCCCCTCCTCCCCTCACCCCTCTTTAAAACAGTTCTCAACCAGGACACCTGGATGGCTCAGTCAGTTAAGCGTCCGACTTCAGCTCAGGTCATGATCTCCCGTTCACGGGTTCAAGCCCCGCGTCTGGCTCTGTGCTAACAGCTGAGAGCCTGGAGCCTGCTTCGGATTCTGTGTCTCCCTCTTTCTCTGCCCCTCCCCTGATTGCATTCCGTCTCTCAAAAATAATAAACGTAAAGAAGTTACAAAAAATAAATAAAAATGAAACAGTTCTCATCCAATTCCCTTTCTTTAATCCCTTCTCCATAAAAGCCTATTTTGTTTTTGTTTTTGTTTTAACTCAGTGATGGGAGCTTGGTAAAAAAATAGCTCAGGAAAATGGCAATATTCAAATCTTACGGCTGAGTTACCAATTAATCTTTTGGTATTTTCTCTTGTTTGTGGAGGCCCAAACAGTATAAACTATCTGTATTTCCTGTTGCTGCCTGTGACATGAAGACGGTGTATCACATTCTATCAATTTGTTTTGAAGCTGAAGCTGCAAATGACAATGATCTCTAAAGCAGTGTTTATTCTGTGGTGCAGTCAACACTAAGAGTATATATATACGTGATTTGCGTTCTGGTCTTCTGGATCTTTAATTTTTAGAAAGCTCAAACATTATAAATCCATATATTTAAAATGCCCAAATTTGTTTTCCTTTCAGCTCATCACTATTGTAGCAGTTCGTGCACACTAAGCAAAGACTTCTGTGAGATTTTATGGGGTTTTTGTTAACTGTTCTCCAATTAGGCTAAATAATAAACTCAATTTTGGATCCTTTCCGATAACGCTAATTCAATACGACCAAAACTAGCGATTTCATAATAATCTCAACTTATCTGTCCCTAATTCCAGGAAGCATATCCATGGTAGTCATGGCAATTTACACTAGGGAGCTAAATTGTCTCTCTACATTACCGTATGCACAAATTCTGCCTTTGGGGAAAGTGCTATGTTATTTGCATCCATGGGCAAGCTATTTATATCTGAATACATTCGAATTGACAAAAAAGAAAGTAAAAAAAGGGGGGAGGGGATAAGTTAATGGGAATATATAGGAAAAATTTACCAGAGTCAGCAATTTCTCCCCATTACTTTCTTTCTATATTCATTCGCCATAGCAAATGGTCACAGATTAAACCAAACTGTTGTCTGACTGACTCAGTTAGTTGACAATTCCATTTCTGGTGCACCGTCTTCTTTGAGAGGAAGCAATATATTTTTTCCTTTTAATTTGCTTTAAGAATTGAGTGCTTCCCCTTCTTTCATTTTATTATTTTTTAAGTAATCTCCACACCCAACGTAGGGCTCAAATTTACAACCCCAGGATCAAGAGTCGCATCCTCTCACTACTGAGCCAGCCAGGCACCCCTCCCCTTTTTTTATTTTAATAAACAATTCCGCTTTACTCAGCTATGAACATTTGTTCACCCAATCCACCCAGCCCCTGGCAACCACCATTCTCGCTGCTGTCTCTAGGAAGTGACAACTATATGGACCTCATATAAATGGAATCACACAGTATTTATTCTTTAGTGATGTGACCGGCTTATTTCAGTCAGCATAATCTTTCCAAAGTTCATGCATGTTGTGTTGCATATGTCAGAATGTCCTTCCTCTTTAAGGCTGAATAATATTCCATTGTATATAAATACGATTCTTTGTTTAGCCATTCATCTGTCAGTGGACACTTGAGTTGCTTCCCCCTTTTGGCTATTGTGAATAACTGCTATGAACATGGGTGTACAAATAGCTATCTGAATCTCAGCTTTCACTTCTTTTGGGTAAACACCCAATAGTGGAATTACTGAATCACATGGAAATTCTATGTTTAATTTTTTTGGACACACCACACTGTTGTTCACAGTGGCCACACCATTTTACGTTTCTACCAGCAACGCACAAGGGTTCCAATTTTTCCACAACCTCATCAACATTTGTTATTTTTGCGGGGGGGGGCTGTCTTTTGTCTTTATAATAGCCATCTAAATAAGTGTGAAGTGGGATCTCATTGTGGTTTTGATTTGCATTTCCCTAATGATTAATGATGTTAAGCATTTCTTCATGAGCTTATTGGCAGCCATTTGTATAGCTTCTTCAGAGAAATATCTAAGTCCTTGGCCCATTTTTTAGGTTTTGGTTGTGGTGGTTGTTGAGTTATAGGAATTCTTCATATATTCTATATGCAGATATATGACTTGTAAATATTTTCTCCCCATTCCATGTGTTGCCGTTCACTCTGTTGATAGTGTCCTCAGTGCAGTTTCAAGCTTTAATAATTTTCTTCAAGCTTTAATCATTTAATGTTACAAATTTTTATCATTTGAGACTTTAATGTTTCAAATTTTTAGATTTATTTAGTTTTATAAATTTTGATTTATAAACTTTTAATTTTAATTTTTTCTTTCAGTGCCTCTAAAGATGCAAAACAAAAAAACCAAAATTAAAATATTATTAAAATTCATAAAATTAAATATAAAATCAAGTAAATATTTGCATGATATTTTTATAAGTTTTTACCCTTTATACTTCTGAAACTATTAAAGCTTAAAACTTCACTAAGACTTTTCGAACACCCTGCTTTAATTATGGAATCCAGGTGGTGGATATATGGCTATGCTATATAATTCTTTTGACCCTTGTATATTTGAAATTTTTCACAAAAAAAATTGGGGTCAAGAGATATAATTTAATTATGGTATATTAATAAGTACGTATGCAAAAAAGCTAAGCGCAGTGATTATAAACATTATTGTATCCAAGAGAAAAATTCTTGGTGCAATCTTTGTTTGCTTTTGGGGAACTTTTTTTTCCAAGATCTGTATTTATGGCCAAGGAGTGCTTTCCAGAGAGGTTTTCTTCCTTAAGGAACAACTGTAATACTTCCCAAGACTCTTTGGCATGTCAGAAAACAGTACCAAGATATTTTTTGACTCATTCAGTTGCTCGCCAAACATTTATTCGGTGTTTCCCACACGCCCGGCACAGCACTCAGCAGTGCCGACACAAGTCATAAACAAAACACAGTCCTTAACCATAGAAATGCATAATCTAGAGGACGGAGAAGGGGGCAGGGAACTAGCCTCATGACACAGTGTAAAAGCACCGCCACAGTGTGTTCAGCATTACAGTATTACGGCAGACTGTGGAACAAAGGAAGAGCACCTAATCCCCCCTTGCACATACAACTAAGGCTTTCCTGTGTAGGAGGCAAGTTTGGCAATGGGGTGTGGGTAAAGGTATAGAAACTAAGAGAGGATTAAGCAATGCTTCAGTTGAAGAGAAGAGAACCCCATACGTAAAGTCTTGGAGGTCCCAGGTAACATGGTACATTTGAGAAAAAGCAAGCAACTACTGTGAACAGCAAGTAGATGTCTGGACTAGGATGTTAATGCCCTGGTAAGAGAAGGAATTTAAGACATTCACAAAAATAACCCATTCTCAGCTGAAAGTGAAAGACAGCTAGCCTATTTGCCTAAATATTTATTTCAGTTCAAAGCAGATGTATTTTGGTTTTATTTTGTTTCACTTTACAAATCCTTTGAAACTAAATTTTAAAGTTTGAATTATCCAAATACAGTAAATACTTTCATTTGGGATTGTATTCTGTGAATTGAAATGGGCTGATGTGTGGAAAACAGGAAATGCATGCATGGATGGCATGAATACACTGAATCAGATGCACAAAATAACCTTGTATCAGCAGTCCTCAAACTTCAGAGAGCACAAGTGGGCTACATAAAATGCCAGTTGTATTGTCTCACCCCTGAAACTCTCACTCAGGAGATCTTGGGTGAAGAATTTAGATTTTTAAAAATAAATTCTATTTTCTACACATAATCTTTTCCTTACTGTTTATTTATTTTGAGAGAGAGAGAGAGAGCGCGCACTCGAGCATGAGCGGGAGGAGTGGCAGAGACAGAGTGAGAGAGAGAAATCCAAGCAGGCTCTGCACTGTCATTGAAGAGTTCTACATGGGGCACCAACTCACCAACCATGAGATCATGAGCTGAGCTGAAGCCAAGAGTCAGATGCTTAACTGACTCCCTGGGAATCTGAATGTTTAACAAAACCACAAGAGATACTTGTTTTAACTGTCTGCAATGGAAATTTTAAACCATATAAAATTAGAGAGAATAGTATAAGATTACCCACATCCCCATCACCCAGCTTCAATAAACACAGAACCAGTCTTATTTCGTCTATATCCCAACACTTATCTTTTGCCACTAATTTATTTTAAAGGTAATCCCAGATCTTAATATTTTATCCACGAATACTTCAATTTGTAGGGGCGTCTGGATGGCTTAGTTGGTTAAACGTCTGACATCAGCTCAGGTCATGATCCCGCAGTTTGTGAGTTTGAGCCCTACATTGGGCTTGCTGCTGTTGGCACAGAGCCCGCTTCAGATCTTCTGTCCCCCTCTCTTTCTGTCCCTCCCCAACTATCATTCTCACTCAAAAATAAATAAAACATTAAAAAAATTTTAAATACTTCAATTTGTGTCTCTGAAAAATATGACTTTATTTTTTTAACATGACTACAATATAATAATCAAACCTAAAGACCCAAAGTGATCCTAATATAACTGCTTTACCCCTTCAGAAAAACTGAACTGGCAGACTGTGGATGAGGGTAATAAGTCGGTGACCATGTGGACTGCGTAGGAAGACATAACTGGATTCAAAAGTTTTTGGTTCAAGAATAAGCAAATTAGGGGTGCCTGGGTGGTGCTCTCTCCCTCTCTCTCAAAATTAATAAGGAAGCATTTAAAAAAAGCAACTTAGGGGTGCCTGGTTGGCTTGGTCAGTAGAGCATGTGGCTCTCAATCTCAGGGTCATGTGTGTGAGCCCCACATTGAATGTAGAGATTACTTAAATTAAAATTAAAAAAAAAAAAGAAGAAGCAACTTAGGATTCATACTGGAAAATCCACTGATTCTGCCTTCTTTTAAAATATGTCCAGTTCTTACCCAGTTAACATGAAGAAACCACTGTCTCTCTAGAAGAAAGCTTGTTTTATATTATTAGTGAATCTCTGAATAAATAGCTTATGTATAAATATCTAAGTTATAAGTTAACAGATTTTAAATAGTTTTTTGACCCTTTTGAAAAATAATTACATAAATGTTTCTTATTTCTGGGTGAGAAATACTACTTTATATGCAGTTTGGTTTTCTTTTATTTATTACTTGTTTATTTGTTGAGAGAGAGAGAGAGAGCAAGGGGAAGGGTAGAGAGAAAAGAAGGAGGGAATCCCAAGCAGGCTCCATGCTGTCAGCTCAGAGCCCAATTTGGGGCTCGATTCCATGAACCATGAGATCATGACTTGAGCTGAAACCAAGAGTCAGATGCTTCATCAACTGAGCCACCCAGGTGCCCCTACAGTTTTAGTTTTCTATTTATAGATATGATTGATGTATCATACCCAAAAAAAGTATCTTCATGTTTATAAAATGTAATTTTTAGGTTTACTTAGAATACAGTTTATTTAATAAGTTAAAATTCTTTTGGTACACTATTAAATGCAAAAACTTATTTAAAAAATAAAAATATTTTAAAAAAGAACTCCCTTATATTCAATGTTTAATGTTTCTGGTTGCTGCTTTCACATCCATGCAATATTCAGGGTATAGTATGGTGTCCAAGAGTATGCTGTATAAACAGACATTTACATTCCTTTCAGGAGTGGGGACTGATTCCTGATTATAGACACCTATTATTAGTTACGCTTCTGAGCTTGCAATCATATTGAATGTATGAAGAATGAAATAAAATCAAAACCTTACTTTTGTACAGTTTTGAAGTTTATACTTAGAACTGACTACCTCCTGGCCACGTGGAGAGCTGTTCAGTGTGTAAATCTGTCTTTACCTAGGTTGGTTTTGCATCTGTGAGATCCACTCTTTTTGTTCAGTAGTTTGAACTATATAAACTGTATAATCTGTAAAGTTTTTATAGAATAAATACTCAGCTGTGAAGCTGGTTAGATAAAACTAATATTTCTTAACACACACACACACAGAGTAAGACATTCAGTTAGGTTTCTGAAATTGTCACCTTCAAATCTTCAAAAAAATATTTTTCTTTTTTTTTAATTTTTTTTTTCAACGTTTTTTTTATTTATTTTTGGGACAGAGAGAGACAGAGCATGAACGGGGGAGGGGCAGAGAGAGAGGGAGACACAGAATCGGAAACAGGCTCCAGGCTCTGAGCCATCAGCCCAGAGCCCGACGCGGGGCTCGAACTCACGGACCGGGAGATCGTGACCTGGCTGAAGTCGGATGCTTAACCGACTGCGCCACCCAGGCGCCCCAAAAAAATATTTTTCAAAAGCGTAAAGTTATTAAACTGATTGAAATTTAAAATGAAACTTTTCCAGGGTTATTGATCAAATTTTTAAAAGAAAATTATATTTTTATATAAATTATATTTTTATATAAATTATCTTTTTAGACCTTATCAATCTTCACAAAGGGGAAAACAAATTACTCAATTTGCTCTTCCTCCAGAGTTACTCAGATTTCACAGTTATTTAGAGTTTAAATATGCTTTTCTCAATGAACCTCAGAAAAGTTCTCCAAAGTAAGTAACAACACGGGTCCTGATAAGTTCCTTATAATTTAATTAAACCCAAATGTTAAAGAACCTTGCTATTTCTAATACAGTAATTATCCCATAAAATGCACCTCTTGAAAATGTTACTACAGAAAATTTTAGAGAAATCTGATTGCGTGGCGTGGTCATACTAAAGCTCCTTTTTTTTTGTATCTGCCTTATTATCCTCACTCAGGACAAATATTAATAAAAATGAAACCAATTATTTGACATTTATGTCTTCTTTCATCTGGCTCCTTAAAGAAGAAAAAAAAAAAGAATAAACCTAAGAAAGAAGTTAGGAAGGAAGGAAGGAAGGAAAGAAGGGAGGGAGGGAGGAAGAAGGTAGGAAGGAACTGGGAGGGAAGGAAGGAAAGAAAGAAAAAACCACCTTTGAGTTTACATGTGAACATCAATAGTAATATTGAGTTTTCTTCCTTAACCATGCAAATCATGATATTTCTTTGCAATAATAATAAATTAGAAGTATCTTCCATTTTACCATCAATCCATAAGCAGTACGTAACATTGATATAAATTATATATTTGCATATTTCAGGTATATTTCATTTTTTTAAGTACAGTAATAATCTGTTATGTCAGCTTACAACTATGCCTTATTTATTAACAGAGGGAAAACATAGATCCATATCAAAACTATGACATAAAATCCCACATATATAATTATTAACCTTAGAAAGCTTATGATTAAGCTACCTCTTGATTTTGTCATTCCAGTAAGCCTTTAATAAACTGTTAAATATTATACGTTTAAGATATGTCATTTGTATTTTAAATGCTTTACCCTTTACTGAGGTTTTTTATTTGACATGTGTCCAAGATACAAAGATAAATCTTCTCTCTTGCTCTTTGATAAGGTATCAGAGTTCACTTAAAGGTTTAAGAATAGAGCTGTTGAACCATTTTTTTTCTATTGCAAGTTATATATGAGAATTGGTAGCAGCCTGTTGAAAGGACTTTACCTGTGCATAAGAGTCCTTATCTCACCTCTATCTATCATGCTATCAATTTCTTTAATACAGGAGTTTACCTTTGGGCGGCTCATACACCAGCTGTCAATCTGTCCTCACCTTGAGACTTTGCAGCAAGCCCAGCTCAGGTGTATTGAAGCTTCTCAAGAATTGATTGTTTTCCTTCTTTCTCCAACTAGGGCAGGTGTAGTCAAAATGCAAGCCTCTGGCACTCCAGATGTGCTCTGTCACAGTGCAGAGCCAGAACTTTTTTATTTCTGCCTCCCAGGTCACAACTTCTTATCTGGAAAATTTCTAGATCTTCTTGTCCTCATTTTACCTTTGCCCCTACCCCCACATTCCCTCACTAAAGCATTTAAAATGGTAGCTTTGAAAAGACGGAAACAACTCAAATGTCCATCAAATAAATTATGGTACTCCATAAAATGAATTAGTATGCATCGTTTAAAAAAAAAAGCAAGAAGAAGAAGGAAAAGAGGATGTTGTCTAAGTACTAACATGGAGAGATTTCCAAGATACATTAAGTAAAAAAGGAAGATACAGATTAATATTACCTTTTGCATTAAAAAAAGTTTAAAAACATTCACGATTGCTTCTTACATTCATAAGGAAACTCTGAAAAGATACACTGAACACTAAACACTGGTTACAGAGCTGAGGTGTGTGGAAAGTAGGCACGATAAAGGACAGAGAGTGGGAGGGACAATTTTCATGACACACCTTCTTATATCTTTTCATTTATTTTTGAACTATATGATTATATCACCTATTCAAAAATTTTAAATTTTTGTAGTGTTTATTGCTTTTTCAAGAGAGAGAGAGAGACAGAGTATGAGTGGGGGAGGGGCAGAGAGAGGGAGACACAGAGTCTGAAGCAGGCTCCAGGCTCTGAGCTGTCAGCACAGAGCCCGATGTGGGGCTCAAACTCATGAACCTTGAGATCATGACCCGAGCCCAAGTCAGACACTTAGCCGACTGAGCCAGCCAGGCACCCCACCTAAAAACGTAAATTTTTAAAAAAGAAATAGTAGCTTTATTCAGTGCAAGGAAGCTAAAAGAAAGAAAGAATATACTAAAGAAAGTCTCACTATAAGGCTATTGGCATTATAGTTTGTCAGAGAGAATAAATTATCAGGAAATAGAGAAATAAAATTTAGAAAAGCATCAGTGATAGAAGCTACAATTGGTTCTGACTAAAGAATAGGCTAAAAGACCTCCAAAATATTATTTACTAATCTTATATCTTTACTGATTTGCATCTGGGTTTTAAAAGTGAGCAAAAAGAGGGGTGCCTGGATGGCTCAGTCGGTTAAGCAACTGACACTTGATTTCGGCTCGGGTCATGATCTCACGGTTCGTGAGTTCAAGCCCCACTGACAGCACAGAGCCTGCTTGGAATTCTCGCCCTCTCCCTCTGCTCCTCCCCCGCTCACACGCATGCACACGCTCTCTCTCCCTCTCAAAATAAATAAACGTTAAAAAATAAAATAAAAATAAAAGCGAGCAAAAAAATACTTTGAAGAGGAATTCCAGCATAGCAAGTTCAAATGCTCTCTCCTTAAGTGCTTGCCTCAATTTACTAAAAGACAACCAGTGTGTTGTCGCCTTTACATCTCTGATTCCAAAGGCAGCAGGTGAAGTGTGATGGCCTGAGCCCCAATGCCTCCTTTACCATTTAGTGGCTGTATGGTCTGTGCACATTATTTAACTCCTTATTTCATCATCTGGACAGTGAGGATAAGAATGGTATCTACCTTACAAGGTCACCGGGAGGAATAATTAATACCCAAGAAGCATGTACCTGGCTTCACACTAAGAAGTGTGTAATGTTTGCTACTTTACCTATTCTTCAAATGTCTTACTGTTTATCTTTAAAAGTGCTGTCTCCCTGAGCTAGTACTTACCTTTTGCATTAAGGCTTCTTCTTCTTCTTCTTTTTTTTTTTTTTGTCCCTATCCTTTCCTGCCTCCTCTCTTTTTAAAAGAAGGATGCAGGGGCGCCTGGGTGGCGCAGTCGGTTAAGCGTCCGACTTCAGCCAGGTCACGATCTCGCGGTCCGGGAGTTCGAGCCCCGCGTCAGGCTCTGGGCTGATCGCTCAGAGCCTGGAGCCTGTTTCGGATTCTGTGTCTCTCTCTCTCTCTGCCCCTCCCCCGTTCATGCTCTGTCTCTCTCTGTCGCAAAAATAAATAAACGTTGAAAAAAAGAAATTAAAAAAAAAAAAAAAGAAGGATGCAACCAGTCACTAAAATACTCCCACAGAGTTTCTGAGACAAGATCATCCCAGAGAAAGGTACATAAAGGAAACAGAAAGTACGGAGTTTGCCAGAGAAATTCAGATTAAAAATAGTTGCATAAAGTTTGTTCTTTACATTTCTATATCGTTCTGCAAAACTATACATTCACCTCATTTGATGCTCACAACCCTCTGAGACCATCAAGGCAGATAAAGAAAAAAGGGCAAAGGAGGTTAAAGGGTTGCCCGAGGCTAAACTGCATAGTACAAGTTGGTGACAATGTCTGACTGGCTCAGTTCAACAATTTATTGAACACCTGCTAAGGCCTGGGCACTGCGCTGACCTCCACATTCCAAAATGCTCTTTACTACAAAGACTTTCCATGGTATGAAGCATCTCTCAGAGTTTCACTCAACTTGATGATCATACCACTTAAAAGCTACTGTGACATCATTAGAGTAGAAAGGACCAGGGATTCCTTGGCAAAAGACCTTGGGCAAACAACTTAATCTCTTTAAGTCAGTTTTCTTATCCCTTAATGCTTGAGTAATACTTACCACTAGGTGGTTGTAAAGGTTAAATGAGAGTGAATAAAAAAGAAGTTTGTAAACTGTAAAGTTCCGTAGTAGATATTAGTTATTATTGTTATCTGATTTAGCAGTGGAATGCAAGATCAAACCTAGGTGGGGGGGAAAAAAGGCCTGATAGAAAAACATCCCTAGGCCCCCAGCCCTTAAAAGACCTCCCAGGGAAAGTAGCAAGATTACAAAAACTCACACTATCTCCCCTGCAGAGGGCACCCACTGAGCCAACAGGGGTAGGCCGCCTGGGTCAGTCCCATTTTAGCAAATGCGTTCCTTTCCATTTGCTCCAATTGGTGGTAGGAGGTGAAGGGGGGCAAACCAGACAGCTGGTGCGACATGAAACAGAAAGATCTGTGTTTTACCTTTGGAAGAAAAAAAAAAAACTGTGGGAAATAGTAGGAGAACTAGAGAAGCAGGCAAGTGCTTGGGGCATTTCAGCTGGTAGGAGAGAGAACAAGAGAGAGACAAGCTGCCCAAGACAGATGCAATCCACACCCTCCGTCTGCAATCAGAGAGAGGCTCACATGTCAGAAAAAAGTGTGTCCTCCCTCAGGGGAATTGTGAAGGATGTCAATGTTCTAGCCATGAGAAAACAAAAAAATCCATATAGAACATTCCAGCATGTGGAGGCCTGATACAGCTCCGAGTGATGTTCTATGGGACTCTGCCTCTTGCAGACTTTTCACTTGGACCCGGAATGTCAGCAGGAGGCATGCGTCACAGCGGAGGGGAAGTGGTGTCTGAAGCTGCTGGGAGACAGGCCCACTGTTTGTGACTTAGAAAAGCAGTAGAGAGAGGCAGCTAAGTCAGCCAATTGTTGATCAAACTACCCGAGCTCAAATCCCACTCCTTTGCCTCTGTGCTTAACCTGTGTGATTTTGAGTTGCTCACCGTTGGTAATTTGCTCAACTTTGGCAGCAAAGATGCTTAACTTTGCTAAGCTTCAGTTTCCTGATCTATAAAATGAAGGTTAATAATAATACCTTCCTTAGGATGCTGCAATGAGGGGCCCCCCGGGTGGTTCAGTCAGTTAAACATCCGACTCTTGATTTTGGCTCAGGGCATGATCTCAGGGTTCGTGAGTTCGAGCCCCACAATAGGCTCTGAGCAGAGCCTGCTTGGGATTCTCTCTCTGTCTCTCTCTCTCTCTCTCTCTCTCTGCTCCTCCCCCGCTTGTGCTCTCTCTCTCACTCTCTCCCCCTCTCTAAAAATAAATAAACATTTTTTAAAAAGTGTTCCCTTTAAAAAAAAAAAGATGCTGCAATGATTAAATAAGATAATATTTCTACAGCGAATAGAAAGTGCCTGGCACACAGTAAGCAGCCAATAAATGTTGGCTATTACAGCATTGTTTCAAACGGCAAGTTTACTAGCTTACCTCAGTTCCTAAGGCTTAGAGAACAGGAAGTTAGGGTGAAAGAAAGTGAAAACTTTCCTGTAGCATCAAACTTAAGAACAGACCTTGCGTACTCACTGGCAACTGAGACAATGTTCAAGTGTTTCTGTTTCGTGAGTTACTGTAGATGACAGGTTGAACATCTGTATAGAAAGGCAGCATATGCCAGTTACTAAATACCTGGAATCAGAGCTGGATTTGGATCCCGGCTCCACCTCTCACTAGCTCTGTGACCTCGTACAGGTCACATAAACTTTACACCTCTGTTCCACAGTTGTAAAATGAGGATGATAACAATAATGACAGTATCTACCTCATAATGTGGGAGTGAGGATAAAATGAGACAGCACATGTCTTAGTACAGGCCCTGGCCCATGAGAAGTGTTTAATAATCTATAACTATTATTGTTTTCTTCTCTGCAAAAAAAGAGAAATAGAGGGTTGTTTGCTAATTAAATTTAAAGCCCACCTCTGAGGGGTACCTGGGTGGCTCACTCAGTTAAGCATCCGACTTTAGCTCAGGTCATGATCTCAAAGTTGGTGAGTTCAAGCCCCGTGTCAGGCTCTGTGCTGACAGCTCAGAGCCTAGAGCCTGCTTCGGATTCTGTCTCCCTCTCTCTCCCTGCCCCTCCCCTGCTCTCACTCTGTCTCTCTCTCTTAAAAATAAAAAAACACTAAAAAAAATTTAATAAAAAAAAATAATAAATAAAAAATAAAGCCCACCTCTGAGTAGAGAAAGCAAAACATACTGTCTATTGGAAATCAGTTCTTGCTCTCATCAGAAGTAACTTTCTCTTTTAAGAATTTATTAGTCTTTCCTAAGAAGTAATTTACCCAGGCAATCAGAATAGTTTTATTTTTTTAATCATTCTTTTTTTTTAAGTTTATTTGTTTATTTATTATTTGAGAGAGAGAAGAACGCGCCCATGTACGCACGTGAGCAAGGGGCAGAGAGAGAGGGACATTGAGAATCCCAAGCAGGCTCTGCACCGTCAACACGGAGTCTGACCCGGGTGGTATCCTACAAACCCCGAGATCATGACCTGAGCCAAAATCAACAGGGGGGATGCCTAACTGACTGAGCCACTCCAGTGCCCCCAGAATACTTTAAGATTGGTCTATCATATGATCTGGTTCTCATTATTGTGGGTTTTTTTTTTAATGCTTATTTATTTGTTTTGAGAGAGAGAAAGAGAGAGAACAAGCAGGGGAGGGGCAGAGAGAAAAGGAGAGAGAGAATCCCAATGCAGGGCTCGATCTCACTACCATGAGAGTATGACCTGAGTCAAAATCAAGAGTTGGACACTTAACTCAGCTATCCAGACACCCCTCTCATTATTGTGGCTTAACTAAACTAAGCAGAAAATTTATATGAGGTTTGGAAAATCTGAATTGTCTCTGAGGCTATGAATGATATTCTGCCCATATTTATGTGTTCTATTGTATTTTATAATTAAGTCGTAGTCATAAAAGCAATAAGCAAATGTCTCAAAAATTCTAGCAAAAATAAAACGCATTCACTTTAAGGTGTGCCTTACAATAACTCACTCCAGGTATTTTTAAGTTTGCCAGTTCAGTAAAATTCAGTAGTAACAAAATCTTAAAATGTATACTAAGCAGTTGTGATGAGCACAGGGTGATGTATGGAAGTGCCGAATTAGTGTATTGTACAACAGAAACTAATATAACACTGTATGCTAACTAGCTGGAATTTTAAAAAATAAATAAGTAAAAATAAAAATTAAAAATGTATATTAGGCACATAAAAAATATATATACGCCCATTCATTTATTAAGTCAATAAGCATTTCTGAATGCCCACTATGTGCCAGACGCTGCCCTGTTTTAAATCAAACACACTGTATTCCTTCACTCTTACAAAGTTCTTTCATTTATCTTTACCTACGTTTCATTCAAATTTTCAGATTCGCTGATAATATTGCAACCTGATTAAATCAGTTAAATATGTAAAACTCTGTCACTTTAAGACTTTGTAACATTTTCCATTAACATTCCTCTCTGGCTTTATGTACTTGATGGGTGCTGTGGGATGTAGCATAAATTATCTGCCTTCAGCAAAACGAACAGCTGAAATGCACTGCTTCCTGACAGCGCTTGTTAGGCCGTGAGCTGCTGTGAGCACGTACTGTACTCGCGACTGCCTGCCTTTCAGTTGCCTCAAGAAAAGTAGTTAAGTGGTTCAAAACATAGGAGCTGGTCATCCACTAGCCAAAATAGCCCGGTATTTTAGCACGATGCTTAGGTGTCAATTAATAAACATGATGAAAACAATCCTGGAATGTTTATTTTTAAAGAAAAGTATCATCTCCTAGAAATAAGCCCATGCCTATATGATCAACGATTCTCCAACAAAGGAGGCAAACATACACAATGGAGAAAAGATAGTTTTTTCAATAAATAGTGCTGGAGGAACTAAACGGTTACATGCCAAAGAATGAAACAGGACCAGCTTCTTACACCATATATAACAGTAAACTCAAAATAGACTGGAGACCTAAATGTGTCTCTAATCCACGAAACCATAAAACTCCTAAAAGAAAATATAGGCAGTAATCTCTTGGACATTGGCCTTAGCAATGTATTTATAGATATGTCTCCTCAGGCAAGGAAAACAAAAAACTATTGGGACTACACCAAAATAAAAAGCTTTTGCACAACAAAGGAAACCATCAACAAAATGAAAAGGCAAGCTAGTGAATGGAAGAAGGTATTTGCAAATGATATATCTAGCAAGGGGTTAATATCCAAAATTTATAAAGAACTCATACAACCCGGGGTGCCTGGATGGCTCAGTTGGTTAAGCATCCAGCTTTGGTTCAGGTCACGATCTCATGGTTCATGGGTTCAGGCCCCACATGGGGCTCTATGCTGACAGCTTGGAGCCTGGAGCCTGCTTCAGATTCTGTGCCTCCCTCTCTCTCTGCCCCTCCCCTGTCTACATTCTGTCTCTCTCTCCAAAATAAATAAATATTAAAAAGAACTCCTACAACTCAAAACCAAAAAAAATCAGAGACAATTCAATTAAAAATGGGCAGGGCGCCTGGCTGGCTCAATCAGTACAGCATGCAACTCTTGATCTTGGGGTCATGAGTTGGAGCCCCAAGTTGGGCATAGAGACTACCTAAAAAAAGAAATAAAAAATTTAAAAATGGGCAAAGGACCTGAAGAGACATTTTTTTCCAAAGAAGACATACAGATGGCCAACAGATACAGGAAAAGGTGCTGAGGGTCATTAATCATCAGGGAAATGCAAATCAAAACCACAATGAGATATCACCTCATACCAGTCAGAATGACTACTATCAAAAGGACAAGAAATAAGCGTTGACAAGGATATAAAAAAAAGAAAACCCTTATGAACTGTCAATCGGAATATAAATTGGTACGGCCATATGGAAAACAGTATGGAGGGTCCTCAAAAAATTAAAAATAGAAATATCATATGATCCAGGAATTCCACTACTGGATCTTTACCCAAAGAAAACAAAAACACTAATTTGAAAAGATATATGCACCTTTAAGTTTACTGCAGCACTATTTATAAGAGCCAAGATATGGAAGCAACCCAGGTGTCCATTGATGGATGAATGGATAAAGGAGATGTGGTGTATATACACAATAGAATATTGCTCAGCCATAAAAAAGGACAATATCTGGCCATTTGCAACAACATGGACGGACCTAGAGGGTATTATGCTAAGTGAAATAAGCCAGACAAAGACAAATATCACATGATTTCACTTATATGTGGAATCTAAGAGACAGAACAAATGAACAAACAAAGAAACAAATGAAAAACAGACCCTTAAGTACAGAGAATGAACTCATAGTTGTCAGGGGGGAGGTTGGCAGGAGAAGGAGATTAAGAGGTACAAACTTCCAGTTATGAAATAAATGTCACAGAGATGAAGGGTGCAGCGCAGGGAATATGTCAATAGTACTGCAATGGCATTCTGTGGTGACAGATGGTGACTGCACTTATTGTGGTGAGCCCTGAGTAATGTACAGAATTGGCAGATCACCCTGCTGCACACCTGAAAAAGATTTGCTGTATACCTGAAGCTAAAACAGCATTGCATGCCACTTAGACTTCAATAATAAATAACTCTTAGAAATACAGTATCACCACATACTAACGCTTTATGCCGCCAATAGGGTAAAAGCCAACGACAGTATAGGATGAAATATTTTTAGCAAAATCCTTCTAAGAGAGCCTAGGAAAAGAATAAGTACATATTTAAAACGCAAAAATCATTGTTTATTTGTCTAAAAACTACTCTTCAGATATCACCTCTTGCAGTCTCTCTCCTCGACCATTTGCTTGCCCTGTCTGGAATACCCTGCCTCCCCCTCCATCTCCACACCATGCCTCATGAAAATTCTTTCCAGTCTTGCACAGCCAAGTGCAAACCCACACTCTGGGCACTCATTTATCACCCTCCTAACCCCTTCTGCAGCTGCTTCCAGGTCACGTTGCTTTATAGTTATTGGTGTCTAAAACTATCTCTTCAACTCAAAAGAGTTTCTTCATTTTGTATTTCCCACAGCAC
Source organism: Prionailurus bengalensis (assembly GCF_016509475.1). Taxonomy (NCBI): domain Eukaryota; kingdom Metazoa; phylum Chordata; class Mammalia; order Carnivora; family Felidae; genus Prionailurus; species Prionailurus bengalensis. The sequence goes on from NC_057348.1 coordinate 118,263,477, forward strand.
CTAGTTCAAACTCAGTTAATGATCAAGTGACTGAACTTGGGTGAGACATTCACACTTTATGTACCTCAATTTCCTCATGTGGCCAATGGACATAACAATATCTGCCCCGCCTAACTGGAATTTGCCAGGCCATCAAGTTAATAATAAATGTAAATGCATTTCTTAAGTGCTACATATTCTTTGGAAAGCCATTTGGCAATATTTATCATGAGCCTTAAATTTTTTCATTTAATCCTATTCACTAATTATACTTCCAGTTATCAATCCCAAGGAAAAACTATAAACACAGAATAATTTTTAAAACACTGCTCAAATATCATTTATTAGTAAAAAAAATGAAATAATTTAAGCATTCAACAAAATTAAGTGGCTGAGTAAGTTACTGCACATAAATTCAATAAAACATTATTATACCATTTTTAAATCATTAAAATTATTTTAAAAGATGATGTAATAGTCAACAACATGAGAATGTTTAAGATGTAGTATTAAAAGAAAAACATGAAGGGCACCTGGCTGGCTCAGTCGGCAGAGCATGTGACTCTAGACCTTGGAGTCATGAGTTCAAGCTTCACATTGGGGTAGAGGTTACTTTTTTAAAAATAAAATATATAAAGCATTTTTTAAAAAACCTATGAATATCAAAATTGTACATCTAATTTGATAAGTATGTAAAAAGGAAATATCTACTCACAAAAAAATTGATTAGAAGGAAGTATACCAAAATACTAACTATGGTTATTTTGGAGCAAATGTTTAATGAGTATTTTTCCTTCTTATTTTGTATTTTCAAAATATTGTATAAGAAGAACATATTACTTTTTAAAAAAAAGAAACTTTGAACAGTAGTTAAAAAGCTACATAAATTGGGGTGCCTGGGTGGCTGTAGGTTAAGTGTCTGACTCCTGATTTCAGCTCAGGTCATGATCACGGTCACAGTTCATGGGATCAAGCCCCGTGTGATCAGCACACAGCCTGCTTAAAATTCTCCCTCTCTCTTTCTCTCTCCCCCCCCCCCACTTGTGAACTCTCTCTCTCTATCAAAATAAATAAACTTAAAAAAAATAAAGTGCATCTCTTAGGAAAGGTTGTCATTCCCATTCTCTTTCTAGTAACATGTATAGTGACTTAACTTCCATAGAGAACAGCTTTTACTGAGGAAAACAAGAAATCTAACCTTTGAATTTATTCCAAACCTAAATCTTCCTTTTAGAGCACTTAAATAAGAAACTTTTTATTTGACCATTGTCATTGTTCTTTCCCAAGTTAATCTTACTAACATGTGTTTTCACTGAAATTGTCCACTCACATCTAACTGACCCAAATGCCTTATCAAGTGCCCAAATCAGGTCAAGGAGAAGGGCTGCTAGTGGTGCTATTTTAAGAGGAAACAAAATGCCAGAAAGCTAGACCAGCTCCTATTCTGTCAAAAACACCACTTTTTTTGGCACATACATGTTACAGTTCACTAACGGGAGAAACAGTGACAAGCTGACAAGGTAGCTCATTCCTAGAGAAGAGTTTGGCTATTTTTGTCTGTGGATTTGCATGGAAACCTTTTCCACGAAAGTATAGTTAACATATAAAGTCTTATATTATGGTTTCCGACTAGGAAATTTTGGAATTACTTCCTAGCTGTAGAGAATCACCCAGTTCTTTCAAGAACCAGAAGTATGTTCACATCCTATATTGAGTATCTAGCATATTGCCTGCACTCAGTAGATACTCAATCAACATTTGTTAAGCCAGTGACACAATAACACAATTGACTTTTTGAGAAGCGACTGCCAAGTTGTACCATGCTGCAATAGGCACTAGAGCTAATTAGCTCAGCTTATTTCTAGAAGGAGCTGAAGTCAGAGGCTCACTCCCTAAAAGGTCTTTTGGCCTTGTTCTAGTCACAGTTTCATATCTTGTTCCAATAAGCCGTCTCTCTCATGGATGCAAAGAGAATCAGACAAAATAGGTTAGCACAATTCATCACCACTCCAAAACAGACCATTCCGAAATTACTTAGAAATCAAACTGATAACAAATGAGGTTTGCATCATTTTGATATGGAAAGAAAGTTTCAATATTTTAGTATGTTAAAATTAGTTATAGGAGTAAAATAGTAACATTAATTACTGATCCCTGAACTAATACAAACTAATATTTGACCCTGTCTCATTTTATTATAACTAAAATAGTTTGTCACACAGGTCTATTTCTTAGGCCAATAGTCTTGTGATTGCTAGGAAACATCATTTAATTTGAAGCATTTCACCAAAGGACTTCTATTTTTTGGATTAAAGAATTCCAATAATAGGCTTTGCAAAATAAATATATAATATGAATGTATGCAAGACATACAGCCTAAAAAAGATACCTTTTCCAAGGACCCTCAAATAAGCTATCGTGAATAGAGCCAGTTTCAGAAGTTTGAATACAGGCGAGTTTTAATTTGTATTAAGATCTCACTAGCTTTAACAGCTCAGGAAAGTCAAGTAGCTTCTGTCTGTACATTTTCTTACTGTGAAAGTAAAGATAATGCTACTTAGTGCTTCACAGGGGGTACTGCGCAAATCAATTGGTTAGTGTTCTTAATGTTCTTAAAGCACTGCCTAAGTGCTAATCACTAGGGTGCATTGTATATCTCTTCGCAATTATCTGCCACCTTAAAATTTTATGGCTTATAAGGGTGTCTCACTCCTCAAATACTTAAAAAAAAAAAGGTTAAGGAAAGTTCAAGAAGTTAAAAAAAAAAAAAAGAAGCACATGGGCTAAGTTAGAGTAGAAGGAAGAGACATTTGGAATTTGGCACATTTTATTACCTGCTTTTCATTACACCAAGTTACATGCTTCCTAGACTAAAAACCAATTGACCTTATGTTTTAAATAGGTGAATTGTGTAGCATGTGAATTATATCTCAATAAAACTATTATAAAAATAATAACATCCGACCTCATTATTATACCAGAAAAAAAAACATATACTCCTTTGAAGTGTGGATCATTATGCTAGGAAAAAGAATTTTATTCATACACATTGAGTCAAAATATGTGACATCGTTTTAAGAAATCAATTTATAATAGAACTAAACAGTTACATGGTGCATTGAGATAAAGTTATAACTTACTTTTAATAATTTAATTATTAATTATAATCACTACATATTTAATCTCATTGATTAAAACAGTCTATCTTAAGGGGCGCCTGGGTGGCTCGGTCAGTTAAGCGTCCGACTTCGGCTCAGGTCATGATCTCACGGTCCCTGAGTTCGAG